>NC_092858.1:130061003-130154334 GCF_032062135.1 Pyxicephalus adspersus
TTTTTTAAAAAATGAAAGAAAGAAAAAAGGTGAAGCTCCACCCCTTCTGTCTTTATTGCCACAGTGCAAGATCAGGTGACCTAGGCAGAAGATAAAAGAAGATGGCAATGCCCTGCACTGGAACGATGTTGGTTTACAGGACAGCACAGGACCCAATCCAGGAAAGTTTGCGAGGGATCAAGGTATATGTGGAAGTAAAAGTGAGTGAGATTTTTTTCAGTTTAGTTCAGTTTTAACATCCAATCGATACTGTACTGTCTGGCACAGTATAGTCTCATACAAGTTGTTTTTCCAAAACAATGTTTTGGAAGGTGTTATTTGGTAAAAGATGTGCTTTAAAGTCTGTTTTAGTAAATTAAATTAGGTATATAGAACATCTGGATGTGGCACCATTAGGCCACATTTGTTCTCGAAAGGTAAAATAAAGATGTCTCATACAAGTTACCAAAAAGAGGGTGGGAACTGCTCGGGGTGACCCATATGGAATGATGTTCAGGTTGGGCTTCTCCTAGCAGCAGGGTGGGGACAGTGTAAAACTGCATATGTAAAGGTTGTACTAACCCAGGCGGCAGGAGGTAAGTGTAATGTGTAAATGATATATACATATATGTGGGTCTTCCAAAGATACAGCTGTGTAGAAAGTGCTCCTTTAGGTGCATTAATATTGTGCCTTACTGGGTCCCTGTGTTGTACTTGACTTGAAGTAGGTAGACCTGTAAACTTTTATTGTTGAAGCTACCTCAATTCAAGCAAAGCAGAGGGGGTTAAAATCTTTGACTAATATTATTACACAGAATTTATATAGCACCATCATACTACACAGCGCTGTACAAAGTTCATAGTCATGTCACTAGTTGTCCCTCAAAGGGGCTCACAATCTAATGTCCATACCATAGTCATATGTCTTTATTACAGTCTAAGGTCAATTTTTGGGGAGAAGCCAATAAACCTAACTGCATGCTTTTGGAATGTGGGAGGAAACCCACACAAACACAGGGAGAACCTGCGACCTCCATGCAGATGGTGTCCTGGCCAAGATTCAAACCTGGGATCCAGCACTGCAAAGGCCAGAGCACTTACTTCTGAACCACCATGCTGCCTGAGCCTTTGTGGTGACTGATTAACACATTTGCATGCATGGTAACATACATATGGTTTATTAGGAGGCATTATGGTGTGCTAAAATGCATGTGCATTGTGGTATACTGGCTAGGTGCATTAGAATTCAAAATCAGTTGCACCTAACATAGTTATGTGTATTGAGGTGGAATTCATTTTAAATGGCATCCCAATGCACCTAGCCAGTAACCTACAACACACATGTGTTTTAGCAAACCACAATGCACAGATGTGAACTTTCTTGGCCAACAACTGGTAAAGAAGCATTTCTTCTTCATGCATTGAGGTCCAATAACAATTCCATTAATTAAACAGTGTGTTAACGCATAAAAATGCCTAATGTGTCTAATGGTACAGCTATACCTTTGTAACATTCCCACAGAACTGAATCTTGGAAAGTACAGCACAGAATTAATTATAATTAAAGCGAAGGTTGAAGTTCTCTTTTAATGAAAGCATAGCTACCCTTTGAGTAAAAGAAAACATTGAAGAACAAATGACCTTGACCATGAGACCTTGACCATGAGTTTGCTATGATTTTTGTCTGGTTCAGCTAATTTCTAAAATATTCCAGCACGGAAATGCTGAATTCATTCTCCACTAAAATATTTTAAGGATAATATTATTTTAGGGTGTGTGTATCTAAAAATGCCAGATGGACAACCAGTGATTCAGACTAGACCATATATTTGACATTCTGTGGTCATATCTCCATACTAGTACCCTATTTATGTAACCAGCTTATGTTATTAGATACTTCTGCATTCATGTACATATTATAATCATTTAACAAAGGACTCAGTGTGGACACACTTATATCAGACAATGATAAAATAAATTTCAATCCACTACACAAAACAGATCACATAGACCAAAACTACATTCAGTGTTCAAGTACTTCCCCAACAACCAGTGGATATTTATACTTGAAACTTCTATCAAAGACGTACTTGTATCACGGGGGAATGTTATTTTATTAATGGTAGATATTTAAATATTTAGAAAAGTGCTCCCATGTGACTTGCTGCAGCTGAGTCTCTTGGTGGTCTCTCTTTTTAAAAGAAGTGGTAAATATTCATGAAAACTAGTAATCACACCTGTAACAAGTCTACAGGCTAACATAAAGAAGAACATGTTCTAGATGAGAAAAACAGGCTAAATAATTGATCAATTTAAACAACAAAAAACAGAACATCTGAGCTAACAAGAATAACGGCTTAGAATTAGGCACAGAAATAGTCATAAAATTATAGAATATTGATGGCAGGCTGTGAGGTCCATCCAGTCTGTCCATTTCTTTCACATATTAAAGCTTTTATTTCAGCACGTCATGTGTATATCCAATTCATTGTTAAAGGAAATCTTTAGCAGCTATTAAAAATATTGCCTGTGAAATTACCATGCATTAGTAAGAGTTCGCTATTGTTGCAAGACCTTGAAAGAGTGTACTTGGACACAGCAGATTGCCTGGAGCTCAAGGACTGCATTTTTAAATATTAAAGGTAGTGTTTTAAACAAATTACACTTTTGCTACATATTGTAAAATGTTAGGAATTTATTCATGCACATTTGGTAAAGTCACTAATAGAGACTGCATCTACTTTTCTAAATTGCATTATATATATGACTTCTTCTGCACATCAAAAATGATTTCTGCATCAAAATTTGTACCCAAAAATGTAGACAGAATTGATAAATGTGCCCCTCTAATGTATTACTGTTATAAGGAGCCACAATAATTGAAGAGATTTTCATTTTACCTGGTAAAAGCCATCAAAATAGTAATGCAAATAACAAAATAGTTAACTTACCTTCATACCAAATGTGAATATTGTAATGATGATCTTAAAAATAAGTGCTAACGCCAACTGCCACATTGCAGTATAGACTCCTGGACCAGCCGGTCTGTCTGGAATGTCATCCACTGGTCTGGTCATGTTGAGATCATTGATGTAATCACAGAGCTGAGAAGACTCCAGAGCTCCACAGTCATTGAACAGCTCTGAGATAAGCTCACTTGTGCTCCTCCGAGTGTATGGATTTGGATAAGCAATAATGGCTGTGATTGCAGTGACTGCAATGACTTCCAGCACCGGATACTTGCCAAGGCTGGTGGTCTTGCGCCTGCGACACCAAGCGATGTTGCAGCGAATGAAGAGTGTTCCCCAAAGCCCTCCAAAGACACCAAGAAGGATGAAAGGAAATAGTTCCGCCATGTACCATGGTGTATGATATTCCACATAGAACAGAACCAAACGACTGTTGCCAAATGGGTTGATAGATCTTAGGGTAAAGGCCGCAACAAGTGCAGCAAAAAATGAACGCCATAGTGTCTTTAGAGGAAAATAGTAACTGACCTGAAAAACAGAGAAAATGCATAATCGTTCAAAGCTTGATCTTACCTGCCACCATCTTACTAAAATTTCAAAGGGTTCCCACAAAGAAGACCTTTGCACACAGATGATTATTGATCAAGATCAGGATGGGAGAGTGGTCCCACAACTTTCACACCTCCCATCCTGTTCTTGAACAATCAATATCCAGCTTGTCACATTCACTAATGCTTGTGTTAGGGTGTATGTCTTACCTGTGTGGATATAAATACTGGGGTATTCACTTGACACCTACTAAAAGGCTTGGAAAAGCTAAAAAAAGCCTTTAATATTGCAAGAAAAAGTGCAGTTGAAAGTGACTAACTACAAGTAGATAAACCAGCAGAAGTTGATTTATAGATAAAAGGTAAGCTTAAGATTGACTGCAAAAAGGGAAAATGTACATTTAAACAAATTACAGCTATACTATTTTCTCCCTATCCCTGACATAAAGTAAACCACCTTCCTCCTCCACAGATCGACACTTACCAAGATACTTCTTTTACCTGCACAGAAACACCCAATAGACTACTATAAGGTGGTTAGTTGGATGAAAGATAACCTGTCTACCTTCCCCATGAAAGTCTAACTTCTAAAATCCACAATCAGGGAGGTCATTATTGCAGAGGGGACAAGCCTATGCCTGATTGCTCTGGCTATCTGTCAAAAAAGCTGAGCTGTGCATGCACAGCTTCAATTTAGGTTGCAAGGATTCTTGTCAGTCCTGGCTTCCCCTCTGCATTCTTGGAATGAATCACCCTGGCCTGGCTAATCAAGATGGCTGAAGATCTTCGGGGAGAGTTGAAAGAAGAAGATGGTGGCACCAAATGCGGGAATGTGGACAGATGAGTATGGCAGGTTTAGTTCAGCATTAAAATTTACTACGTTGGCACAACTTCAAATAAACAAAAAACTGATCTTTCCTTGTACTATTATTGACTACTGCATTGACAAACAGTAACATTTAAATAACAAACTAAACTACTTCGTCACCCTGTAATTCTAATAACCTTTAACTTGGCCACATCAGTTGCCTTTAGTTGTAGCATCAATATACTGACTCATATCCTAGGGATATCTGGGTACTTCAAAGTTACCAACATGTAATTCTCCTACAAATTCCTCCTCTGGTTTAGGACTATTCTCTGGTAATAATTTTGTCTTTTTATCTCTAATCCAATCCAATCTAACCCATCTGCTACACGCTTGGCTATACGTATACATTTCTCTGTGTCATATGTCACTGTCATAGGATTCTAAATGCCCCCATTGAATAACCATTAGTTTACAGTTTCTCATGATAAAGTCATTTACATCCAATGTAGAAGAGCAGAGGTACTCAGACTCTGCAATGCAAACAAGTGCTAGGTGGCATGATTACAAATACACAGCTGCACAAACAGTAAACTAAACGTTTTCTTTCCTTAAATAAGTCCAAATGTGTCCCAGAGGTTACTGAAGACTGATTGCTTTTAGAATTATTAGTATTGTAATTTACTTGTAGATCTTCTAGAGGACACGAAAATCAATTACAGTTAGCCCCCATTGGTACTCCTAATAAAAACATATGTGTGTGTGTGTGTGTATATATATATATATATATATATATATATATATATATATATATGTGTGTCTTTTTAAATATTTAAGGCAAGCAGAAGCACAATAGTTTGGAATTTTTCATTGACGTCAGCAGCATCAGATTCAAATTACAGAACAATAACAGTTTAAGAAAAAAAACACACAGTACCTCTTCCAAACTGAAAAGAACACCGCCAATTGGAGCTCCAAAAGCAACAGAGACTCCTACTGCAGCTGCAGCCGAAAGCACCTGTGACACAAATATATCACCAGGTTAAGGCAGAACTTTCATGGGGGATAATGAATTCACATTTTTCCTTTCATAAATCAACTTACTTCTCTTCTTTTTGCTTCATTTTTGCTATACTTGGAGAACAAGCTGCTGAATAAGTTGCCACAACAACAGGCGACATGGACTGATGGCCCTTCCTTTCCAAGACTTAGGCCAGAGGACACAACGAGAACTAACGTCACTGTTTTTATTAAAAGGGTCCACTTTCCTAGGTATCCTCTTATTATGAAGCCACTCAAAATGGTCTTTATCTAAATGCAAGGAAAAAGTAAAAGACAGAGGCTTGGATGTTTTTCCAAACAAAAGAAAAATGTGTAGCACTTTTTATTTATGGCAGATAGCATACTAATATCTTTGGAAGGCTTGAATCTTAACTATCATACTTGAATATAAAACCAATCGAATATAAATTGAGGTATCTAATTTTTTAATGCATATACCGGTAATAAGCATCTTTCAAAAGCTGTGCAAGGTCAGACTTTCTTGAAATTCATTGCAATGTCTGAATAAAGTTTGCTCATCCATGGAAAACTCATAAAACTTTAAGACAAATTTACGCAGTCGTTTTAAACAATGCAATCATGTTATACTTTTGAGATAAAAGAAGGCAGAAGACAAATGTCTTGAGCAGTAGAATTATCCTAACATGTTGGGAGTTATCATTAGGATCTCACCTCAGGAATTCCAGAGCCACAAGCGTATGGAGCAAACACTCGAACCAAGGACACCGCCAAGAAAGCAAAAAGCAAAGCCCACAAAATATAGAGGAAATAGTTCAAAATATATGCGCTGGGTCCCTAAAATACAGTGAAAATATTAGGTAGTCAGCTTTACAGTCATAAGTAACCATTAAGTGGCATTATAACAGGAAACAGTGGCATTACAGCATCACATACAACAAAGGCACAGAAAATTACAGTGGTATTGATAGTTGTGCTGTATAGTCTGATTTTGGCTAGTGGTGTTGAGAAAGGAGGGAGGCTGAGGCTAAGCAGAATTGGTCATAGTATGCAGATGTTTTGAGAAAATAACAAAACGAGTTTAAAGACAATAGAACTGCTAGTTTAAATTCAGAATGAAAACACAATCTGTGTAGAAAAGCCTATCCTCTTCCAGCAAGCTACTGAGAATGGCTGTTATTCTTTATGTGGAAACAGTGTTCTCTCTCTGTAGGGGTCCAGCGTTCTCTCGCTTATAAAAGGTTCAACGTCCTCCTTCCATAAACTTCCTGTAACCAATTCTTATCATTATGTATTTGGCTAAACTAAAATTGTCAAAGGTTACAAAATTTGAAAGGTGAAAGTAGATGGTACAGTAAATCTGATTTCCAAACAGGACACAAAGACACAAATGAATGCCACTCTGTATTCATTAGTACATTCTTTAAATATATTATTTTAAGTACAGGCAATGTAAGTACCTAAGATTTCACTTGGTAGCTGCCTCTTGCAGCCCACTGTACAATGGAGCTGGTCTTTAAGATTCAATGTGAAATACCTCCAATGAGACCTCAGCAGGAATGAATATAGAGAGCTTTTTAATATTCTATTTAAACCTTAATGAGTTACTACCTCTTCAGCCAGACTTGGCATAATGTGGTACTTAAGAGGGAGAACAATGTAGTTAATTTGCTTTTGAATGCTTAATTGAAAAGAACATCTATACAAAGAATGTGCTTATTATGCGTATACACCAAATGCATACAATAAAAAATCATTTTGTAAAACAGTAAAAAAAAGTACAAAAGATTAGGATATTGAAAGTAGACCTTAGCAGTTAAGTCCTCTCCACTACTTTACAATTAGGCCACTCCGATTAGAAGGAAAACTCCTGCTTACAGAATCTGACTTTAAAATAAAGTTCACATGGATCTATTGTGTTGATATCAGTGGAAATATAAAATAGATTGTAGGTGTACAGTGTATATTATATCCACCTCTATGTTTAAGTCTGCCAGTCATAAAGTTTATAGTTAATAACATCTCTGGTGAAATCATTGACATTTGCAGACAGAAGTTTTCTCCAGACCAGCGTTTCTCCTCTACATGATTACCATGGGGGAACCCCTAAAATAACATTCAGATTTTCGGAGAGCTCCTGCTATATTCACAGCTCAGAGAGCATAGTGGTCAGTAGTAAGAATTCCACTTACATTGCTGGCCATTGGGAAGAATGCCACCCTTACCGATAACCAAAAGGATCATTGGTGTCATTTAAACTGACCTGAGAGGAACAAACTGCTGAATGAACCTCTGGAGGAACCCTGAGGGTCCTCAAGATCCTGGTTGACCAGTTACTTTCAGAATCCAGTGCAATCACTTAGAACAGAGGTCGGCAAACTCTGGCCTTTAGGCCAGATACAGCCTAGTCAGTATTCCAGTTTGGCCTAATGCCCCCCTAGTTATTTATTGTTGCATCCGGCCTAACTGAATTGCCGCTTTATCGCGAGTTCCCGCAATATAATCGAGTTACCGCACAGTAACCCCAATTACTATGCCTAAAGAGCAGAAGCAACGTGCAGCTACCAGTCTCCAGAAGGTTAACCTTGAACGCCGTGTCTTCAACCCCGAATGGACTGACGAAGAACAAGCTCCGCTCTCAGCTCACTGACAATCACCTTAATGACATTCTATTGCTGAACTCCTCATCATTAGAACCTGATATTGTATCTGTCCCTAAGAACATGCAACATCATGTTTCCCATTGATCGTACTGTATTTTTAAATAAAAAACCTTTCTTTGGACACCTTGTTTCTTCTGGCCTAGTGTGCCTTCTTGACCTCCTGAAATGGCCTAGTAGTCCAAAAAGTTTGCCGACCCCGGCCTTTTGGGTTGCTTTCTGAGGAACACCTATTATAGTATAAAGTTCAGAAATAAGTTGACATGCTGGTTGATAACACCTTTGAAAACCCACCAAGAACCATCAGAAAGTCCTACAGTAAGCAAATACTGATTTTGGAAATGTCTGCATGATGGAAGACACTTTGGACTTTTCCTAATGCTATGTGCTGCTCCAATAAACTTTAGGTATGTGGCCTATGTTGGTTTTAGGGATCAGCTGGGGGCATTTTTTTTAGAATCACCAATTTACATTACATACATGATTACTAGCTGTGATGCCAGGTGTACTTTATAAAGCAACGCCACACAAACCCAGAGGGTTTACAAAAGAAAAGCTCACCATGCTCTCGGCAGAAGGGGCAAGTAATTGTTCATGAATGTTGGCAAATACACTCATGTACACGAGTCTCTAAAAGAATTTTCAAAATTACAAATATTAGAGGATAACCAAAAAATTTTACCATCTAGGGTCCCTTATAGTCTCTGTACACCTATTACAGCCACATGTAACAGTTGCCAAGAAATAGCTAAGATAATTATTCTCTATCTGTTTGTGGGAAGGGAGTACCTATCTTGCTCCTGATCAGAGAGTTGAACAAGGGCTGGTTGGAGTCTCAAAACATTTTACCATCTTAGGATGCCTTTCTGGTCTTGCAACACAGTTGGGACCCAAATCAGAATTTTATGCAATTGATTCAGCAATTATGGGTAGTAAAAGGGTGGTGTTATCAATAGCACCTAAACTCTGTGATTTCTGTATTAAATGGTATAAAACCAATATGAGAATCTTTAAGATGGAAGCTTTAACCATAGATTTTAATAAACCAGCTAAGCTGCTGCTGGAAACTAAATATTAAGTCTTTACTGCTTTGTTTGATCTTGACATTTTAGCTGTGATGGCAGCGGTATCCTGAAATCTGATGGTTTTGTTGCTTTAAGCAGCTTAACCTCACACACAGCACAATCAGAATCTAGGAGACAGTGTGTAAAGTTCGTAGCAGCGTGTCAGACTTTAGGTGACATCTGACCTTGCTTCAACAATTACAGTTCCCATATTTTTATCTAGTCATATCTTCTTTTAAAGAGAATACATTCAAAAGATATAATACACAATGACAGCAGCTGATTCCTCTGTCTCATGCTATCTTTCTCCGTCATGCTCTAGAATAGCTTGGTTCTCTCTGAGTGCCTTGATGGATTCATTACTAAACATCACTGTAACATACATGCTGCTATGCCAAGGTATATATTTTATCAAGTAAGCTGCCAATAAAGTGAACATAATACAAGCTAGCAGGATGCAGATCATTCAAAAGGCCTGTCAGGTTCAGTCTTCTAATAGTCATTGCACTCTTCCATCTTTCATCTAAATACTAGAGGCATTGTCACTGCATAAAACTGCTTAATGTGAACTGAAGCTTCACGGTCAGTAACAAGTACAGTAGTGTTCATCAGTCCGATGTTATTTTTGTCCCCAAACCTTTAAAAGGAAAAGTTGTTATCACAAAATGACAATATTACATTGATACTTGTGATATATATTTTGATTGTTCTATAGAACCATAAACAATAATTATTTCTAACACATGGACCCAAAAAGACTCTTCAGCAGTCAATGTTACTAAATGCTTTATAAATAATGTGATTTCCTACATTAAAAAAAGTATACTTAAAAAAAGTCATTATTTGTCTTTAACAAAGATATTTCCAGGGTACAGATTTTTAGGAGTCGACCTAGCAATACCCCATAAAAAAATGAAAATATAATAATACAAATGTCACCATAAAAGGTTTCCCTACCTTTTTAGCTGCAGTGAGAACATTTACTTTCGTTCACAATATTTTTTATGTATTGAGAGTAATTCTCGTCCAACTTTTACATCACTTCACCCCTTGCAAATCTCTGTTTTACCACTGCACTCCTTGTTCAATCAACGCACCCCCTGCACACATGTCCCACCACTGCATCCCCTGCACATCTGTTTATTCACCACACCCCACTGCACATGTCTCACCATTGCACCCCTGTGCACCTATTCAATCACTACAGCCCGTGCACACATGTCTCACCACTGCACCCCCTGCATCCCAGTAGCACCACTGCACTCCCTGCACACCTGCCCCACTACTGCACCCCTTGCATACCTGTTCCACCACTGTACCCCTTGTACACCAATTTTACCACAGAACCCTAATCTTACACTTGTTCTGACACCGTATCTCCTTCTTACACCTGCTCCAACACCATATTCCTGTTACATGCCTGTTTAGACATTACACCCCGATCCCATAAAATAGTGCCTAGGACCTGTGGCACCCAACAACTGATACCACTGGACACAATAGCGGGGTTGTCTTCTACCCAGGACATGGCCTCAATTGATGGCTAGATTACTTGCTGCTGTTGCTTTTTCTCAGACAACTGTAAAAACTAAAGAGGGAGAATCACCAGGAACACAGATTACTTACTACCTATTCTTTACTTATATTAACTGCTCACTTTATAAAGGATTTATAAATATAAGTCAGATAATTGCCTTGACCTCCTCCCCAAGCACATTACTAGGTCTAATTTTCAATAACTGCTTTATTGGGTCACTATTTAGGCTGTTTGACTTCAGAACTTAAGAACAGTTAAAACCGAAAAGTGAACAGGAAGTCTAATCAACAAGTTCCCTCCAAACACTGAAGCATTCAGCCTTGGAAAAATACCAGAATGCTGGTAAATGTATGTTTTCCAAGATTCTGCGGTGAATAAAACTGTGTTCCTCCCTAAGAAGTTGGCCAAAATAATCCTCTGTACAGGCAATTGCAAATTAACCTACGGTAAAAATAAAGATCGCTAGAAGTTTTATGTGAACCATTTGGCAACCCAAAGGGAATGTTGACTACATCCAGCACTATGTTCTGAAAAACACTGCTTTACCTCTCCCTGATTGATCATCAATTCCGACCATTTCTGCCATTTGGGACATTTATCCCTGTCATCAAATGTGGTCTCATTGGAAGTCCAGCAGCACTGTTCATGGCTGTACCAAAAGCCTTCCAGACATATTCCTTCTTTTAGATCAGTCATCCAGTCCACAGCTAAGTCGATAACACCCGCCAATGTACCTGAACACAAAACACAGGGAGAATTAGAGCCTTGCAAAACATCAGTTCTTGATACCCAGTTGTTTGAAATGTATAGACTGATTGCAGTTCTTTATACCATATGATTAAATAAGGACCACCAACACATATTCAGTTACTGGTGGTCACTTGTATGTAATTGCTATTCTCCTGCATATGGCTAAACACAACTATGGATTGATTAGCTGGATTAAGAAAATCATGTCTACAAAAGGCTGGTGAGCAAGTCCACAAGGGGCACCAAGTCCTCAAGGCTAGAGTTTGGAAAAAAAATGTTTTGACTCTCTAAACCAGGGGTCCCTCAAGGTCCTTTTTTTCCCCCCCCCCCCCCCCAAATTCTGAAAATGAAAAACATCTGCCCGCCTGCCCACCCGTGTTACCACCCAACATGATCATTTTCAAAACATGCAATATACAGACATTATTCCTGTACACCCATCATGTGACACAAAGCCTAGGCAATTATCACATGGTGCCTGACTACCGGGGGAATTGTGTTTGTTTCAATCCATTAGAGACTGCAAAGTGTAATATTTAGTGTCAGACAAACTTGTAATGTGAGAGGATGAACAACACACTAAAGTGTGTGTAGAGGGGTTTGTTTTTGTTAGTTATGGATGAAGTAGTAAACGTCCTCAATTTTTTCAATAAATTTCAAGTTTGGCCCCCGACTTGGTCTAAGTTTTTAATTTGGGACCTCTGTGTATTTGAGTTTGACACCCCTGCTCTAAATCTTAACTTCCTTTATTTTGTGCTGTATGTTAGATATTAATGACAACTGTATGCAGATCCTGGTGATCCACAGAGTTTGACAGCCCTGGCTTAGGTGAATGCTCTACTACAAAAACACTCTCCTGAAAGCTATATCACTGCAAGATAAGAATAGGTGACACATTCAGGTAACACACCGGCAGCACAGTGGGTAAGAGATTATTAGCACTCACGCCTTTGCAATGCTAGATCCCAGATTCAAATCTCTGCCAGTTTGCATGTTCTACCCTTTTCAATGTGGGTTACCTCCGGGTACTCCGGTTTCCTCCCACATTCAAAAAACATGCAGTTAGGTTAATTGACTTCCCCCCAAAATTCCTCTTAGACTGTATGAAAGACATATGACTACGGTAGGGACATTAGGTTGTGAGCCCCTTTGAGGGACAGTTAGTGACATGACTATGAACTCCGTAAAGCGCTGCGTTGGAGCTATATAAATACTGTATAATAATAAAAATAATAATAATGCAATGCAAGGCACCCATCATATTGAAGCCAGAGAGATTAGGATGACATCTTAACATCTCTGATATCTATAGAGAGATTCTCTCTGGAGCTATATTGGATGAATGATAAAGAAAGTTTTATTTCATTTAACTACTTATGGGTGGCATAATGGCAGAGGAGTTCACACCAACTCTTATGACAAGTGACAGATTCCTGTTAACTTGGCAGGACAATTAGCTATTTTTCAAAAGATTGACACATGCCAATTTATAATTTCTGCTTTAATAAAAAAAGTTAACTTAAATATGTAAAAATAGCAAAATTATTACTTTACCATTTTTTGTCTGTTCAGCAGATTTATGTAAATGACTCATAATGTTGGTTTGGGTATATAGACATTTTATGGAACAGAGAAATGTGTCATTGATAAAGGAAACACTGACATCTAGAGGAACATTAAAATACTGCAGATCATATTGGGTATATACAGTTTAAAGAAACTTTCTTAACCTTTTTACCATGCGCGAACCCTTGAAATAACTTTCAGATCTTCAGGGAACCCCTCCAGTTTTAGTGCCACAAATTACAGAACAAAAACAAAGACATCATCACACACATCCTTAATTTTACTAGTTCATTTCTGGTGCCCAGAAGCCCAAGGCTATTCATCCATTATATACAATCTATCTCTACATCCTATGAGATGCCCCTTGGTCTTTGGAGGTTTGAATGATCTTCTGTTTCAGGAAGGGATGAAACTATTTTCTTTATGGCTATTTACAGATATCAGAGATATATGCTATTGTTATGTCTATTCTCCCTTGAGAAGAGATGTTTAAGGGGGAATATGATCACCCTGTATAAATATATAGACGGTCCATATAGAGAACTCGCTTCCCCATTATTCACTTAGAGATCATTACAAAGAACAAGAGGGCACTCTTTGCGTCTGGAGGAAAAGAAGTTTAAGCTCTGGATAAGGAAGGGATTCTTTACTGTAAGGTCTGTGAAAATGTGGAATCAGCTCCCTCAGGAAGTAGTTTCAGCAACTACTATAGATTGCTTTAAGAAAAAGCTGGATGCTTTTCTAGAAGCACAGAATATACCTGGGTATTAAGGATTTATAGTAAAAATAACAGTGACTGTTGATCCAGGGAACATCCGATTGCCTTATGGAATCAGGATTTATTTCCCCTGTTCAAGCAGATTGTACCAGGATTATTTTGCCTTCCTCTGGACCAACTATGTCTAAGAGGGTTTTATATCTGGAATATGTTTATTTCCCTAGTGGTGGAACTTGATGGACTTATGTCTTTTTTCAACCTGACAATATGAAACTATGTTATAAGTATTGTTTATTTTTAAATGTGTTCCTTTGAGTACCTAAACTAACTTTTACTTTACTTGAGTACCTAATACATTGAAATACAAGCAGTGGGATACAATGCAATGATAAATGACTTTACCTGCTAAGAGTCCAATTAGCAGCATGACAACCCATCCTGACCAGGCCTCTAGGAGTCCCTTGATGAATTCCCATATTGACTCCTTGCTTTTGCTTGTGATCTAGAAGACAGTTATTATAATGAGATCCTGTTATTAACAAATATATTACAAATCAGGCTATGTAAAACAAAACATGAAATTACGTTCTGAGTTTTGATCTGGGGTCTTGATCATTAGGAAGTAATCAGAATTTTATCAACATACTGCAGCTTTTTTTGGCCAATCAATACTTATCACAAAAAACAAATCATTTTGAATGAATTTCCTCAGCAGTTGATATTGTTTCTTATAGATAAGATCATCCCCAGGCATTTCACCTGAATGCATTTCACCTGAGAAAACAAGTTCTTTTAAATTTTGTAGTTTAGCAGTCCTGAAATGTAGAAACATAATTTGTTTTATTCTTCAAGCTTTATTTCCTTTTTTATGGTCTGGGGTTCTTGCTGCACAAATGTACCAAGGTTCAGTAACTGTACTGTATATATGAGGTGCAATGTTGTCACCATAGGACAGGAACACCTCCCTCCTCCCAACATTCCCTGAGATACACAATAGATTTCTGCTGGATAAATTGATATTTTTTTCACCTGTTGGACAGATATTTTGCAATACAGCAGACTAAAATGGAGTTTAGAGTCTAAATATATTTTCTAAAGAGTGGATTGGCTTGAAACATTTAGACAAGTGTTCTTTGACCTTTTTTCATGGGGGAACCCTTTAAATAACTACCAAGTCTTGGGGGAACCCCCTGATAATTACTATATCCACAGCTCATAGTACATTAGTGAATTGGTCAGTGGGAAGAATGTCACCCTTACAGATAGCTAAAAAGATCACTGATATCAGTTAAACTGACTTGAGTCACAAACTGCTTATTGCTCGACCCCCAGCAACCTCTGGAGGGACCCTGGGGTCCTATAGAACCCTGGTTGAGAAACAACAATTTGGACCATAAGTGCTAAACATGTAAATGGAGCCTATGGCCAACAAGAAAATGAGTTTAAAAATGCAACCATATTTGATAATTTCCAGATTTGACAATACAGCAGTATCTTATCATTTATAAAAACCTCTAAATAATGAATTCTCAACCAGGGTTCTGTGCAACACTTGGGTTCTTCCAGAGGTAGCTAGGGGGTTCCTTAAGCTTTGGCCAATTGACCTACCATTATTCATTATTTATTAGCATGACACTAAAGCTATTTTAAGTTATCTGTAAGAGGGGAATTATTTCCACTGAACACAAATGTAAAGAATATTTGTACATTGACCTCATATGGTTTTAGTAGGGGTTCCCCAAGTCCTGAAAACTATCTCAAGGGTTCCTCAGTGCTAAAAAGGATGAGAAAGGCTGCTCTAGATCATACTGAATACAATAAAGCAGATTTATGTATCTAAAATTGTCAAATTTGCCACATATAGCCAACTATAGTTAAGCTCCACTAAACTAAAATCCATTATCAGCTGGTAATTTGCTTTGCCGCAGTCCTTTTGTCTAACTTTTGTCTAATGTGATTATCAGTTTTCAGTGCAGAGGTGATACAAGTAAAATATGAAGAACATGTCCTCTTACTTTCCTATGCCTGTCTGTGTCCCGTGACTTCTCCCTTAACCAGTCAATGGTGTGGAAGTCCTCATATGTCCCAACATCTGGAATCGGCTCATCAAGGAAATCCATTAGGTTGCTGGAACCATTTATCTCTCCTGTATTAACCATCTTGGCTTCTACAATCAAAAAGCATTTACATTATTAAATAGCCTTATATAAACAGTGTATTCTTCAGTTTGTGCTGTATTGTCAGTGTGTATATAACAACGTTTTATTTTTTGTATATACAGCTTTTGATGTTTAATTAATCACATACTCTCTAACCTATAAACATTTTGTTGGTTCATTGAAAATGTAAGACAGCATAAAAAAGTTATATCAGATGTAATTAGTATCAGATGTTACCTCTCAGATCTTTAAGGGTAAGACCTTCAGTTCAACCTTAATCCTTATGGTATGTTACATGGTAGCAGAATGGCTTCCAAATGGGCCATTTGAAATTGTATTTTATTATTTCTACCATTGTCTATGTCCCTGCATAGAGTGGTTAGGCTGCATAGCATCTAAACAAGCTAACGGGTTCATAGAACTGCCAACCCCTTGGAGCAAATGAGTCCGTTCAATACACCAGTGGTGCTGTAAGCACAGGGGGTCCATATTAATATTATAAAAATCAAAAGAGTGAGGAAAATGGAACCTAGAGTTTTTCTGTATATTTGTATGGGTTTTTTTTTAGCACCGGTATATGAACTATTGCATACTAATATTTGTTATCAGGTAGGTGGTATTGTACATATTTTTTAAAATGTTTACCAGACTAATATATTAAAAAAATGAACTTGTAGAACGTATAGATTCTTGCAATAGTCTTCAAATCACTCCGTGTGCTCCTTGGATCCTAGTCAAAGGCTGTAAGTCCCACTCCTTCAAAGCACTAAGAATTCTCCCTAGTTTACAACAATCTCCTAGATTGTAAACTCCTCGTGGCAGGGTCCTCTCCTCCTCATGTGTCACTGTCTGTATTTGTCTGTCATTTGCAACTATTTAATGTACAGCGCTGCGTAATATGTTGGTGCTATATAAATCCTGTTTATAATTATTAATAATAATAATAATAATAATAACTATTAAATGCCAGAGTTTGTACTGCTAACTAAAGTCATGGCATTTGAGAACTGAATGACAGGGGGCTAAGTTGGGGCTCCCTCTACAGAGTGGGCCTAGCAACCAGGGGTTGTGTAAAGTTACTATATGTGAATGATATTAGGCAAAGTCGGATTTACTAAACTAAGCTTGAGGGATACAATATGACACTTACAGAGGGACATCCCAGCATTCCAAAGAACAGAAACAGAAATCAGCTTTAGTTACCTTCTCCCTGCTTTCCCCAGCAGCCAGAGATGCCTTGTCTATGTGGTTGGCCTTTGATGTCTTAACTTACAGTGTGGTTGTACATGGCAATAAAAGCCTGCAACTGATAGAGCAGCAAAGAGAATGGGATGGACCTGCAGTAGGGAGAAAGCCTGAGGAAGTGAGGAATATGATAACTATAATTACATTTTATGTTTATCCATGTCAAACCAAACTTTTATCCCATTCAGTGTAGGTGGAACCTACAGCAAGTCTATTCTTTTCCTGCTTGCTGTTGATGGCATATACCCATTGCAATATGCCCTGTGGAGTTCAGCACTACTTGTATAGCTACCACGGCTAGCACAGGCCACATACTTTACTAGGGATGCAGCATGGTAATAGTAGGGGTGTCATAGGACAAGGCAGCAATAACCCAGGCACTATTACTGAGCTGATGGAGGCTTTCCAGTTATACACAGGAGCAGCTGGCAGCCACATATAGCACCCGGATTGTACAGCAGAAATGCCTGTCATAGTGACCAAAATAGAGCAGTTCATAATAAACTGTTCCTGCTCATCCTGAATGATACAGCATCACTCTTCTACTAATATTAAAAAAAGGACATTATTATATTAGAGGTGCACTGACATTCTTTAACTCCTACTGTAGAAAATTCAAATGTCAGGTCATAGGGGGTCTAATATAGCACAATGTAATTATAGCCATGTCTAGCTGGCCATGGCAAAGTTGTTCTGCATTACTGGTTAAGGCTTGCAGATAACAGTTGTATTTGCTAGCAATGTATACATGACATTATAACCCACTGAAGGCTCATTAAGATCAGATGCTTTAAACAAGGTGGCAATAGGGTCCTTGGCTCGGTTCCAACCCAAGCCTTATGTGGATAGAATTTCTATGACATACCTGTGTTTGTGATATTTACTACAGGTGCTATGCTTTCCTCCCACAGGCCACAAATAGGTTAATTGCCTTCTGTCTAAGTTTGCCTTATAAATTGTGCACGTCTGTTCCCTAATGTGTGAGAGTAATCGATTTTAGGGTCCTCCGGGACAAGTCACTCTTTAAAACACAGAGGAATAAATCAGTTCTGTATAAATAATTAGTAATAATGTTGCAATAAATTGTCTTTTGTGTGGGAAAAAAATCCAAATATTGTTCAGTAGAGTTATAATATATATTCATAAGAGTTTAGAATAAAGAGGTGAGGCGCCCCGTAGACACAGTTGTAGGTAAAACAAACTTCCCAACTAGATAGCATAATCAGGTTGGTACCCTTACTTTTTTACTGACATTAAGTAACTGCTAACAGGAGAACTAAAGTGTTATCTCACTACAGTGCACTAGTGATAATAATGAATATTATCTATATGAATAATTAGGATTTTGTAGATAACATAGGGAAGTTTTAGAGTCTTTATAAGTTTTTGTGGAGATAAAAATGGTAGCCTATATTACCAGTCATTTGGAAAGTTACAAATCTTGCTAGACACAAAAAAATTAAATTAGGTTTTGCTGACCATCTTATACCTTGGGGGTATAACATAGAGAAATAGTGTTTGATGAAAACACTAGCAAAACAACATTTTTTGGATTCAGTTATCATTTATGCTATTTAGGCAAGGCTAAGAGGATACACAAGCTTTACATGTTTAATGACCTGTCTATAGGCTTTAGTTTGCGTCAGAATGGCTTTTGTGCCTATCATACCTGCACCTTTTCAGATTTTGCCCGGAGACTTTGCCTGCCAAGATCTGACCTAGTGGGAATTCCCTCCATCTTTTCCACTAATAAGCTGATAAGGGGAGTGACAATAACAATATTATAGCTGTTTGATATTAGTTGGAGCAGTGAACTGATGCTTGGAAAAAGGAGAGAGAATGACCCAAAGTTATATTTTCACTTTTCAATAAAATGATGAACCTCCTTTATTGTCTGTGTCCCCACTAAGGAAATTATCAGGATAGTAAGGAAAGGTAAGCAATGAAAACAAAACAACAGTTTACTCTTCTGCCATTCTTAAAGGAAAACTTTATTCTATCTGATATTAATAATTCCAACAAAACTAATATAGTGAGTATAAAAACTGCTGGGTGCCTAGTAGTAAATGATGACCCTGTCCCAATTACTATTATTATTAATAATAATAATAATAAACAGGATTTATATAGCGCCAACATATTACCCAGCACTGAACATTAAATAGGGGTTGCATAACATTAAAGGACAAACAAATACAGACAGAGACACTGGAGGAAAGGACCCTGCCCCGAAGAGCTTACAATCTAGTAATCCCAATACAGCAGGATGCTAATAGAGCATACTGTATACTGTATTGGATATTTTATTAAATAGTTACTCTTCCATGAAGAAATAGGCATTTAATCTGGTTTTACCTTTTGTTAGTACGTTGTAATGATCTGTTCACTTCTTCTTAAGCACCCTGCTAATGCAGAATCGCAGAATTGACAAAGTGGATGATGGCAAATATTTTACTGTTTCCATAAATGCAGTATATATAGGAACAGGAATCCCATGTCAGTATAAAGTGCCCTAAAAAATAAAACAGGATAACAGATTACCCTCATTTATCACAATATCCTTACATCACACAGAACAGTTTAGTGGACAGAAAAATTTCTCTAGCTAGCATGACTATTGAACTCTAAAGCATTACAAATGCATAGTTTGTAGATTGATGATAACTGAAGTATGATGTGTGAAATGAAATGTCTGTTAAGTGTATTGTTTTCTAAATGCCACTCTGTCCATTTCAGAATTTGACACTTCCAGGAATGTCAGATAGTTCCACAAAGCACCCATTTCATTCTCCCCACTCCAACGCCAATACAGGACAGGAAGGGACAAGGGATGGAACCATGTTTAGCACCATGGATACAGGAATCAAACACTACTGGAATTGTCAGGGCTAAAGGGTCCCATAGAGACTGCAGCACTGAAATGGAATTATAATTTAATGAAAGTTACTGCAGGCACTTCATTGTAGACCTCTAGCCTCCTCTGATGAAAACATGTTCCATGGAAATCACTGGAGCTGTGTGCTCCAGTACATAAACTTTAAAAAAGTATTTTGAGATTTGGTATATGGGCCTTGTTGCTAAAACAAAACTGACATAGAGCCCATCTGTAAAAAAAAGATTACTAATGCTTACCTGCCTGGTAAACCTTCACTTTGTTCAGGAGCTATGGATACCCTTTCATGTAAGTTAGTGTGTCCCCTGCTGGGCCCTATGATTCATCCCACCGGCTGCCACATCACTGCTGAATGCTACATTAAGTAGAAGCTGATGGAGTGAAGAGGCATTTCTTGCTCCTGAAAATGTCAGATGCTACAGATTCTTCTGCAAGCTTAGATTTTCAAGAGGGTGAATATCAATGGCTCAGGCGGCGGGACAGTTAAGTAACCCTCCTACTTTTTTTAGAGACATTTTTTAAAGCTGAACTCTAGGCATGAAAACTTTGGTTTGCATGTATTCCTGAAATCTCAGTGGGGATATAAATTAACTTGTGTGTGCATACCAACTGCAGTTATTACCTTGTAAATCTACAAATTTCACTATATCATCATTGGACTGTACATAGCCTGTGCAGAGGGCAGAGCTATAAAGGACTACAGACTACCCGAAGAAAACTACAGGGGGAGGATACAAGACAAGGGAAAAAATAAATACCATTTTTATTACAGGATGTTCCTGCACAGATGTGACTAATTGTACTAAATTGCTACAAAGTTCTTGATAAACTACACAAAGCCCCCCAAGGTTTAGTAATAAATACACATGCCTCTTATTATATATTATATCAATATTTGCTCATGTCAGATTTTAGAGCCATTTTTATACTGGCATTATAATAAGTTTTCACAGCTGCTGTCTAGGATGCAAGAGAGCTGTGATATGACAATTGTCTTTCAGAACTACCACGCACGTTAAAATTCCTGAAGGGAGTTGGATGTGCCCATGGTGACCACCTGCAAGGGGAGTTCATGGTGTGTGGGAGTTCCCACCATACTTCTTCTAACTTCTACTCAATTGTATTTAAAGTGGAAAGTGTTGGCAGCAGTTGTGCATTAAGCTCCCTGGCGCTATGAATAATTTAGTATTTTACTCAAATACTTATTTTAAATTTCCCGCCAGTCCCGCCACCTAACACACAACACCCGCACACATGTCACATGCCCACCTGGCATCTGCATCCCCCAGCCTCGCATCTCCAACATTCACACGCCAGAACGCGAGGCCAGGGGACACAGATGCCGGGCATCACCAACGGGACAAAGATGCCGGGCATCACCAAGCGGACGCCATGGGCTCGTGAGGACCAGGTAAGCCCTCGATTCCCACTTTTTGTAATGAAACTTAACCCGGAGCCACACTCAGGATTACTGCCAGGGAGTTAGGGTACTACTGCTATGAATCAGCTTGTCATAGATGTGCCAGCAATGGGAGGAAGAAATCAACAAGATTGTTTCAGGATTGAGAAGATTAATGGCAGTGACCTTACTGCACCGACAGAAGCAACTACCACTGAGGATGTCTATTTGTATACATGCAGTTAGAACTAAGCCACTTGTGTGCAGATGTGGCCGTCATGGTTCCATCCGAGTACACCATGACTGGTTTAAAAAGCAACACTCAATGTTTTCTGCCAGCATGCTTAAGAAGCGGACTCTTCTCCTCTGATGAGTCAAAACTTTGCTGATTGCAGAGCTTTAAGTTTGACTCAGTAGGGAGTGACAGTTCTCTGCAGAGAGACCAATGCTTACCCACAGAGTGTGAGGTTCTCTTCATCAGTAAACAGTCCTTTCTACTCCATAGCTGATTCACACTGAAAACAAACTGTATCATTTTGACCACTTTTTCCTTTAATATGCCTGGAATATATTTAGCTGATATGAAACAAAAATTCAGTTGGGTTTGGTATATAATCCTTTTCTTTATTGTAGGAAGGTATTAGGCTTGACCACACAGCCTAAAATTTACTTATAGTTACTTAGGAACTTCATGGGTTCAGTCCACCCAGAGGTAATATATCTATTATAGGCAATGATAGCTGCTTTCTCAGTTCAGACTTCCATATTTGATGTTTAATAATAACATTTTTAAGGTCTGCACACTTGACACTTGACCAATACAAGGTGGCTTTCATATATTTTTAAATTATTTATCATTATGGAGAGTGTAACAGAAGAAGCCGAAACCCCTCAAAATACAGGCAGGCAGAACAAGAGACAAATGATCAGCCAAGGAGTGTTTTGCAGTAGCATGCAGTAAAATGTTACAGTAAAATGGTACGCTGCTATATATTCTGAGCTGTACTGAAAAAGGCTGTGTCTATTTTTTGTGCATTGTGGTGCCAACCACGTGGTAATACACCGCAAAAGTGTGATTCTAGCCTTGAGTAGGAACTAAAGCGAAATGCTAGCAGATGAATGTTTTTTGGTAGAAGCGAGTTCTGGATATCTCCAGACAAAGATTACTCTTCTGCACATTCTTTTACAATGCTAGTAGCCAGCGCAGTGTGGTGCTCATGTTCATGCAATCTATAATGTTCCAAAAATGGAGCCAGGTGTCATGATAATGTAACTCCAACACATATGCAGAGAAATGATATCATCAATGACCGCCCAAGTGCTGAAATAAAAAAGAGCCAGTCTGAAAGAGAGATAACATGACAAGGAGCACAGGTCTGTCAGTGCTGAAAGAGAGGGGACTGGGATAATGTCAAAGTATTCTGCACATAATCCCACCACCTCCCACAGCTGGCAAGTTTAGTTTTGTCATAAATATATGTGTAAAAGCAAGATGTAACTTATTTATCATTTATGATAGAAATGTCATCATAGGGTATATAATATTTTATAAAGATAAATCATTGGAATGTAGGAGAATACAGAATATTCATAAATTATTATTATTATATAGCACCAACATACTACACAGTATTTATATAGCGCCAACATATTAAGCAGCGCTGTACAAAGTCCAAAGTCATGTCTTGCAGTCTAATGCTTACCATAGTCATATGTCATTAATACAGTAAAAGGTCATTTTGGGGGGAAGCCAATTAACATAACTGCATGTTTTTGGAACATGGGAGGAAACCCAGGCAAACACGGGGAGAACCTGCAAACTCCATGCAGAGTCCTGACCGAGATTCCAACCTGGGACATTGCACTAACCACTGAGCCACGGTGCTGCCCAAAATTACATTTAAGAGGTGTAGCAAATGACAGACAGATACAAACAATGACACAGGAGGAGAGGACCCTGCTTGAAACAGCTTACAAACTAAGAGGTGGGGGAAGTACCCACATAAATGACTGCAGGATGTTAGCTGTAATGTAGAATAACACGTAAGAGTATTATGTTTTATACAAAATGCACATTGTATGTGAACAGACAGACTGCAATGTCAGAAATACTCACCCAGCCTACATTATTGCTGTATGTAACCAGTATACTTCAAGATGGCCTGTAAAAATGGGTATATTATCTTCCAGGCCACATACTAATTAGACTAGCAGAGTACAGAGATTCTACAGTGTATTGCAGTTTGTATACAGCAAAGTCATAACTATGAAATGATGTATAATATTATGGTATAGTCACAACCGTATATACACATATATATATATATATATATATATATATATGTATGTATGTATAAACCTTGGTGGCTATAACATTAGAAATAAGGACATTTGTATGTCATTACCACACACAGCTAATATTTACCAGCCAAGATTTCTATTCTTCATCGTTGCATGCCTGTGGATTAATCATTAATTAACAGACGCTGCCAATATTTACACATCACGAATATTTGTCTGCCTTATGTCTAACATTCTACTTATATCATAGCAGTGAATTATGGATGCAGTTTGCTACTGAATTACAAAGAGGCTTTATGTGCACAATAGGCCTTCTGCTGCACGGCCCATATGGCAGCATTTGTGCTGTCAGCTGCCCATACAAAGGCAGTGTTAAGCCCAGCAGCATCCTCTATGCCATTATAGCACAGCAATGATTTTATATGTCACATACACACAGTGTACTCTTACCTGCAATGCAACATCACTTAGCCCAGACCTTTAGCTATCCACAGCATCATTCTCCTAGGTGGTAAAGCAATGATGTCATGTAGGGGAAGGCAGAAGTCATGTGACTGCCATCTCCTTTTACAGAGAGCAGCCTGCCTCCATCTGTCAATGGCTGATTTAAAGGGACAATGTCCTGCTGTCAGGGGAATGGAGGAGCACTTGTTTTTTATTTGTGTGCCTTTCATTGGGTAAATGAGCCAGAGCTGAAAATAAAATACCAGGCAGGCTTTACCGTCCTAAAGCAGATTAGTTGTTTAGGAGCTGTTATGAAGAGGAATGTCATTCATTGTGCTTTTAATTATTAACTTGAATTGGTTTAAGGTTGTGTTAAACATTGAATAATAAAAGAAATAGAACAGTTACATTTTCCCAAGAGCTACTATGTACTTGGGTGCACATTGTCAGTGCAGAGCTACACTGTATTCATGCAGTTTATTTAAGTTGGCTAGCTGCACAGCTTCATGCACAAAAACTGCATCTACAACTTTTTCAGCAACACAGCGCACCAAAGTGCACAATTTGTGTGTTGTTGTTGTGGACTGTAGTGCAAATATGTTGACAGAAAGGGCGAGTGTGTAATGAGTTTGCATTCTAAATAAATGGCACTACAAAGCACAATAATGTATGTTTAATTGCATTATCACAGGGTGAAGTCAAATTCTATTTCTGTTTTGTAGGTTAACATATAAGGTGAAATGAACATTTTCTTTTTCTCCAGGACACCAATGAAGAGATGTCTTCACCAAACACCCTACTTCCATCTATGGCCATTTTATGGTCAGATGTCTTGTGTCTTGTTCCTGCAATGTGACATTTTCATTTGACTATATAATGTGTGATAAATATAAATATATATATTTGGCATCTTTATTATAATGGGACAAAAACACTAAGAGCAATAATAACTTATTGATGTTTCCAGACATAGACATCCGATGACACATTATTCTCACTGTTGCCATTTCTTAACTAGAATGCGGGACACCAATGAACTAATACTTTTAATATAGAGAGCAGAAGGATATAAGATAAGATATAACTTCAAATCCTGGATTTGTAAGACTAAAGAAACAGACAGCCGCAGGGTATTCTAGGACTAGTTATACCACAGCTAAAAGGATATTTTAGAGTGACATGCTTGCACATGTAGTAGCGCAGATAAATAAAAATGTCAGGAAGGCATGCAGACACTGGTAGGTCATGCTGACACATCTGCAGAGACACAAGAGCTGGCTATTTATTTTCAATGTCTTTTTTAATGAAGAAGTAAAAGGCAGCACTGTAATTAAACACAGACATGTGATGCATTGACACCTACATAATATACACGACTTGTGCAGTGCCTGGTAGTCCCACATAGCCCAATTCTGTTACAGAATTCTGAATACATATAATCTCTGAAGTCTCTAGCACTGAGGCTTGTGCTGCATGTGAGCTGTGTATTCTCCACTGGATGTAAATCCAACCTTATTTCAGTTATAGGTCAACAACCCAATTATATGTTAAGTAACCATACCTCATCTGAAGACACTGGGGGCCCATGATGTCCTTAATCAGGTCAGTAGTTGCTCCTGTAGTCTGCCTTCTCTCGGCACTTGGTGTCTGAACAAGAGAGCTAGGTGTTGGCTAAAGGCACATGGTGTGTGAATCAGATTTAGGTGTAGCATTAGCCAGAGGTATTTGTTCTTTCATGAACCAGACGTAGAAAAATGTACACATCAATCTGATGGCTGGGAATAGGAGTATATATAAAACATAGTTGTCAAACATATCATTGTAATTAAAATATTTATTTCCCAATGGAAAGTTACTAGAGTCTGATTAGTTTTATTCATCCTAGAATGCAGGTACGTTTTCAACTTTTTCCACATTGATAGTGAGTGACTGACCCAGAACAAGCATGCAGCCAGGGAAACATGAAAAGTCTAAACTCCCATGTTACATACCTGTTTTAGATCAGTAATGCAGTGTACCTCTGGAGAACCCAATCTATATGAAGAATATGGCAACTTGTTGACAAGGTCCAAAGGCAATTTACTCATTAAAAACATAAAGAAGTAAAATCCATTGTAGTTTCAATCCAGTTTGACAACAGAACATGTTGTTTGTGCTTACTTATGTACAATCAGCAACTATGCTTTCCTAGGGGGAAGACAAAAGTGACTGGCAACATTGTAAGGCCAGGAATGCTTGGCTAGATCTAGCCAAGATCTAGATCAAGAAGAAAATACTAGGGGATGGTACAGAATAACATGGAAATAAGTAAACTCCACCTCACTGGGCTTGATGTGTAAAACAGGGAAAAGGACATTCCATCAAACATTCCCTTGTTGGTATCTTTCAGGTCCATGTGTTCAATAGCAGTAATTGATACCCACATGGGAATAATAGGGGAATGTCAGATTCCCTGTTTTATAAACAGAGCCCATTGTGCTCTGGCTTTATATGTTACATATGCTAAACTAACCCTGGATAAGTACAGTGAAGCCAAGCTGTGCCACGACCGTAGCATTGTCACTTACTGTGTGATAGCCTTCAGAATTTTTTCTTTTATTTTCCAGCATCTTGGAAAAGCCATTCAGTTCTTACAGATATCGAATAACCTTGAAAATTAGATAATTTTTTAAATAATGTAAACTTCTCATGTCACCATTATCAGATTATTTCTAGGCATTAGTACCTTCATTGACAGACTTTAGATTTGCATTTATGGCTTCAGTTCACCAGCACTTCTCAGTTGATCTGGTATTCTTTTTCAGAAGTTTTTCACCTGAAGTTGCCCTGCAATTCTTTTCTTCTGCCATGAAAAAAAGGATGAGCAATAAACTACTACACAAGCGCTCCTGTCTACATGTGGCATCGCAGTGGGTCCCGACACTTCAAGAGCTTAATTAACAATGGACAGAACCCTCCTTCCCTCAGTTTGTTTTTGGGGATATATATCTGTTAATCTATGGCCACCCCATGGTGAAATGAAAACAATGTACTATTAACTGTTAAACTGTCCCTAAAGTAAACCTGTCTTGAAAGAAATACATAGGCAGCCATTGCTGGTCTTCTAAAGATGCTAATCACCTTGGTGTCTCTGGCTTCAGTACTTTTAAGTAATCATGTGCAGCCAGTGGAGTTGCTTTTATTCTGCATACTTGTTCCTTATCAGTGACCAAGAAAATGTTAAAGTTTAGCATGACAGCTGGGAAACTAGATATTGTACAGGGAGGGATGGTGACAGTCATTATACTTCTTTCATGGCAGGTTTTCTAAGCATATTTCCTAGTATTGAAATGCCCATTTGGGGAGCATTAAAAATCTGTATTTCCACACAACAATGAAAACAAATAAAAAATAGAATCAAGTTACTTTGGGTGAACATTACAAGAACTCATTAAGTAGAGGAATAAGCTCAGCAGAGTACCAAACACAATGACACAAAAGACCAAACAACAATGAGATCTCTGGAAAATGCAATGCCATTTTTATTCAGTATTAAAACCCTTGAAGTGATAATATTTTAGTACAGAAAAAGAAATCATGTGAAAGAATATGAGATACGTTATGAAGAAAAGCAAGGAAAAAAATATAACAAAAAAAGCTACCAAAGGTGACAGTTTGCAAATAATATTTTCATTTTAGGTACCAGAAAGAAAGCCAGTCCATCAGTCCAATTCAGCTGTATAACAAAACACTTGGAAGCATAAATTCAGTCTAGGACATCTTTAAAGCAGGTATTTTCCCTCAAGGAAAATAAAGACCTATAAATAAATTACTGATACAGCGAACTGTCCCGAGCTTGCTTTATTTCCAATTTCCAGCCTTTTTTTTATTAAAAGTCACATTAAAAAGCATCAAAACTGTACATTTTTTATCAGAAGAGAGTAGTTGATCTATAAAATAGTTTGTCTTCAAAGATGTCAGTGTTACAGCAAGGAAAAACCAAGCCTTGCTGCAGTCGTAATATAAAATATATAATTATAGATATTTATATAATGCATATATTTTTTTCATTTTTATTGTGTTTTTTATTTTTTACAAAATAATGAATAGCTTTTAAAACATTTTTGTAATATTAAACTTCACTTGTTTAATAACTTCATGGAAATATGAACAATGTTTTCGATACATCCTGTATTCGCATGAAACACATCATACGTCGTCAGCTGGCAGAGGAGGTATATTGATCCTTGGTCTTGTAAAAAATGCCATCTTCTCTCTGTCAGTAACAGAGGAGAAAGGGTTCAGTTAGAAAGATACAAATGTGTAGGATAACACTATGTTTGTTAGATATGTCTTTGGTGCTCCAAAGCATTTTAAAATTCAATTTAACATCTAACAAGTAAATGAATATATAGACCTGGCAAATGCTTTGTATTCCCATCCATCCAGTTATGACATTAAAACAGTCCTGCCTAGCGGGGTAGGATTTCTTTTTTCTGATGCAGTTCTGTAACAATTACAGATCTCCTCAACACCCCCACCTTGTGATTAGAAACTGAAGGAGAAGTAGAAGACTGATGAGATCATCTCTCTGTTCCCGACAGCAAGCTACCTTCTTTGCAGCAAAACTGATTAGCCCTTTGTGCTGCTTCTCCTTACACAGCCTGAGCTTTGCATTACAGGGGCTGTAAAACTAATAACAGGTCAAAGGAAGGGACTGTTTGCATTAAACAAAAAACACATTTAAAATTCAATTATCGATTACTAAACTGCATTATTGTATGTATTTTGTAGATGCCTTGGGTTCACCTTTAATCATGCATTTTACATTTGATACACTATATCCAAACATGACTGTATGTAGAAGAATATTTTCTCTCCTAATTGTTGTAAATGTCTACTTGAAGTTACCAGCAAAGATGTAAACAATTGTTGTATATTCCAAAAAAGAAAGCAACCTTTTTAACTCAACTTTCTGACCACAACCCACAAAGTATTTAAAGACATACACAAGGGAACAAAGCTGACGGCGTTTCTCAAGATGAATATCTTCCAGTGCAGAAAATCCCAATGGAAATCTTTTTTATCAGAAATTCTGTCAACAATATGGGCTCCCAAATATCATAGGAGTTAATTTCCTCTGTTTTTAGCCCTAAATATAAAAGAATGTATGGGTATTCCTAAAGTGAGGTGATGATTTACCATTCTTTTGTTAATTGGACACCAACCCAGTTGGACACAGTAGTGCAACCCAGCAACCTTCTCACTTCTCCCCCATAAGACCTGGACAATCTCTAAACAATATGACCAGACCAGCAGGGACAAACAGCAATATTAGTCCTGGCTTAAAATTAATGGTAGGCAGTCTTAACAAAAAACTCCACCTCCACCATAATCCTTATTTTATTTACCTTCAAGCAAATCGCTTCACAATGAACAGATCAATAAAGTGCATTTACCTGCAAACCTTAAAGTGATTTATGCCATTCCTCTTACTACCCCAAATGATGTGTGGGCGACGATTTACATGATGTTTATAGAATCTCCTTTAGATTTACTTAAACTATATAACATGATTACAATACCTAAATAAGTATGTAGGCAATCACATTACATAGCTGTTGGTAGATCTAACGAATATAACACAATCAGATTGTACAGTGTACTATCAGTTTATTAGCACATGTAAATAGAACCATACAGACTTCTATATACAATTCTCTGATACAGAAACTATCTTGGAAATTACCAATTTGGCCAGAGAAGTTAAAGGCTCCTACAGCCTACAGCTGATATGGGTAACATACATATGGGTAAGGGTCTAGCTCAGCCTTCTTCAACCTTTTTACATCTGAGGAACCCTTAAAATAAATGTCATGTCTCAGAAAACTCCTATTGATATTTGGCAATTTAGAAAAAGCCTCTTAAATTGGTGGCCAGTAAAAAAAAATCACCTTACAGTGTTGGCCAAAAGAATGCCTTATAGACACCTAAAAACATCATGCAGCTGGCTCCTTAAAGTTGGGGTAAAGATCTTTGAACATTCATCGTTCATCCTCCATCGTTCGTTGATCTGCTAGGACAGTTGTTCGGACGATGGATGACGGGCACTGTACACACGCCAGATTATCGTCCGATATCAGCCCTGAGACAATTATCGTATGAGAACCATTGCAAGTGTGTATGTAGCCTAAGTCGTCAGTTAGTAAGTGAGAGATAGTCGTAAGTAAGTGAGGGATAAAATAGGTCCTCTGTATAGTACTCACTTGTAATACAGAGAATTTCCTAGATAGACAAAAAACATTCCAGGATTTGAATGTAGTAATTGAATGTAGTAATAATAGTAATAATAATAGTGATTATGGTAGCACTGGTTATGGTATGTTTTTTTTTTTTTTTTTCAATTACCTGAAGGTTTGCACTTGCAGTGGCTCCTTTTGATTCTGACCACGCAGATGGAAGACTTCTTTGGAGACTTTCTTGAGCATTTTCTCAGCTGCTTGTTCTTGGTGCAGCTCAAGCTTGGTCTGTCTCATCTAAAGAAAAGAAATACATAAAACGCTTGTCAGAAAAAGAAAGTACTAGCTATAGAGCAGAGATATGTGCATGTGAATTCCCATATCCCTCCACACACATCTGCACTCCATAACCCACGGTGCAATGTCTGGAGCCTGAGGTCCTAGAAGTTTGATTCTTATGAAGGAAGTTTGATTTATTTCATTGTTAATCAGCTTTAAATTAACAGTATATTTACCTGTCTTTCTGCCTCTATCAGCAGACAACGGAACCTTTCATCCCGCAGCACCCACTGGGGAAGCTCACTTTGACCTCTAAGTTGTGCCTCCTCTAGACGTTGCTTGAGGTCTTTAAGGGTGCCTATCTCTTCATTTAACTGTTGTTGCTTTGTTCTGGAAGCCTGGAGATCCAGCTCCAGGTCTAGAGATGTCCGTGCCATGATCTCTGCCATGGAAGACTGACAGGCCTGCTACAAAACACAAGTGACACATAAAAGTCTCAAAAACATTGCAACAGTTGACTTCAAGAGAAGAAAAAGCATTAAAAAAAACACTGGATGTATTTATAAGCTGATTGCTACAGTTTTCAGACCAGCTAGATGAACGACAATGAAAAATAAATTGACGACTGCAGCTAAGATAATGAATGTATTAAATAAGGAAATGAAGGTATGATCACCAAAATGAATATATTAATAGCCTGGGTACAGTATAAAATACAGTTAAATGGGTCACACACTCCATAGCTTTTTCTGCAAGGGAATATTATTTTTTTTCTGCTTTACTTAACCTCCCTAGTGGTAACCCTGGGTGTGACTTGGGGTAGAAAAAAGTTGCTGAAAGCGGTATCCCCGAGTCACACTTGGGGTAGGTAAACCCATGGGAAGGTTAGTGAATACAGCGCTTAGCTGATCTGCTGGCGTCCCACGTTGTCAATCGCCGCAATCCCTGTCTTCTTTCTTTCTCCGGCGTCTTCTGCACACGATGAGTCACCGGGAACTCCCCCGGTGTGTACTCCACAGGGAACACTCGGTGCGTGTGTACGTTGCCAGCGGGACAGGGCGGGAAATTCAAAATCCATTTGTAGTGCATTGAATACAAAATACCTGTATTGAATGCAATACATTGGAATTATACGTGTAAAAGCAGTACACTGTTTTCAAGATTTTTTTTTACAGTATATATAGTATGAGTATATTATTTATTTACTTTTTTGAAATTTTAAAAAAATGTAAATATATATATTTTATTATTTTATATATATTTTTAATTTATTCATTATTTTAACATGATTTTGTGTTTTAAACTTATACTCATACTATTATAATATACTGTAAAATAATATTTTATGAAAAACAATGTACCGCTTTTAGACATATAAAACTGGAAAGAAATGTACCGCTAGGGAGGTTAAGTTAAACTTACAGGTCTTGATAGAAGTCTGTGACTGGATAGAGAAAGTTGAAAGTTATGTTATATTTAGGATTTTACCCAACAGTCGCTAAGGGACACAATTTTAAAACAGAGAGCAAGTTAAAGAAGAGCCAGTGGTAAATGATTAAAAAATCTGACAGAATAATAATTTTACAGTTATTATATTATACAGTGCATGGTAGTGGATTGCGTTAGAAAAAAATGTCATGTGATTTTTCTTTAGCACATTAGAGTGCATGGCAAGCCAAGTTATTTTCAGCTAGCTGCAAAAATGTATGTTACCATGTGACAATTAACAAACCACATAATCTAACTGGGCCTACAAGGATATTAGCCAGTAATTATGTCTAGAGCAAGAGACCTAGATATTCTAAATATTCTGAGATTGTCAGGTAACTAAAAACCACAACTGAATTGAATGTCTGAGAAGGTGAGATTTCCTTCTTGTAACATACTAGTAATAAAAGACTCATGAAACGATCATAGCAGATTCTACAATAGTGCAAACACCTAATTCTTATATGATACCTGCTTATAGCGAAGTGTCCGTCTTTCCAGTGTATTTCGGATGAAAGGTGATTTTCTCGGTAATGTGGAACTATCACTATCACTTCTATAAAGCTAAACAGAAACAAAGAAAAGATATAAAAAATGTACAAATGGGGAAAAAAAGACAATGCAGAATATGAACAACAGTAAACTATTTTTAATACCATAGTCTATTAAAATGAAGAGAAAAAAAGCATCTAGGTTAGCCTAGATGCAATAGGATGCTTTGTTGGATATATTTTTTTCCCAATATAAGTTTTCTAAAACGTGTTAAAATGTTTGCTTTTAGTTTAACAAATAATATATAAAGTCAATGGAATTTCACACAAGCAACAACAATGTCTGTCAACTTAATAACAGTTTTAGCTGGAAATAAATAATTAGAAAAGGTCTCAGTTCTGGCCTCATGAGTAAAGGTCTAGGTAACAGTACATGTATCCTGAAAGAAAGCTCAAATCATGTACACAAGAGCCTTAGCCTTCACACAAGTGATCAAAACTCAGTGTAGCAACATCTCTATTTACTGTAATGTTCATATTTCAACCATTTATCTCATTTATTTAGGCATTCACATAAGCAAAACTGAAGGCAATGCTTTACGTTTACATTTGTGTATTGGTTTAGTTAATGGTTTCTCATTGTCCTAACCTTACCTAGTTTGTAAATGGGAGTTGTATCCACATACACCCACAGGTTAACGTTTCCTATCTTTTCAGCAACTATTAGTATACTGTATATTGTTTAGGCTCGACAAAGCTATTTAGGCCAATGCTATAAAATCCGCATGTTACTTAGCACTTACTCTGCAAACATATTGACTTCTTGCACCAGGAGAAAACGTCTGGGAACGGACAATTGTACTGCTACGGACAAAAGGAGACCCGCGAGACCGGCGACAGGTCCTCTCCTTTTTCATAATATTAACCTCATCAGGAAAGGTATCTTCTGTATTGGTCTCTTTGTCTATCTGCAAGTCATATATTAAAGACATACTTTCAGCATTAGGTCAAACAGTAAGTCATTTGCTGTAAACATGCTTCATTTCTTTTGATAATATTATCATTAATAATGTTGCTGCACAAAAGCTCTGCCTACAGGCTTCCATCATTATGAGAAAGCATTTCTTCTTTTTATGAGTTTTTGTGAAAATCTGCAGTAGGCAAGGCAAAGCCAGTCACTGATGTACACAGATCATAAAGCCATGGGCAGCCAAACTGACTCCACCTTCAAAATAAATAATCTCTAGGTGGATATCAATCAGGAACTAAGCAGAGTGGTTCTCCACTATGTGATCACTCACCAGTCACTAAAACATTCCCTGGTGGATAATCATTGCTATTGAAATACATGGACTTGGAAGATTTGCCACCAGCGAATGATTTGGTGAAAACTCCTGCTGGTAGCACTGTAATATGAAGATTTCAACATTAGTCTGCATTTTAATAAATAATTTAACAAATATTTAGGATTGTAAACTATTCTCAGTCAAAGTAACCGAAGAATGGTAAAGCTGCTAAATGTGGCATGGTCATATACTGCAGGTGTGAATGACAGGGTAAGCTATCTGGTAAAGTTTTGCTGGACTAATATTTACCTTTAAAGGCTCAGTGGTAGCCTTTACTGAACCATACAGGGTTGCCTGCCCTGCACACACTTGCCCATGGAGGGCATCGCCATACATTGTCTCTGAATAATGTGGACTCATTGGTGTGCTGTTACTGTGACATCCACTGTCAACAGAGTCTGCTTGCCAGCTTCTATAACACAAACAGACACAAACAATACGGAAATGAACACATGCTGCCTTTAACATTAGGAACAAGTAAAGTTTGTTAAAAAATATACCATATAAAGGACTTCATTAATTGATCTACTCATTTTAAACATGAATATTTAAATATTTACTGTCTGAGAGGTAGGTAAACAAAGTAAGCATACAGCACAATAAAAAATACAATAAGCAGAGATTGTATGCAGTGACAACTGCAATATTTTGATTTGAAAATTGAAAGACCAATTAGTTGACATTTCTATATATTATCAGCTGACAATTAGGGGTGAGAAAATCTGCTCAGGTTCTTAAAAACAAAAACATGGAAAGCCAGGGACTTTCATCGAGGATATGTACCAATAGCAAGATTTAAAAATGCTGCATGTGTGGACAGTACTTTTATGCAGGATTAAGGAATACACTTGAAATAAATACTTTAAATGACATGCTTGGGGGACACCTTACAGCCTTTTCTTTTAGCTGTTTTTTCATCAGGCAGTACTAAGCCTGATTTAACCGCTGTACGTAGCAATCATGACAGATCAAAAAGCCATAGGAAGGTGTCTTTCAAAAACAAATACAGCCAAAGCACCACATTCCAGCCTCCCAGGACAGAATCTCATTGTATGCCTGTCTGCCATTGTAGTATGTATTTGGAGGAGAATGGAATGCCAATCTTTTATTTACACTATAGGGATACGTGGGTAAATATGTGGTGCTTTGGTGCACAGAAAATGCGACTCCAAGAACAGGTAGTCAGCAACAATAGAATAATGAACTTTAACCACCTGAGCGTTACACTGAGGTCTAGATTTCTGTACCAAAAGTGATCCACTGTTTTTCATGAAATTTTTTTTTAAATTGTAGACCTGTAACTTACAGAAATATGTCCGAACAGGGGTTCTAGTAGATAATATGAATATAAAGTGAAAAATCTCGGGGTTAACCATCCTTGCAATTTTTTTTTGCCCGAGCGAAGGTCGGGCTTAACGGCAAGGAGGTTAAACCCCTCAAATTAAAAAAAAGTCCTATCAACATAAAATAAAAACCACCCTTTTAAGCCCAAACTGTTTTTTTGCAGAAAAAAAAACAGTTTGCAATAGATAAATCAACCTTAAACTAAAAAAAAAATTAAATTTCTATGCTTCTCTTTACAACAGGTTTTAGTAAATCACAACAATGGTCATTTTGATACCACCTTATTAAAGTCATTAAGCTGGCTTTTTGGAAAGTTCCATTATACAATGCATAATTGCAAAACTTTCCCGTGAATTTGAAACCTAAAGGATTCCCTGTGAACTCATGATAGTGGCAAACTTCATTCTTTCTGCCCAAATCACTTAATCTTTATGTGCAGTTTACACTAAAAGTGTCTTTCATTTATGCATTTTTTATTTTATCATAAACCAATGTTTGATTGACCCAGTGTTTAACAAGGTTACTTAAAAGATATATATTCTTTTTTTTTGAGTGTTGCCACAATGTCACATGTACCTCTCTGAGGTTGCCTCTACTTGGTCTTCCTTGCGTTCCATCTCTAGCATCTCTTCTTCAGTGTACTCCAGCTTCACTCTCTCCACCTCCAGTTCTCGCTCCACTGCTTCTAGCTGAGCTGTTGTTCGAGCTAATAACACTGACACGGCATCCTGAACAAAGTGGCAAATTCAAAAAGTTACTACTATTCCTAAAGTACCAGCAGAATGGATAATATAGCTCTCATTTAGAAATTTAAGAGATGCTCACTGTTTTTGTTTGGTTAGTGATTCCAGATGCTTGAGCAAGACCACGGCCACCACCACCACCACCACAAGCTTTCTGAGGTTCGGCACTACTGTAGATCTCAACAGGATACCACTGAAGATGCATCTCTTTTGCACCTTCATATTCAGACAGGCTGATCTGAGCAATTCCCTGTAATAACATGAATCTCTGTGTTATTACTTGGACCCTCCAGAAACATTATATAATAAAATCTAAACCCAGTTTAATTCACATCAATAAAATACAAGGCTGAAAAGAATACAGTTTCCACTGGGTGGAATGATATTGGAATGGATTGAATATTGGAACGGATTTTTTAAAACTCATTTGCTATTTGTTAGCAAATGTTTTCAGTCCTGGACCAGATCCATTCCATGTTTTGCTAGATCACCCAGCTTCACTAATAAAGGTGTATCCTCTCCAGGCTTGGAGAGCTTTAATAAATCAGGCCCACAGCCTTTATCGCCCATGTCTAAAATTTTTAAAAATTTCCCAAACTTTCCCAGGTCTACTTACAAAAAAAAAACATCCTAAAACAATGGGGACCTGCCCCCAGAAATAAAGAAAGAACTGTAACTGAATGTGTCCAGCATATCCACTTTTTGATGTCTCTAGTGAACATCCAGCCAGCCAGCCAGGCAGTATTTAGCATCTCTTGTTTTTTAGGGAAACATGCACTTTTGATTTATTGTTAATTTAATGGACACCTCTTGGTGAGTTACCATGATGATTTACATTTGCGTGGCATAATAAAATCCATATCTTGCCAGCAAATATACAGTATAAATCATAAAAAAAACGAAAGGTCTTAGTTATTGGGGAAGAACAATTAGTATTGCGGCAGAGAAATTTTACCTTTGTTTTACCATTAAGGCTTACTTACCAGTAGTTCCTCTTGCTTGTCAGGGAGCACAGAACACAAATACAGCTGTAGGGAGCTACGGTTCAGTTCATTGGCTTGCATGGGGATTTGGAAAATTTCATTAAACATCAGTGGCATCTGAAAGTCCAGAGCTTTCGAACAGTAGGTGCTTGGTGTAGTGGATTCAAGGGAGGGCAGGTAGACTCTAATGTGACTGAAATGTATATAGAAAAGTACATTGTTAAATATAATGAAACCCAAAAATGACAAAAAATAGCATCTCGTTTAAAACTTCCTGTTTAATTAATTTCAGTCATTATTAATATTCAGCATTTTTTTTATTATTATTATTATTGATTGATCAAGAAATGCTGTTAGAGATCTTTTATCTCATATCTCTTTCATATTTAATATGTATTAATATGAATATTGCAATATACAAGGGGTCCTCTAACCTCTAAGTCACACCACCACATACCTCCAAATCCACTAATTTTCTAACCACTGTCTCGTAAAAGAATTTTACACCTATGAAAAACTAAAAGCTGAGTTCTGGAAATGAATTAAGGAAGTCAGCAGAAGTAAATGTACAAACCTATTCATCTCTGGTTGCCTATATTTTTTAAAGCTGAATTTCAATCTTGCGCAGTTGTACAGGCCCCTCTATTGTAATAAAAGTGTCCACTCTGATCCTGTCCTGCCACCTTTTGTTCACTAGATTCCAGTTCTTTTGATACTGAAAGTCGTAGAAGCACATGTGCGCATTGCCTAGAATAGTCTGCATGCAAATATGAGCTATCATAAAAAAAAAAAAAAAACCTTTTCTCCAAACTGGCATTCACTCATCAAAGCATTTTGATACTTACATAGCTTGTCCCAAAAGCCAGTCTATCACTTTTATCATTGCTGAGGGTTCTTAAGAGAAGTACTAAAGCAGGGAGGCTTCAGAAAGCTATGTACAGCACACTGTAGAACCCTCCCACATGTCACGTTATTATTATATTACTTAGAGAAGTACAGAGACCCAGTAACAATCACTGGGTCTAAAACGTAAGTAATAAAAAAAATAATGTAATAAACATATAGTTAGTATGTTGATGAGAGAGAGCAAAATGGGAATGGCAAAATACAGGCAGAATACATTTCCACTTTAGCAATTTATTTATGCTTACATTTTGCTTCCTTGCTTGAGAGTGAGCCCATTAAAATGTTTAAGTTGCAAAACATGTACAAAAAGACATTCACTTCCATAATCATACCTGCAATGAAACACATAATTAAATATTGAGACATACAGGATGATGGAGCAACATATGTTTGACACATATGTGAAAATTCATATCACAGTGCTTAACCTCCCTATATAATAGTATAATAAATATAATAAAGTTTGAAACACCAAATCATGTAAAAATAATACATTGAATACATATAATTACATACAATAATATATACTGTAAAATAAATGTTCTTGAAAACAATGACATGATTTTACACACATAAATCCAATGTACTGCATTCAATACAGTTATTTTGTATTGAACGCAATACAAATGGATTTTGAATTTCCCACCCCGCCCCGTCGGCAACGTACACACGCACTAACGTCACCAGAAACTCCCCTGGTGACTCATGGTCTGCAGAAGCCGGTCGGAGGAAGAAGACGGTGATGGACGGTGCGGGACACCGGTGGATCAGCTAAGGTTGTATTCCCTATTACTTTCCTATAGGTTTACCTACCACGAGTGTGACTCGGGGTTACCGCTTTCAGCAACTTTTTTCTACCCCGAATCACACTCGGGGTTACCGCTAGGGAGGTTAAAGCAGAACATCCACTATGATATAATATATATGATTTATAAAGACACATCAAACATTATTACAGATTACTATCATTCTTTATAAAAATGAACAAAGACTATGCTGTAGTTGCTGAAGCTTTTCAAGATGAAATTCTGAATTTTTTTGGATGATAAACCGCTCTCCCACCACAGGCTTTATTGTTAGCACTATTCAGGTTTTTAGTCCTAACGTGGTAAATCTGAAAAATTCAGCCTGTAGTATGTATAGCAGGTTTAACTAAAGAGAATGAATGCATTAAAAGTACAATAAGACAGGGTTTTAAATTACATGTAGACTTTAAAACCAAATATTGTTGATGTGTAGTGTAAATTTTAACATGGAACTAAAGTCCACCTTGAACAGTTGGCGATCAGGCAGGTTTTTACTGCAGAAAGGGAGAGGTGATGTCCTTTCTGCAATAACTTTTTACCTACCTGATTTCCATCCAGATGTCAAATTTTCGCTGAGCTGCCAATGCACATTTCAGTGTTTGTTACCAGGGATACCTGGCAAGCCTGGCTTTCCTTGTGTGTGCCGGGAATTAATAACTTGTTTAGTTCCCTTTTAAGTATTACCTTTGGAACTGAACCTCTGAAAGTTCAAGTGCCTGATTTATTAAAGCTCTCCAAGGCAGAAGTGGATACATCGTCACTGGGGATATGTATCCTCTCCAGCCTTGGAGAGCTTTATTAGATCAGGCCCAAAGTCTCATGGTCTAGCTGTGCCTAGCTGTAGCCGTGCACCTAGCCACATTTGTTTATACATTTGTAGGTGTGATTCTTCAACACCCTGATAAAAATCCAAGCCCTAAGCTTATGAACTAGGTTCTCTTTGTTAAGCCACTTACACTACTCCAACATGAACTTCAGGTTCCTTCCTTTTTTCAGACCCTTTACAGACAGAGTCTTCAACATTCTCATTCCTGTAAAAAGAAAAAAAGAATAGGAGCAAGATGAATGATTCCATTTTTGCTGTGTGATATAAAAAGTATTCTGTTTTAAGAAATATTTTAAAGACATAAAAGAAGATATGATTATTTTGTACAGCCTCTGCACTGAACACTGTATTTCATAAAAAGGAATAACATAACAGGGAAATCTGTATCAGGGACACAGACACAGATGAAAAAATAACAGGGGTTCTATATACTGCTCACTAAATTAAAAGAAGAAAAAGTCATATTTTTGTCTAATGCTTTTGAAGGTTTTCTCTGACTTTCAGTCTGGTGAAGCGTTTTCAGCATTATAGTAAACGAGGATACATCTTTGTAATGCACCCCAGAATAGCAGATTCATGGAAGTTCTGATCTAAAATTCTCCACCAGTCATCCTTGGGGATAACAATATTGTATCATTCTGCTAATTTTCTGTAAAGCCAAGTGCTGGAAGAATGACAAACCCCTCTCCACTTCCTTCTGAGGGGAAGATGGAAAAGAAAGCTAATGGGACATAACCTGACTGGATAGATTTTAGAAAAAATTTTTTTTTATAGTTTTTTCTTTAATTAGAAAGACTGGGGGTGCTTTATAGGTGGGGGTAAGAACCTCCGTTTATTTACAGTTGCCTTAAACACATGCTTATCTGGACTGCACATATGGTACAATGCCTGCTGAGATCTGTCCAGCCCTGCTTATTAGATCACAGTAATCCTTAAATGAACAAATAAAATAAACCTGCAATAATATATTACTGTGTAGAGAATTTTGAGCAAATAGTTTGACAAATTAAAAAAAAAACAGTAAGAGAATAACATTCAAATAGGTCCCCATTGTTTTAGGATGCATGATCATGTAGGATACCTTTTACTTAAGGCTTCAAAAACACCACTGTCACTTGCAAGAGAGTCATCTGATAAACCAGCAGAGACTCCTCTGGTTCTCTCTAGTTTAATTGCACAGTCTTCATGGATTGTAATCCCTGCTAGAAGAAAGAGACAGAAGATTAACTAAATATTTACTGCATTCATTTGTTTTACATCAACAGTGGAAAATACATTTATTTCATAGTTGTTTCATTGTTTTTGCAGGGGTACAAAAATGGTGCATAAGGAGACATTGAGCAAACAAAAAGGTATAGTAAACAGCTGGATTAAGTACGGTGATTGGAATAGTAAAATGAAGGTTGCCAAGCCAATAAACATATACAAGAAGAAAGGGGAGGGAGGGGTTTGCATGATTTTAGGTTGTAAAGAAGGCATATGACATCAGTTTTTTCCCCAGCCCCACCTGGCACTTTCAGCAACCACTTGAATGTTTTTGGGTGGTTACTGACGAGTTGGGCGACAATACAAGGGCTGACACCCACCTACAGAATCTTTCCACCCAGCCTAAAAACATTTCTGGGTTGAGCAGTGGTGATGGTGTGAGCATATAAGAGTTACGTACAGTATGGGTATGGTGTAGAGGTTATGGATAGAACATTACTTTTATCATTTTCCACAGTCATTGGAAAAAATATACTATCTTGTCATTGTGCTAACAACAGTTCTGGGTCCAGGATTTTGGCAGCAGTATTCCTTTCTGGTGCTGAGGAGTTGAATATGGAAACAAGGGATTAGGTTGAATCAAAAGCTAAATTTTTTTTATAGTTTTGAGTGAATTGATAAAGGCTGAGAACCTCTTTCAAACGTATTGCTGTCTCCACTAAGAAAATACACTATATCTAAATAGCTGTTTTTTAAAGGGAAACAATATGAGTCTATTTACCCCTATGAATGTGTGTCGCAATGCACACATATAACTGGGAATGGAACTTTAGTGATTCATGTGGGATTTATGTTAGGAATAGAGTTACAGTAAGGTTAGTGTTAGTGATAGCATAGGTCCTAAAATGTACTATTAAACAGGTTAGGAATGTCCACTGTAAAAAGCAAAACTATTAAAAGTAAGCAACAACTACAGATCCAAGATAATGACTTGGGTAATGCACAAATTTACTTTTGTCAATTAGAGTGTTATCTTCCTTGAACCACAAGATGGCAGCATACTACCTTCAAATCATATTATATCCATAAATAAATATAGGTAAATTATGCAGTTGCAGTAAAACCACAATTATGAGTAGAATATATACAGATAATTAAAATAGGATGATGTTTAACTTGCTGATATAGCGTATATACACAGAAAAGAAAACATATGAATAAACATGGGATTTGACTATATTAACAATGAAGCACTGATGGAATGCAGCACTGCAGCACGCTCTACGCTGAACTTACATAACAGGAATAGGCCGTGCAGATAAAATACAATAGCACTACTGTCACATACCACTATAAATACAAGAATGAATTGTCTTTCTGGTTTCACTGTGTTCCTAGGTATCCTTGTATAACTCTGCCATGTTTTCACAACTTTAGATATATATATATATATATATAATAACTTTAATGAGTTAAAAGGTAAAAGTCAATACAATGTTTCATTTACCTTGGCTCTGGCATTACCCCCAAAAATAGCTCTTCATGGACGTAAATAATGCAGGAATCAAAATTCTTAGTTGAGTACTGGAAATGATGGAATAACAATTCTTTCTTTATGTACTTTTTACTTCTGTTATATACTGTGGTGAATGTTGCCAACAGTAGGTTCCTGTACAGAACTGGCTTGGGGGCCCCCCTGCTGAACTGACTTGGGGCTCCTGTGGGGCCCCTGTTGGCTTAGGAGGGTCAGGGGCCCTTGTTAAGTGACACACTTTGCACCTCCCTAGTTATATATACAGGTACCCCCCGAATTAAGGACATTCAACATAAGGACACCTCCTAGGTACTAATTGGGGCATGAAGGGGGTGGTTTGCATGACTTGCAGAAGAAATATTTTGCTAAACACAGCTGAGGTTGGGGGTGATCTTAGGGGGGTGAGCTCTGCAGCCTCTTATAACTCTTTAATGACCAAGACAAACTGCATTTTTTGCACATCAAAGCACAGCTTGCTCCAGAATGTAATGAATGTCTAGGCTCCATAAAGTTTTTTTTTTGCTTTGTTTGTGATTAACTCACAGTAAGGATTTTATACAGAAACTGACACCATGCTGCCAAATAATAATTTGAGATAAACATCTGTCCTAATTGCATTTATTAAAATAATGTACCTGTTCCGACTTACATACAATCATACATACATACATACATACATACATCTACTTATGAACAAACCTACAGTCCCTATCTCGTATGTAACCCGGGGACCACCTGTACCTTGTATATATAGAGAACATAAATCCATGAATATTTTTTAGGCAGAAATAGAGAGTGATTTGTAAATAGGACATCTTTGTGGTTTTAACAAAACTAGTCACCTCACTCTCTGTTTTCTATTGCTGAATTTAGTAAAATTTTAATTTCTTAACTCATATTCACTTCAATTGATGAAGTTTGGAGATCACTTTACTAAAGTGAGGTACTTTTCTCTCTGATGCAAACTTGTAGAAAGTATCTGAAATGAAATCTAGATCTAAAATCATTTTAACTTTATTAGGATCATTACAACTTATTATATTTTAGGATATTATATTTTAGGATATTATATTTTTAGGATAGAGAAGAGTTATGTAGATACAGAATTTATATTGGTGTCTGTGTTTCTGCTGGGAGGTTTTCACCCCTTTTTGTAGGGAATCAGATGGCAGCAAACGGATTAAAAGTTCTCAAAGTCTGCTAATGTGACCAAAAACAGCAGGGGATAGGGAAACAAATGTGTCTCCTCTTGTAACCCCAAACTATGGTTGTCTATGATTGTCTTTGAGAATGAAAGTGAAGAAAAATCCAATTTTGTCACCAGAACAAGAGGTGATAGATAATTGTCTAAGAATGGGATTCTGGTTTGGAGAGATCTCCTCTCACTTCCTGTTTGTTTGGGGAAGAGGAAAAAAGGAGTTCTACCAAATAGGACAAAGATATCAACAACAAAAACATTTCGATAAAATTTTAACCATTCCTTACACTGCTCTACACTTAAAAAATGTCAAATTGCAAGTTGGCATTTAGATGTTGCATGCCGCTTGGAGTTCCCTGGCTCATCATTTCTGATAAAACAAGCAATGTCATCATTTTTTTTTCCTGTAGCATTCTTCAAGAGCAAATAACTGTAATACTTGTGACACTATAAACATACCGGCACCCATTTGAAGACTTGGAAAAGGAGCTTCACTTTTTTTTTCCGAGTGACAGCCTTGCATGTGAGAAGATTGTCCCTTGGTCTCTTCATCAACCAAACAAGAACTATGTCCTCTTAAGATTTCCAAAGCCCCCATTATTTCCTCCAGACCTTCTGACATTTGGGCTAGAGGAGAATCGCGAGAAGCGGACAGAAAAGGTGTGTCCAGTGGGGAGCTTGGCGGGGACAGCGAAGACAATGAAGATCGTGATGACAGTGAGGCTAATGACTGCGGGGTATCCAAGGACATTTTTTGTTTACTGAGCTTGGGAAGCCCAGATGTTTCCAAATACTGACCATCTCTGTAAAAAGTATCTGATGCAATTACATCATAGCGCATATGCTGAGAAAATTCAGAGAAGGGTTCAGGCTTCTCATAATGCGGAAGGCCGTAAATGTCTGTGAAGCTTATGGAGCTCAGAGACCCACGACTTGATGCCAAAGATCCCCGACTTGAAGCCAGTGACCCTCGACTGCTGCCGGACGACATGGTAAGGGTGCTAGCAGATAAGCTGAAACAGAAAAGGAAGTAAAATCTTATGAATACCTTATGTAAAAAAGAGTTCATCTATGTTTAAAACAGAACTGAAGAATATAGCAATTCATTGTATTACTTCCCACAAAGGATGGTCTCTGCAGGAGATACTTTTATTATTTGCCATGAACTTGGATGGTTTTATACTGAACCTAATCCTTCCTCTTATTCTTTTACCAGTAAGTAAGTAACTTGTTACTTGTTTTATCAAATGCAGCTGTCAGTATAATTAGGCAAAATACAGGGCAGATCTGTTTAGTGCTCTGCCTCTAATACAAAAAAGAGGTGTGGATAAGGCTGTGCAATTATGCATGCATTAACTAGGCCAATAATCTCATACAAGCACAAGGAGAACATACAAACTCCATGCAGATAATGTCCTGGCTGAGTTACAGCAGGGCTAGTCATTGAGCTACCAAGCATGTCTGACTAAGCCTGACAGGCTCTCTTTGCCACTTTTTGCTCTCCCAGTCTATGCTCTGCTGTAGAGTGGATTGCAAAATGTTCATAAATCAAATCTTTATGCACTGACTGTATGTGTACAAAACCCAAAACAAACAAATACATTGCAGCTAACCAGTTCTTAGAAAGAGTAGATTAGTTTTTATTTTTTAACCCTTCTTGTTCACTTCCTAAAAAATACACTGTCCTATGGTGGCTACACTCTTTCCCCCGCTGTATTTGTAGGGGACGCCATGGCTGTCACCCAGACTTAAATACAAACATGTTGTTCTCTCTTTGTTTCAGTCACATACAGCTACAGGGTAGGAGAGTTTACTGAAGGAATATTCCATAACTGTGGCCCCCAACCTTTTGGACTTCATGGACCACTAAATTTATGGTCTATGGACCGTGCATGCCAGAACCTGCCCACTCTCCCATCGCAGGTCTGAGCCTGCGATGCATACAGGAGACATGGTTCGTGGCTCTGGTCCTTTTCCTGACCCTGCTGGGGGTTGCACCATCCAGGGCCGCGGACCACTCCACAGGTTGGGACCGCTGTTATATAACATAAAAGATTATTTGTGCTTTCAGTTCATCTTACAAGAAGCAGTAACAACACAGACTGGGAGATATTTTCTATACTATGTGTGATATGTTTTAAGTTTGAAAATGAATGCAGTCATCACATCTAAGGACTGGTAGGTTGGGCTATGTACACACATCAGAGGATTCAATCTGGCATGTGTACAACGCTCATCGCCTGTCGTTCTGACAACCGTTCCGGCTGATTCACAGACAACGAACAAGGAACAATCATAATGAGAGTGAAGGGGAGAGAGCACAGTGGGTGCTGCTCTGTTGGTTCTCCCCCTTCTCCTCTCCATAGAGCAGAATGGTGCTGTATGTACAGTGCTCGTTCATGCATCTTTCAGTCTTCTGTCGTTGGAAAGGATTGTGAAAGATCCTTTCCAACAATGATTATTGCACTTGTGTACCCAGCCCTATTGCATTTGTGTTTTTTTAATAAGATATCTCTAAACACTGCACAATACTTTTCTCATTTTTAATGTCTTTCTGTTTTGATATATAAAGTTGCATGCCCTGGGTAATTTGATTTGGGAAACAAATATTCCTGTGAATACAAACCTTTTTAATTGAGTGTGAAGGTAAGACGTCAACCGAGTGGCTTCTTCTAGATGCTTTAATAGGTAGTTTTTCTTCTCTTGTAGCAGTAACCTACAAAAAAATATATTAAATAATATTGAAATATGTAAACGTATGTAAACTCTAAGGCTAACTGACTGCTAATTATAAATGTTCTGTTATATGTATAAAACATGTACAAGTCATAGTTGCTTACCTTAGTTTCTTTAAATGTACAATTCAGTATTAATTTATAACAGTCTACAGCAGGCTTCCTCAACCTTTTTAACAGAAGGGAACCTTTGAAATAACATTTTCCTAGCAGAGGTTATAATGTTGGCTCTTCATGTCCCATGAACAGTTATGAGCTATACATTGTACTGTGTACACTGATATGTTGCTCATGCACCAAGGTGAGCAGTATACTGCGCGTGTGTCCACATGTTGTACTGTACATGGGCTAGCATGGCTGAAACTTAGACCAGGAAAGAGAGGGCACATCCTTGTTTTGGACAGGGGGAAGTATGACTGTTACAGTGGTTAAGTTGGGGCTCCACAGTAGCTGAGGTATCCTACAGCAAACTTACAAATAATGATTTCAGCTGAATAGATAGAAGTGTAATTTAAGAGGAATATCTGATACAAAGTAAGTGTGGCAACTGGACATACTAACATTTTACCATAGCACGTAGTAGCAGCTTACTACTAGGTAGTCAGTTTTTCCTAAACAACTGTTTCCTTTGCTAACATTTTTTAATGTTCCATGAATTGAATTAACTATACACAGCCAACAAAGTTTTACATAACAGGAAGTTACAGCAGTAGAAGATGATGTAGCAAAATTAGCTTAGTGGAAAAAGAAATCAGTATCATTTTCAAAAAAGAAACCCCTGACAATTAGCAATGGCAGGAAACTCTTTTTTGGCTCCCTTTGTTTAGAAATGTGGAATGTTAATCTCCATACAAATGACTTGCACAAACAGTGTAACGTGCTACAGAAAATATTTATCTTCCTGAAATACCGGTATCATATTCTGCAATGCAAATAATGGAAATGGTGAAAGAAAACTGCCACATATTTTATTATTTTAATGTGCTAAATTAGACCTGAACTTAAAAACTGAAGATTTGCTGTTTAACAGGAAACATTTTGCTTTATATACATAGATTTAGTTTTTTTTATATTTATGTCAGGTCAAAATAAAAAAATGAAGATGGGGGGGGGGGGGGGGGGGCGGGGGTCTATAGTTCAGCAACACAAACCTCAGCAGAGCTGAAGTGCATCAGATTTGCTGTATTGTCAGTTGAAGCAGGAGTCTAGCAACTCACTAGATTTGTTTCAGGTTAAGAGATATTGCATGCACAAAAGGCATGCTGTGACCAGTGCACACCCATTTACCAATTTGCCATCTTAACTGAGGGGTAAAGCAGATCATTCAAAATAATTTTCCTAGAGCAAAGCAAATGTTTCCTCTGGGATAGGACCAGAATCGGTATCTGCTAAGTACATAAAAGTTCAAATTTCACTTCTCTATGGAAAGATCTAGTATTAATAATATTACTATTATTATTATTATTATTATTAATAAACAGGATTTATGTAGCGCCAACATATTACAAAGCGCTGTACATTAAATAGGGGTTGCAAATGTCAGACTGATAAAGATGACACAAGAGGAGGACCCTTCCCCGAAGATCATACAATCTAGGAAAAGGGCTCTATTTATAAAGCAGGGAATCTGACATTCCGGGAAACATTCTCTGATGGAGAATAAGTTACTGCCATTGAAACACATGGACCTGGAAGATCATCACCAGGGAATGTTTGCAGCCCCCAAGGATTTATCTCTCCTTTGGCCAACACTAACCCACTGGCAAACCAGTCATGCTGGATGATGCTGCAGGCAGAATAACATTCACTACGGCATCTTTAGACATCTGTCACATGTGTCCAGTGTGCATTTGCTATCGTCTGTGAAAAGAATGGTGCACCAATCGTCTGTGAAAAGAATGGTGCACCACACTCCAGTTGTTCTCTGAATGGTGCCAGACTGTAGCAAAGGTCCAGCTATTCTTGTGTTCAAACCCTCTTGCAATGGCACATAGGGTAGTGCCATTCTTGAGCATGTAGATCATCTGTGCAACCTGACTGGGCTGCATGTACCATCTCATGCTACTGTAAGTACCAGTAGTGACAGGAGTACTAGCAAAATGCAAGACCGATGACAAAAGAATAAATACATTTTTTTTGTGGTTAACCCGTTTGATATTTGTAGGTTGGCTTGCTGTCGCCACTCTTGTTCTTATGTTGCTTCCATTTGCAACAAAAGCAGGTGAAATTGATTCACCATCATTTAGGCTTCCTAACTGGACTAACTGATATAACAGAAGTTTTTGAGAAGTGTATTTACTATACAGCCTAACAGTATTCATAATATTAAATTGTCTCTAGCTGGAAAGATTTCACCAAATTGACAAATATAATCTGAAATTCCTAAACTATATATAACATTATAACACATTCTAATTGATTAAGCACGGTAGCTACCATCATATCATAATTAGCCAATGGTTACAAATTTCCCCTAAACATGTCACTTTCATTTTTAATAGAGGTCTGAAAAGGAAAGAAAGCAGGAATAGCAATAATATTGTCCTGCGTTCTGTCATATAGCCTTAAGCAGTCTGTTGAATTTCTTGTAGGGTAACACATCCAAGATTCCCTTGTGCCCTAGGGAGAGATGATGCACTTTTTTTTCAGAACATAGCGAGAAGGAAGAGATGACTGACCTCCCTGGCTACCCAGAAAGACACAAGGGAGGTCAGCCTAGCAACAGACTGTTTGGATCACCCTGTTAGAATACATATGATCCATTATGTGATCCAATTCACACTGCCAATCCCTCAGTTTTTTAGAACACATCCAGAAAACAATTTGTTCTCCTAAACCCGTGGTTTTCTCACTCTTTCTCTTAGGATAAATTACCCACAGCTTTAAAGCTGGTGCAAGTGTCTCCCTGGGAAACATTTCAGTATTAGCATCTAACAGTATTTTATTGGTAAACTGTCAAATAAAGCACATTCTGCAAATAATTAGGAATTTGTGCCCTGAGCCATTACCATCTATACTGAAAAAAATAGATTAAGCCTGCAAACTTGTAGAACTTTACTGGATGGCATTTATATTTTAAATTTGAAAAATACTCGAGCATAAGACAGTGTATTAGGGCAAAACATAAGTATTTCATTGCAAAAGGAGAGGCCATGGTCACTAAGTGTGAAAGGGAAGTAAATCCACAAGAAAGGATTTTGCTGTTTAAAAGGGAAGGCCATGAATCTTACAGTGTGAGAGGGCAGCACAAAAGTATCTCAATGTGAAAGGCATAATATGAACAAGTCTGTGTAAAAAGGCTTAATCTAAGCAGTGTGAAAGATGAGGTGGCAGGACATTACCATTACTGTGTGAACGAGTACAACATGAGCCTTACAATAAAACAGGCCATGGCCTTACTACTACCTTTTAATGATGTTGTCATGAAGCAGAGTAAGCATTATTATGAATACAAATATAATATGAAACAAAAATGCTGTAAAATACTCCAGTATAAACCAAGTTTCCCCCTGTCTTTGGGAATATTTTCCTGCCACTGTTTATATTTGGTTCACAGCAGTAGATGGTGCTGTGTCCTAATGTAAAGTGTGTAACAAACACTTCTCCTTGGAGACATGAGTTTGCTATATGCTAGGTTTTAAGTTGACATTACATCAGACCTACAGAGAAACATAATTAAAATTGTTAAACTTTAGGTCATAAAATTTAGAGTGGTCATTACAATCCACTACAGAAGAAAGTTTTCCCTCTAGTTTCAGCAAACTGCTGATCCCAATTTCCCCAATATACCCAATTTTGTGTATAAGGCTAATAATCATTGTCAGAAGATCTTTTGTGAAGCACAAACCTTTCAGTGACTCCTTGAGTGGAAATAGAGCGTGCCCTCTGGATCTCATCAGCCAAGCGTCCCTTTTCTTCCTCAAGCTTTGCCAGATCTTCAGGAGGTTGCCTTTGTTGACTAATGAGATGTAGGTCTTGAAGAAGGGCCTCTTTCTCCTTGATGAGTTGAAGACGGTCCCTGTCTGCTTCAGCCATCCCAGGCCACGTCTCACTTTCCAGGAGCGCCAGTTGATGCTGTATGCTGGAAACTCTAAAAGTTGAGTAAAATCATGTTAATAGGACTGCAGTGACCAGGACCATCCTATGGCATATTTATTTGCAAAGTATCCAGGAGTTGCCTAAATGTGAGCATTAGCAATACATATCGGTGGTAAAGTCCAAAACAAAGAATACTTTGGAGAACAGCCTGAAGCATTAAATCCTTTCTGGTTCTTGTTTCTTTGTGGAAGGATATGTATGTGTTTCTGTGAGACCCAAACAGATTGGTAACTTTTAGACAAGATTACTATGTCAACTCATATGATAAATAGGCACAGATGAAGGCTGGATCATTAGGGTCTGAAAGTAGACTGAAACTCAAAAAAGTAAGATTCACAAGAACCATCAGGATGTTAATTGTGCCTAAGCAGCATGGTAAGAAAACAATTTATTTGTAATTCCTCTACAAACATATCAATGCACTTCCTGGCAAATGACTATGCCTAGGCTTTTCTTTTTGTAGCCTAATACCTGTATATCTGCATGGTGAGACCACCTAAGGCAATGCTTAGGTGATGTTTATTGTGATTATTATCCCACTGATCACTGTTCAGTAGAATATTATATATGATCACTGAATATTATCCTATCAATTATAATATTAACAGCCATCAGGGGGGCAGGTCTGACATACTGAAGCAAAGTCCTGCTCTACTACTAATAAGGCTACCTCTACATAGTGATACAGAACAGAATAAAGCATAGCTGTAATGGTCAGAAGTAAAAGTTGTAGGGAACCTACTAGTTATGTGTTTTATTTCCCATCTGCTTTTTTGAAGTACAGCTTCCACAGTACAGATCCTATTCAAAGGTAACCATCGACAATATATATGTTACACAATCCATTTATTTCCAGGCAGGCTGAGTGACAATGTGTTGCAGTCACTTTGTCAGCCTGTTTTCAAGGAAGCAGTGACCAGTATCTTGGATAATTGTGGCTATTGCCCCCAAAAATTAATCAAATACAATTAATTTACCTAATAAATGCAAATTTAAATATTACCCAGATCTAAACATTTATTGACCCAGCTTGATTCTCAGCCGTTTTAGCAACCCCTTAGATAGCCCTCTCTACCTTACTTAAATTTACTGATGATTTTGGGGAACCTGCTAAAGGATAAAGCAGCTTCAATGTAAGCCCGAACTCCCTCTTACTCTCTGCAACAACATAAACAATCTCTCTAGCACATCTATCAACAATTCAGATAAAATGTTTCAACCTTAAAAAAAAAATGTTTGCGACTGATGGCACTTTCCCTTTAATGAAAATGCAAGGTGTGCTTCTAAAAAAATCATAAATCTCCTGGCTTTTGGCTGTAGTATAAGGGACAAACAGCCAAGAGTAAAGAAAAGTATTCTGATACTTCTCAGTTTCCACAAAGAAATGACAATTCATATGTCCAGGAAAAAAATTCTCCCAGAAGAAAAGAAATCTTACACAGTTTATTTCCTACTTGCATCTGGAAAGAATTTAGATCACATGTCCCTCAAGGAGAACGTTTTCTTGAACATTGTTTAAAAATCTTCTGACTTAAAATAAGAAGACGAGGATCTTAAAAACGTAATTGGTTGTGGTTGCAGTGGCAAAAGAAACCAAAATGTTAGGAAAATCTTCAACCTTACAGATTGTGTGCATTACTTCAAGTTTAAATGTTCTGCTAATCTACAAAAATGGCTTCCAAATGAGACAAAATAAAAGCACTGGAAGAAGTAATATATCCGCATACAGGCCCTGTCTGTTGTAAATATTACAAGTTGCGATTTACATGAGATAAAACAGAAATTATATTTAGTATTTACCCTGTAATTGTCTCCTAATTTTTTTCATTGCTTTTACTTTATCAGCCGCATAATTGTAGTCAAAGTAAACTATCAGATGGAACATTTATTTAGTATTGTCTACTATTTATAAAGCCAGTCTCTTTATTCTAAATACAGTCCTGCAATAGTGCAATATTTGCATGTAATGTAGCTGATCTGATGAGTTTTATGCAAAGTCTCAAATGTTAAGAAGTACAACTTAATTGTCAATAAAGGTTCACAAACACATCAACTGAAAATCTGCCAAATAAAAGTCACGGATAAGGGTAAATCAAGTTGAAATTAGTATTAAATGTAGTCCCCAACCACTGGTATATGTAGAGCCTATACTGTTCTGCTATTCTCAGCAGCTCGGCCTCCTGTCAGCACAGTAACGGAGAATAGCAGAAAAGTGTACGAGAGATATTGTGCTGTCAGGTGGTGGAGTTGCAGACAATGGCAAAGCAGTATAAGCCTTACAAACATTTCCCTGCCATTCTCAGCAGCTTCTTCCTCCTGCATCACACTGTCACTAGCTGCAAAAGAGGGCCGCCCACGCTCCCGCTGCCTGGGCTCCCACCTCCTGTCATCTGCGGCCCCCAACTCACTGGCAACAGGCTACCCGGGGATTGGGGACTTCTGCTATAGACCACTGATTGACTGAACTAATACTATGACATCAGCTTCTTGGTTCTTGTTACATGCTTGATCAGAGGGGGAAAAAAAAGAAACTGACCCTGCAGTATTGACCTTGTACCTTAAGGCCTAGGCACTTGGTCATGTGATATCTATTATGAGATCGGATCAGAGTTTAGACTGCCTGATTCTGATGTCAGCATAGATCATGTGACCATGCACCTAAGCCTTCAGGCACATGGTCCGCAGGGAGGATAACTTTATAAATGGTATAAAATTTTACTATGATTGGATTATGCAAGTTTTCTGATATAAAACTCCTAATAAGCATTACTTTTAACTTTTGTACAGTTAAAATATATTTTTGTAATGCTAGTGGTGGCAAGGGTTTACATAGTGTTTCCGTAAATATTAGTCTTTGTAAGATGAAATACACTTTAAAAGTAGTTTATGAAAGCATTTGTATAAATTATCATTAGTTGACCTTTACTACCCAGCTAGCTTCCACTGAGCTCTGCAATCATGCCGGAAAACTGGTCTTTCCCTAGTGACTTCCTCTGCCACTCCCTGACCTTCAGCTTTTTATATGTCAGGAATTCCGTAAAAAAAAAAAAAACTTCCATTTAAAGTAACCAGATACAGTAATTTGCACATATAAATATACACATACAGACATACATATATATCTCAGACAGACAACCGTTTATTGTCTTGTATACAGATAAAGGCATTACTATCTTAAAAGGTAACTAGGTCAACTCATAGAGGCAAGAGAAAGAGAAATGTGAGTTAGATATTTAGGCTCTTGAATGGCATGGCTTCCCAGGAGTGGCCATAAAACTAAATAAATTTGTGGTGAAATTTATGATAAGAGTGGTGATACTTGTCAGACTGTATTATTTAAGTTCTACATTCTTGCATTGGTATTAAAGTGCTTTACCTTTCACTCTGCATTTTGTATTATTTATCCATATTCTCTCCCTGTCAGTGTCAGACTACAAGGTTATTGTATCTATCTATAGGATCTATAGGAACTATAGGATCAGTTTAGCTAACAGATACTCATATAGCAGGTGCAGGCAAATTATCAAAAGATGAAGCAGAAGATAAATGTGCCTCCATAGCACACTACACACTAAACTGACATATCTGCTCTGACAGGGAGAAGATAGATGTGAACAAAAGTGACTATTACCAGACAATAAACCTGCATTATTACACCATTCTAAAAGATTGTATGCTCTTTGGGCCACGGTTCTCTCCTTCTCTTGTGTCACTGTCTGTATCTGTTTGTCATTTGCAATGCCTATTTAATGTACTTCGCTGCATAATATGTTGGTGCTATATAAATCCTGTTTAATAATATTAATAAAAATAATAATAATTGCAGCTTACACATTCCAAGATGTGTGATCCATTATTTTCCTTATTCATGCTTTTTTCCCATTTATATTAATCTGGCAATCCTACTAATGCCACTGTTCTTGTCCAAGGGTAACAATGCTCACTCACTGTGCTGCAAAGAGAATCATTGTTGCCTGGAAAGCAAACACAACTAACTGGCACTTTTATGGTTGGGGTAAAAGTGCACCACACAAAATACGTTGTGGTACCACAGTAATGGAGGGCCTGATGGAAAGTGGTTTTTGTTCTGAATAACATTGTTCACTGAAATACAATAAATATTCAAAAGCAAGAAAAATATTGAAGTATTGTATAAGCCAAAAATGATTACTACAGCTCATTGTAAAAATAATATGAATTTTATCAAGCCAATATGATAAATGTTCGTTATTAAAAGCGCCAATACATTTCACTGATTTGTAGTTCCAGCACTGACTGATTCTGCTGCTCTATGCATTTAGGATGTTAACATCTTAGAAACTGAAAAGGAAGACTTTCCTCTGGCAGGTACAGTGATCACAGAACATTGAACAGAAAACTATAAAATGATAAGCAGCTAGCACCAAGCTCCCAACCAAACCAATCCCACCCCCCTCACTATTTTACCACACAATACACAAATCACAGCAGTAGTTCCGACCCTGTGTAAGATCTGAATATGGAAGTATCTCTTCTGGGTCACCATGCCAACATACAGCATTATTGGACCTGTGGAAAATGCCCTTCTAGCCCCAGGGCCACCCTAACCCTGGGATTGGTAGTGTGTTATGAGAGGAAAACATCCCCCCCCCCTTCTATATCTTTATAACATAGGTGCAAGTGTTCTATAGTCCAGAGAACATGCTAACTAATAACAGCAAGAACAGGTAGCTATTGGCTCAGTAGGTGTTTTTGGCAGAAACAACAAGTATTTATTTGCACTTGTCCAACACATATAACATACAATTTTACTGAATATTTACTGGACCCAGATCTATAAACTATTAAACAATCTCAAGAGGCGGACAGAATTCTAAGCAGAATTTATGAACAAAGTCGGCTTCCTCTCTATTTATACTTTTTGGAATTTAAGGTACCAATTTAAGATATTAGACCATCACTGTATATTACTGAACTTGACAACAAATTACAATATAGCATGTTCAGTAAAGTAAAACTTGCCATCCAATTGGATAGTGGCAAACAGAGACTGATTTATAAAATGTGAATTATTCCAAAGTCAATTATAAAATTGACTGTCCAGAAATAATAACTCTCGTCAATAACAAGTTGATATTTACAGCCATGATTTGCCGATGCTATAAAATAAACCCACAGAATAAACCCATAGAAGCAAATGTTCACTCCTGGCTCCCCAACCCACTTTCTCAGCACACTTGTTTTGCAGCACAGTGGTTGTGCAGTAATGTGCATTATGTTAGACATCATATTACCTTGAATAGATTGCCATTTGAATGAATAAGTAGAAAAAACAAATATGCTGTGTATTGCACGGCTGCTGCAACAGAAGTACTTTGAGAAGGTGTTCTGGGGGTACCATTAAGAATGAAAGGAGCCCGCCCCGTGCAATACAGTATGTGTATTACTAAGTGTTGGGGTAACAAGTCGATTTCTGCAGCACATAAGTGTGAATGAGCACCTCTGAGCTGCAGTCCCCACACCCAACAATTAAACTATACACCACTAACTCCTTTATCCAACCCTAAGTAAATATACCCTTAATATAATGAATAAAATTACTGCATCCACTTATCTTATTGGTATAATGTCAAAATAATGGTTTTAAAATAATATAGAAAATATCATGCCAATATTAGCAAAATAATACCCCCAAGATGTTCTTGTGCCAAAATACACAGCCCTAAAGAAGTGATGAAAAGCAGGCCCAATCGAGCATGCCAAACATAATACATTTTATAAAAAGACATGATAGCCAGGTTAGAAATACCATACAAAAGATGCAATCTAAAAGCTGACCTATTGAGAAATAAAGTAAGTATCTTGAAAAGGAGAAACATGGGCAGGTTTCAAATATTACTCAATGAAATGATCCTAAACAATGTTGACAGGTCATCTTTAACAACTTTAAAATAGTCTTCAGAATTTCAATCTTGTTCTGGGAATCAGTGCCCAGTTTTCCTGTGAGCCCAATGAAAATAACTTTATAGATGTCTGATGTACTGCCTTCAACACTTCTGACAAGGCTAAAGGATAAAACAATTCAGCAGGGGAAATAAGAATGAAAGGACGCAGATGTAACCTAACCAAGTGCGTCACTGGCTTGAAATGATAAGTAAATAGGAAACAATGCAGTGCTTATTCCCCAATGTACCCCACAGTATTTATTGGAGTGTAACGATATACTATTGGCTACAGATGTTTTATTTCAGATCCTCTGTTAGCCTATTAAATCACAGCAAAAAAATGGAAACACAAAGCGTATGTTATGAAATGTGAAATCATGTGCTTGTAGTATTAAGTGGAGTCTTTTTATGTAGGTATATTGCTAACATTATACATTATACAGGGTTAATGGAATCAATAAATACAAATAGCAAACAACTTTGTTATCCTTGGATTTATTGGAGGTGCTACATATATTTTTTCCAGGTCTATTTGTGTTGTCATTCAAACTGTTCAATTGTTTTAGTTCCTGTCTATCACAACATACACAACACAATCACACATTTAAAATTCCTACAGAGAGAGAAATGATTTATATTCCTATTAGGGTGAATGTACATGTACAATATCTGCACTGCTTTGTAAGTAAATGTAGCTCCCTCCAACCTTCTGTTTCAGCAGTTGATATACAGACACCTTTTTTCAGACAGTAGATTACATAGACTGACAACTGCCACAAGTACAATCTCAGCATGTCTACAATGTAAGGGGTACTTTTGTACCAGTCCCTTTAGCATTAGTTTTCCAATGCTTGAACTTTATATGGGGCCCAGAAGTTTCTGATGGTCACTGCTCTTCATTAAAATAGTCTAAATCATTTTCAAATCACCATAATGTTGTATGAATGTCGGAATGAAGAAATTAACTCCTAATTTGTTTCACCACAACTGATTTTTGATATGGTAAACAATATTGCCCTGGCTTCTAAGTTAAATCCAGAAATCCAGAGGCAACTGTCAAAATGATTTATGAAGCTGCGCACTCGGAGGCTTTAATCTCTATTCTTTACTTACTATTTAGCGGGTCACCAACCTTCTAAAAACTGACCTGAATACCTAACCTAAATTCTAAATCCACTGGTTGCATATTTGTTCCTTCTTTCTGTACTGAACCCATTTTATTTCCTGTGTGAACAAGGTTTAATTATTCTTGACTTTATGGCTAACCTCACCAACTGCTTTGCCCTCATTATCACTAAACTGCAATGGGAGTTGGTAAGCCCTAGCTATATGGACAAATACCAGTGGCAACATGAAACTAAATCAGAGAGGAGCACAGATTTATATTTTCCTTTACTTACTAGATAAAGTTCAAGTTTATTATAACTAGAAACTAGTTGCTATAGATGAAAGTTGGCTTCCCTCTGCACCAGCAAATCCAGAAACATGTTCAAAGAAAGAATATAAATGAAAAGAAACAAGATGAAACATTTTTTACAGTATTCTCAAACTGATATCTTCCAACCAGCACATTCTCCACCTACGCAAGACTATTATGAGGAAAGTGTTGCCAGACGTTCAATGTGTAGAATACACATATACATGGGTACAGGCACAAGATGTACAGAACACTGAAGGCCATTGTGTGAAGAATGCATAATAAATGAAGAATGTGACTGTACAGTTTATCCAAAATAACATATCCTGCGTCATATTTATACTTTAAATCCCATACACACCAAATATGTCCCAACTGACAAATCTGACTTATTTTATCGATAGGAAATAATGTGCTCTCTGTAATGACTATAAAAGTAACCCCATCCCTACCAAACTTCATTGCCTATGCCTTTCATGTATTACTATATACGTCAATTATATACTAATTTATAAATAGGTCTGTGCAAAGAATATTTATGATAAATTGGGTTTGCACTAATCAAATTATACTATCATCCTTTTTACTATCAATCTCGGACTGAGGAGTGGAAGAAAACAAGCAGATTTTAAAAGAATACAGTGAAAAAATTAGGTTTCCTTTAATCCCAAACATGGATTAAGAATGGTGCAGATCTGTGCAAATCTCAGAAATGAATGGACAGCAATACATATCTTTAGGCAGAAAAAAAAAGCTTTGGTTTATATTTCATCTCTGTATTTACTTGTTTTCCTGGCAAAAAACAATAAAACTATATTGAAGCTAATATTAGAAACTATCAACCCTGCGCTTCAAGTGTCTCAATAATCCGTTGCTTGTTACAAAATTGTGTTTGCTAGGAAGTATATGGCTGACCTTCAACATCTAAAACCATGAAAGGAATGCAGAAGTACATAACATATTTCAACCGTCATTAGCTTGGCATGGCTTGGCTTGGCTTTCAGCATAATGGCTTTTCATTGGTTACTTTGATCAGTATAGTTCACAGTGCAGGTATAAGGAAGCACTTACCTCTTCTTGGCTTCTTCATACTGCCAATTAAGTCTCACTCTGTCCACCATTCTTGTTTTATCATCATAGCCATACTGTGTGAAATGAATATCAATAATATTAATAAGCTAAGAGGTTTAAAACTAAAGGGATTTCTATAAAAAAAAGCACTACATTAAAAAGTTTTAAAAGTTTTTGTTATAATTAGGCTTAATAGAAACATTTCAAATTCCTCACTTCTAGGTATGTTTTTGAGGTATCATATTTGGGCTTTTTTTTAAACTGGTGGTGAGGGTGCACTTCCTCACGCCACTGAACCGCATCCCAGGGTTAGACACTATGGACCTGTAGCTCTCCAAGGCTGGAGAAGAAAGACTATCATGGGAGAATCTGATTCTGCAAACCTGGAATGAAAGTGGTCCAGTATTGAAAACATTTGTCAACTAAAAGCAAATGATTTTTAGAAATCCATTTCAAGTTTGCAGAATCACCAGGTTCTCCCATGATTGTCTATTTTTCCCAGACTTGGAGGGCTTTATTAAATTAGGCCCTATGAATAGCATCTCACCAATGGCAGCCCAATATAGAATGTTCGGGGGCAGCAGTGAGCAGGCCAATACTGCACTGTCAAATGTGCAAGTGCGATTCTTTAAGAACCAGCAGAGTGGTGTTGGCAGTCTAGCAGCTGGCAAGGTGACAGACATTGGAAGTGACGCCGGAACAATTGTTCACACTGTGGGTCTGGACCTAGTCTTACTCCTCTGAAAGCCCATGACTCCTATCTTCTCCCCACTAAAAGAGTACAGCCTCCATCAGACTCTTTAGAGTCATTATTATTTTATTATTATTATTATTATTATTATTAATAATAATAATAATAAACAGGATTTATATAGCACCAACATATTACAGAGCGCTGTACATTAAATAGGGGTTGGAAATGACAGACAGACACAGATAGAGACACGGGTCGAGAGAACCCTGCCCTGAAGAGCGTACAATCCAAGAGGTGGAAAGCAGCAGACAATAAGAGGGGCATTAGAGTTCAACACAACGAAGATGACTGTGCCCCCAGAGTATGTGCTTTAGTCCTTTGACCTTATATTACTCAGGGCAAAATAACCAAAGTTTAATGAAGAAAGCTACAGCGTCTAGCAGGGATCACAGGCATCGGAAACTCATGAATGCTAAAGAGTGTGATGGTTGCTGTAGAGCTTCTAAAGAGAGAAAGTAAGAAGCACAGGCCACCGTGGAATTACCTGCTGATATGTTAATTGCTTTAAAAAAGGGGTGACATGATTGCTTTAACTATTTTCTCTTAACTGTTGTTTTTAAAATCACTTTACTATAAGATTCTAGACACCCATAGTAGGCTTTCTTCTTTTTTTACACATGGAAAGTCACAGGCTATACCATGCCTAATTCACTCAATTCAATGCATTGCTTGGGTAACTGTCACGGCTTTGCGTTTAAACTTGCCATGCTTTAAATGTGGAATAGGGCATGTGTGATCATAGGATTTATTAATCACAGAAAACAGAGACTGAAAAAACCTTTTTCGGGTTTTAATTAATTACAAAGGTAGGGTAGTAAATAAAAATGATTCTTTTTTTAAGGATAAAAGAGACTTGGGGTAATTAATATATCAAGTGGGTTACTTAGACTTTCTTTTATTTCAAATATATTAGGATTTGAATAGACTTGTGCACAGAGATTCTCAAGGTACAAACTCTTAACATTACCACAAACTTAGCTGTGAAGAGGAAAGGAATCTACCCTGTCACGTGGGAGTGATTTAGCTGTGAAATGCGGTAAGGAAAGATGGATTACATATCAGACCCTCCAGCATGACCTCTTCACCTGATACAGAATGCTCTGCTTCTAGACTTTACACTTTCTTCTTGTTACCTACACTGAATTAATGAGCGAAAACTTAATAGGGAAAATGACACCCAAACCAAAATGGAATCACACAGAAAAAAAAAAAAGATCTGGACATAGATTTACCACCTAATCAACATTCTCACAGCAATTTTACATTTGGACCATTTGGGCATAAAGTCACATTGCAGCCATTAAGGTACATAAATAGTATGCATGCTGTTCTTACATTATAACTACCTATATAGCTTCAGAAAACTCACATATACAGCACACATATATGTGACAGATATTAGGTCTTTTATATTTTTATACATTTTATTATTACGGTTTCCCACATACCCAGTTTTTTTCTAAGAAAATCTCATGGTTTTGGGTCACATATGGTGTACTTCCTCATACTTGCAAATGCAAAAAATGTGCACAAAGTATCTGTTTACTGTTTCAAAAAGCAAAAAGACTGTTAAAAATGTTTCTGAATTCCAAACACCCTAGTTTGTTATAATAAGGTACTGAAAGACATACATGTGTTGTGGTCTACTGGCAAGGGGCATAAAGGTGCAATATAAAATCAAATGACACTGCAACACACTGTGTATTGTGTGTACAGTAATGTAAATATCTAAAGGTTTGCTGAGAGTATTCACTTATAGACATATTATGATATATCATCATTGAAAGTCAAATTACTCTTTAACAATTTAACTGCCATTAACCAAAGAATACAATACCTCTTCAATGTTATCTGTTTGGGAACAGGCATCACAGTACTGCTGAGGCAAACAGGGATCACTTAGTGAGCTTGAATTGTGGATATTTTGCACAGAGTCCGTGATACAACAGCTGTTTCTGAAACCGTCAGTCAGCTTGGCCAGGCTCTGGAGGAAAATAATGCATTTGTGTTACACCACTCCTCATATAAATATTTCTCAAGACAAGCAGCATATTTGCTTTGCTGATATTTTACATGCCACACCAAGGAAAAAAGTGACAACCAATATCAGACTCCAATGGAACAGTGTCTGCTGGTGGCCAACATATTCTGGGCATTAAATTACTACTGTAGTGGCCAAGGAAGTTGGTACAGCATTTAACTGTCACTGGGAACATCCATGCATTACACAGTTTATGAATAATGCCAATGATAGCCAAATAGTAAAGAGGAGGCAGGGAACCAACAGGGCCACAATGAATTAGTATTATTTAAAAAAAAAAAAAAAAAAACATGTTGACTAAAGAACATTTTTACATTGAGAAACCCTTAAATGAAACATTACACAAGTCAAGAAGTAAAGCTGTTGCAGCATTAGGCAAATAGTAGTTAAATTTAGTTGATTAAATTACCCACTACATCACCTGGGGACTGGGATTGTGGAGGTGAGATCCCCCATACACAGCTCCCAGCTCTGTTCATACCCACCTATTACATTCCAATGAGTGCAACCCCTTAAAACTGCCATGAAAATCCTACAAATAGGGGCTCCAAAGTGCAGGGATACCAGCATCATGGTTCCCACGAGACAGAAACACATGTAATTTCATTTAAAGCGGAAGTATAGTTCCACTTCTAAAAATTCTTCATCAGGCAGGCAATTATAACATGAAGGGACTGGTGATCCCCCTTCTGCAATAATCGCTTCTACCTGCCTGATCGTTCCAGGAAATTTTTTTAAAAGCTGAGCTGCGCAGCTCATGGATTCTCAGTTTTCTGGGTTAAATTCCTCTTAATCCAGGCTGTTCTAACCTATCTTCGTTGGGGGTCTTTTTAAAATAGATTTCAGCTTTAACTTCAAAAATCAACTAAAAACATTAATATCAGTTTTCACCAGAATGAAACTTTACAATTTTGTTCATTTGCATCCAGCTTTAATAAGGTACTCCAGCAGCAAATTCAACCTAAACACATTATAGTGAAGCATGTTTCCACAACAATATAAATCAACAGGACTAACAGTACACTTGAAATATAAAACTTTTTAACGATACATAAAAAAATAAATTTTGCCAAAAAAGACACAACTTTCTTTTGTGGTAGGATTGTGCCAAGAAGCTGCCGTCAAACATATTTCCTTTCACTAACTAATGTTTTATGGGAGGAATATTGGTCTCTTGGTGGAAAACAATTACCATATTCCACATAAAACAGAATGTGGGAGAATTATGAAATTGAGTATTCATTTCATAGCAATTTATTAGGTTATATATTAGGATTATGTAGTTTAGATGACAGATATTTACCTCTCTAAAATCAGGTATTGTTATTTAGATTCTGGATCCAAAGCAATTACATTTCTGAGCCTCCCCAGGCTCCACATCATTAAGTATTTTACATATAAGCTCCTGTTAGCAATGTGGTCACCTTCAAATCAGTTTACTAGACTTGATGCATACAGTATGGAAATGCATTCATTATATCACATCAGGAGTGCAAAGTCTAATATGGAGGTCAAAACACTGCTACTAACATTAGTACTATACAAAGTGTGTAGTAAATAAAATGAGGCTCAAATAGACAAAAAAAAAACACCGAAAACACCAAAGTTAAAATAAATATATGAGTTTACTGTTTTAAGTTAGCCAGCCATGCTTCTGACACACCTCTATTACTCAGCAAGGTTTCTGGATTCCTGAAGGTCATTTCATGCTTACTGGACAGAGGTGACAATGCGTATTCACTGGCTGGAGTTGTGAGATGAGAAGCTGATCTGCTCCACTATGAATTGCTAAATCCTTTCATGACCAGGGTTTATTTAGTTATGTTGTGGTGTATCAATTACAGTAACTTGAAAATTCTTGTGGCTAATTGTTCTGGGTATGAGAACTATAAAAACACACATTGGCACATTCTATTGTATCTGCTCCAGAGGTAGCTGGGTATCTCCTTTGCATACAAATAAGATATCAATAGATTATTCCCAAAAAAATTCCAATTGAAAAAACAATCCAGCTCCCATTTTTCCATCAACAAATTAACCAAACTGGGAGCAAGTTTGGCCCCTATTGCAACACCCTGTAAATAACATGACCTCCAAACCAAAACTAATTTGTTTTATGCCAGGATGAATTGTGTGCTGACAGACGAGCATGAGCCACGGGCTGTGAGTAGCTGAAATCAGAAACAACGAAAATGCACATAAGCACACTGGTTGGCGTTTAGACTGGCGGTTGTTCTTCTCAGGAGTTCTCCTGAGTATGTCTGGCCGTGGTATATGTAATGGTCCAGTCATACCAATGAGTGGACACCTATATATAACCTTTCAGTCTTGTTGGATATTTCTGTCTCTTTGTCTGGCTCAGAATAGTTTATTTGCACTACTTTATGGATTCTTATTTGACAATCTGAGACTATACTGTTTTTGTATCATATGTAATTTGAATTTAAGCACCACATATCTTTTAATTCTTTCATGTAAAAGAAAATAAAGTAAATACCTCTTCTGGTGCTTGTGCCATTCCCAGCTGATATCCATTTGGAAACTAACACTTCTTGGAGTGTTCACAGACCCACCTAGAACATCTTTTCTACATTTCCACATCACTACTGTCCCCTGCAGTGATGCGGGGTCAGGATTACATGAAACTAAATTGTTTGCTAATTAACAGTTTTCCCCTTCTTCTGCAGCCAAGAGAGTGTTTTAAGCTGCATACACACCTGCAATTTTTCTCGTTGGAAAGGATCTTTCACGATCCTTTCCAACGAGAAAAGACTGCACGATGCATGAACAATGCTGTACATACAGCACCGTTCATGCTCTATGGAGAGGGGAGGGGGGGAGCGACGGAGCGGCACCCTGCTGCGCGCTCTCCCCTTCCCTTTCATTAGGATCGGTCGTCGTCCATCGTCCATGGATCCGCCAGGACGGTCGTCGGACGATGGATGACGACCGACTGTACACACGGCAGATTTTCGCCCGATAATTGGCCGATACCGATTATCGGGCGAGAAAAATTTGCCGTGTGTACGCAGCTTTAGTCCTGAACTGAGGCTAGAGATAAGACTATGAGGTGATTCCAGCCCCAAACCAATTTAATGTTTGTCACTTATTTGTATATTTGTACTTATTTCATTTTCTAGGAGATGATGAATAAGCTGAATGATCTGTTTTATTCATCAATGCCCTGGTCATTCCCAGAATGTGGGCAGGCCCCTAATTTTAAGGAGCAGTGATTTGTTAGGCAACAAAGACACGTGGTTTCAGGGTAATTGTGTTAGGAGGACAATAAAGTCTCCAAGATTAAGAACAGAAAAAGTATTGAACTTTTTTTTCTTTTTTCCCTAGATATACCAAGTTTTTACCTTTTTGCCCCTAGCATGGCTCTTTTTTGCCAATCCAGAGTCTTAAGCTTTAAGAATAGCTTTAACTACAGTCAGAACTACAGTCAGAGTTATAAAAATGGTTCTTTTCTGCATCAGCTTCAGAAAACAATGGTATTCTGGCAACAAATGCAGTTAAAATGTTAATCTCCTGATAAGTGAATAAAATACATATTTATAGGTCATTACAGTGCCTGTTCTCTATAAAAAATGTCCACCCTATCTGTATATATAGAATAAAATAAGTTATTATATACAATTAAATATTATGTAACTTTATTATTTACATCTTCATGATTTGACAAATGAGTTTCACAACAAGGGTGGTGTCATCCACATAAGGATAGATAATGTGCCCTGACTCCACAGGTTATACAGTAGGACCAGTAAAGTTTCCTCCCTTCCACAGCTACAAAAGTATTGAAATTTCTGTTTTTTGATTCTGGATTTAATATTGAACTGCTATTGAACCCTGGAAATTGCTTAGATGTTTCAATTCATAATATAACTTAGAATGCAATGACGGTAATTAAAATCCTTTTTTGGGTGCTAAGGGCACTGAATATAAACTGTTAAACTGAATTGATTCCCATTACACAAAGGCATCAAACTGCTCTAGTAAATGACAGCTTAAATGCGAAAAGCCAAATCTGGTTGGTGGGTTTAGAGAATAACCACTTTTTTTAGGTACCCCGTGGTGTAGATCTGGTTGAAAAGCATCTTAAGAGCCCTCTACAGAGACCAAATTTTCACTTTGGGCCTGATTTATTAAAGGAGGATACACTTTCTTCAGTGAAGCTGGACAATCCAGCAAACCTGGAACGGATCTGGTCCAGGATTGAAAACAATTTCTAACAAATAGAAAATTACTTTTAAGAAATCCTTTCCAGGTTTACTGGATCATCCCAGGTTCACTGATGAAATTGTATCCAATTCAACCTTGGGGAGCTTTAACCTCCCTAGCAATAACCCCTGAGTGTGACTCGGGTAGAAAAAGCTGCTGAAAGTGGTAACCCTAAGTCACACACACGGGGTAGGTAAACCTATGGGAAGGTTAGTAAATACAGCCTTACCTGACCTGCCAGTGTCCCGCGTTGTCCATCGTCATGATCCCTGTCTTCTTCCTTCTTTCTCCGGTGTCTTTTGCACATGATGAGTCATTGGGGGAGTTCCCGGTGACGTTGGTGCGTATTTACGCTGCTGGTGGGGCGGGGTGGGAAATTCAAAATCCATTTTTATTGCATTCAATACAAAATAACTGTATTGAATGCAATACAATGGTTTTTTATGTGTAAAAGCAGTACATTTTATTTCATGAACATTTATTTTACAGTATATATAATAGTATGAGTATAATATATATTTTTTTTTTAATTAAAAAATTAAAAATATATATATTTTTTAAATTTATTATTTTTACATGATTTTGTTTCAAACTTTTTTTATACTCTTACTATTATATAATATTATATATACTATTATATTATACTGTAAAATACATTTTCATGAAAAACAATGTACGGCTTTTAGACATATAAAACCGGAAAGAAATGAACCGCTAGGGAGGTTAATAAATCAGGCCCTTTGCCTCAAGAAAATTACATTCCAGTACCTACTTATAATGGTAAATGTTTGTAATGCCTACACTGTGTAATTAGTGGACTGTACTTGATGTCAATGCATATTATGTAGCACTGGAACGTTCCATACTGTCCACTACACAAAATGCAGTTTTATTAAATATACATTAAAAAAGAACTAAAAATCAATGTTAGTCAATTTTGGTCAGAATATAGAAAAAGACATTATTGGTATGGTCAGGTAGCTCTGGCAATCACACATATGAATATAAAAGAGCTAAGGAGGAGCAACTGATTACCTACCTGCATGAGATCACGCCTCTCCTTCTCTCCCATACAAATAGCTTGACGTATTGTTCTCAATTCACTCATTATTGCTTGGGCCTCGTCTAGCTTATAGTTGGTATGAGAGCTTGACATCTTTCGGTCAATTCTGTAGAAGCAAAATTAAAAGCATGAATGCCACAAAAAGAATAATCATGTAAAAAAAAAAAAAAAAACAGTGTTCTCCTCAGCCCCTTTTAGCTGGGCCACCTGGCACGTTTTAGTAACCGCCTGGCTGTATTTGGGTGGTTACTGAAGAGTTGGGTCACAATCCAGGGCTGCCACCCACCTACAATTTCCTCCCTCCTGGCTTAAAAAATGCCTGGGTTTAACACTGGACATTGAAAATATTTTTTTTAAAAAAACTTGCTTCTTAACTTATAAACATTTGCACAGAATGGAGTGGATTTAATAAGACTACCATAGATTATTATGGGAGAACCAGTGATCCAGCAAACCTTAACTAGATCTAGTCCAGGATTGAAAACATTTACCAACCAATAGCAAACATCCTTTCCAGTCATAGAGAGCTTAAATAAATAATTCCTAATGTATCATAAATGGACATTAACGGTGAAGATAGATAAATGATTAGATGAAAATGTATTTAATTAAAGTTAATGTAAACCCCAGCTGGAATACTTATAGTTTGCTAAAGCAGATTGGCACGTCAAACAATTTCCTTTTTTTAAAGTCTAGGTCCATCCTGGGATTTTTTATTGCTGATCTCTTAAATCTTAGCACATCCAATGGACTCCAGGGCCAGAAGCATTTAATTGCTCAAGGTTGCGCTTTAATGGGGATAAAACCTCTTGCAATAACTGTGGGGACAAGACTTTATAGCCATTTTTCTCAGCCAGGGTTTTCTGGAAACTTAACATTCCTGTTGCAGGAGGTTTTTTTGAGCTATGAGCAGTTTGTGCCTCTCAGGTCAGTGGGACACCATTGATCCTTTTGGCTATCTGTAAGGGTGGCATTCTTTCCCCTGATCACCATGCTAATGTACTGTGAGCTGTGGACATAATAATTATAGATGGGGGTTCCCTGAAGACATGAAAGTTATTTCAATGTTAAAATGGTTAAGAAAGTCTGCTTGGTATGGTATCTACTGGTAGAACAATTAGAAAGGTGAAAAACAAAAGAGCAACTAAGGGGCAAAGAATTGTCACCCATTAATGAGTGTCTTAGCAGTAGTGTTTCTGTCATTGAGTGTAGATTTATTTTAAGTACAAAATCTGGCACCATACTTTCAACTAACTAATCGATCAATGTCAAAAATTGAGGATACTGTGAATAAAGGAATCATCTGAGTGAGCTGCCCTTGGAATGATTTAATCCTTGGAGTACTATTTTTAAAATCACATCTTGAAGGAATAACTGCCAGCCACATTAGACGCCTCCCATGTAAAGCCATAGATTACCTACTTGAAGAATGGAAAGTTTTGTAGTAAACCTGGCCTTTTACATCATCAGGCCTGGCAACAGACCTCAAGTTAACCACAGCTTGCTTCCTGCAAGCCTTCTATCAACAGCAGGTACTGTTGAGAGGCCAGGGATTTTTTTTATGCACAGGACCTGTCCCATTACCACTAACAATGTGCTTTTTGTTTTTTAAGCCACTTCTGTGTGTTTTACTGTTATCTCAGGGCACTGGCCATATCTGGCGTTTTCTCGTGGGCTTGTGTCTTTTGCTACATACATATAATCTATGGCTTCTCTGCTAGAGAGCTAACAATGCCACCCTGTTCTGAAAGTATGCTAAGATTTTCTAAACTAAACATTAGCGCAGATGGAAATTCCCTGCACGACCAGAGCTGTAATGTCCGCAGCTTATTACAGCTATGTGTTCAGTAGGAAGGAATTGCATATTTAGGTCCTCGTGGAATACTGGCTAAGCAGACCTATCCAAGGAGGAGGGAATTCTGAGTCAGCAATGCAACTAATATGCTGCAAACGAAACAGGTTACAGACATACACACTAGTGTAGTAAGACACCAACAATGCATAACATGGACTAATATATGTATATGATTAATGAACAAATATTATACAGTATGTTTAGAGGAATCTAACAGTTACACCCCTATACCCTAGCTGCTGAATAAGTAACTGGCCAAACTCAGTGTTTGCATGGATGAAACTCAACCACTAGCTGGTATTAGCAGAGAAGGATAACATTCTTTTTTTTTTTTTTTTTTTGAACATATAAAAATAATTTGAGGGGCAAAGTATTTAAATTAAAAAGTCAAAATCTACAGCCAACTCACTCTTGTAGAGTTTCCACTCCTTTTTCTTTGAACTGAAGTTCTTGCTTCATCAGAGTTAGCTCACGTTTTAACCTGGAAAGCTGTGAATAAGACACAATTTTATAATGCCATAAAAATAAATATTTCAGAACACATTTACTGAATAAAGAAAGGTTCAGATTGGCCTAGGGATTGAGTAATCCTGTGTGGCTCCTGGCAGCAGGCACGTTGCCAGCCACTAGGTCACTTGCACCATGATGCTGGTTCCTAAGGAACCAGGATCTGCACATTTGACATCTGGTGACAGTGAATGGTTCTGTACCACCCCCTGCCACCCCCATTCATTCCCTACGGGGCTGCCATGGGTGGAAGCTACTTGCGGCCTTTCCCTGGAGGCAGTGGTTCAGTGACATTAGGAAGCCGTACCTGTACCACAACCTCATAGCCTGTGTGAACGTAGCCTAAATGTAGATGGTGTTATGTGGAAACTAGTGAACCTATTATTGTATATTATTGGCTTCATACAGCAAAAGTTGTTTTATCATCAAAATCCAGGGAGTTTTAGTGCCCTTTAAGCAGAGTTGGCATACACATGCAAAGCATTACTTTGTGTTGCTATGGCCAACTGTCCATCCATATTTTCTGATTTATAGCACAGTTACAGTCTGAAACTGGCATTACAAACTTATTAGTTCTTTACAGTGCACCATAATAAATCAAACAAGTTTCCAAAAATCAGGAATCTACAGTATTGTCTATTTCAAAACTGAACTCCAGCCAAATTAGGTTTTGTATTAATTAATACATCATGAAATGTATTCATTTAAATGAAGTGAAAGCAGTGTAAGTACCTATGACCTGGTATTTGTTTTTTAAATCATTTTACAGTAGATCTGAGTGTGACAGAAGCAGAAAAACAACTCATGGAGTATATATGTTAACAAGAACCATGCTAATAGGAGAGAAGAGCAAATAAACGAGCTAATCCTTGTGCTACTTTACTGCTGTATCTCCCATGAAAATCTGGGTTTTAAGGCATTGAGGTGAATGATGCTGTGCATCTATTAACTTGAAAGACTGAGGACATCTACAAATAATCCCTGCCATTAGGTGAAACATATTAGAGAAGGAGCTGTGTCCATTAAAGTAATGAGGAGTTTTGTCAGAAGTAGAAGAGTGCTGTGCCCTATTACTTAGTATGGATATGAAAGATGGAGGACATTTTGATGCAGAGAATGGGTACTATAGGCAGAATCAATGGGCGTAGTTCAGTAAAACTGATTTTTTTTTTTTGCTTTTCATTTCTGATATTAATTTTTTGAAGTTCAGCTTTAAAGTGGAACTCCAAAATCACAAGATCTCTAAACTAGAGGAAAGTAAGTATACTTGTACTTAGACTTTTACAACCATAACCTCGATTCATGTGTCTACCTGCATAGGTAATAGAAAATACTCTGGCTTGGTGATAAGTGCAGCCCCAGTCATCCTATTTTGGAATGGTAATCGGAAATGCTTGTTCTCTACTACCAGGATGTAAAACACACAGGGACTTCTCTGGGCAGCAGTAGATACATGGCAATGACAAATTTGTATGGATGACTTATTCTGTTCCTGTTTTTGTATTTTATTTAGCATTTCCTTGCACTTATTGGTTAGCTTAAACAAAAAATAGGTATACATGCAAAACTTCATGCTAATATAATGCAGCAACCCCAATAATGTGTATAACTTTTTATTGGCTTCTATACGACAGGGTCTGAATTCTTACCCTGTCCCGACGACCCGCTATTTCAGCCTTAATTTGATAGGGATCATATTTTGTGTTTGTAGAAAATCCTGAAAAAGCTAAAAAAAAAAAAAATAAAATAAAAAGTTATGAGCACAAAAACTAAGAGAGCAATAGGAAATACACAATTCATTACACTTTTAAAAACAGACAAGAGAACTAAGAACTAGCATACAAGGAAGCGTAGTTTCTTTAAAGTAGATGTGAAACTTTCATTTTTAAAAACAAGAGGAAAAATTCTGTCCATCAGACAAACTGTGGATATCTTGTGTAGTTTTAGAGACACAAAAGTACTTTTTTTTTTTTTGCGGGAAGGTCTAAAGCTATAGTGCTATGTATAGTGGCTAGTAACATTCATCTTGGACTGGACTTCATCCTCCTGCAACCTTTGCCACCTTCTCCAATACTATGGACAGAGACTGCTGGCCAAGTTAAATCAAGTGTGCGGCAATGACAGTCACAATGATGTTCACTGACTACAGGAAAACTACAAGTAAGCTGTGCATTGAGGCACACAGGTCAGCAAAATCCTACTGACTGTTAATGAGCAGTACACATGGCAGTTCAGAAGCTGTGTTTGAAATTCAGGCAAACAGATCCTGTTAAACACCATGTTTTACAGCTGTGCGCATTTAAATGGCAAACACAACCTTTAAATGATACGCCCATCACCAAGAACCGTTTGTCCCATTTCAGACTTGTGGTTGTAAATTATGCAGTAAGTATCCTTGGTAGGTATCTCCCAGATGCAAACTGTTGCCATGCAGCCAAAAGTACCAAACCGTGTCGCAGATTAATGTTTTTGAATACGTTGACCTTGAGTTTGCCGTTACAGTGCAGTTCTTTGTCCAGAGTAGGAAAAGCAACCACATGGCCAGAAGCTCCATGTAGCTTCCAGGAAGCACGGACCAACCACAGGCACAAAGTGGTTCCAGATAGCTTACAATTAGTTGAATAAGAACAGTTGGGAACATGGTTAAGCCTGCAACACATCGCTGTGGTGAATCGCAAGATTGAAATAGTTTGATATGAATTTAGTTGGGCTTTAACCATTTATTCACTATGCCAGGGGCCCTGTGCCTGCTTCATCATTCCAGAGGGTATAAAAGCAGCATGTATAGCACTATGGCATAATGAGAATAATGGCAAACATCTAAGTCCAATTTGTATTTTTTTTTATGTCGCAAGTGCTCCCCCCTTGCGGGCACTGCAGCATACAATGGGAAGCAGTCCCATCAATTCAGAAAGCATAGGACAAGACTACATGTGGCCAGGTCCTGAGTGACAAGCTACAGTCTTGTGAATCACCCGTGCCAATGCTGAAAGCCAACCCCCTTTTATGTTTGTTCATCTTACCCCGGTGCAAACAAGCACAGCCTATGTGAGTGGTAAATGCAGGAGCAGCGCAGCATCACTGCCACACCAACACAGAAATATGCATTAGATGGACTTCTCTAGCAGAATCAACGGGCATTTCCGGGATGACTAAAAGAAATCTGTAAGTATATTACATGTACTTTACTGTACCTTACTGTATTTAGTGCTGCAACTCATATTTGTATTGGGAGCCCATACTACAACTTTAGGCTAAACCATCAGCCACCTATCTGACTTTGCCAATTAGCTACAATAGTGTGTCCTGTAGCCCTTCTCTGACAGTGATCTTTCCCAAAGTTTACCCTGAGTAAATGTATATCAAATGCAGTGCTGCTTTAATCAGTGAGTGGACAAATATAGCAGACCACTTTAAAGGAACGCCAAAAAATAAGAACCAGCACTGACATGGCAGTAGGCAGTCTACATTGTTAGGATGAAAGGAAGACACTGTGATTCAGTGTTAGAAACAGATGTCAACATTATTTTAACCACAAAAAAAGTCACATCAGTAACACATGGCACAAATCATTTCTGTAAAGGAATTTCACATCTGGCTACGCTGATAGGAATTGCAATGCTGATACTGCAAGTGTGAAAGGTGTCACTTCTTGGATACATACTTCATAGGTGTCAAAAGTAATTTATATGACGTGTTTCTTGTTTTTTTTATATTTGTATTTTGTGTAAATTAAGCTTTGATTACTGTGAATCTAAGAGATCAATTAGCATAAAGAGATCTGCATTGTTGTAATTCTACACTAAAGCACTATATAACACTATTAGGTATAAATACACATGTACATTTTAGTGGGATTTTACAACTTTTTTTGCTCATCTCTTTCTCTGTACACCTGCTTTGTAGTAACAGAAAAGGGTTAGATGGCAGTACATTGACATATCAGAAGATGGCTGAAGATCGTTTACCCTGTGAGTGAACAGGGACAGGTGAGTGTGGCGGATTAGGTGGAAAGTGCACTTTAACCTAAGGAATGGATCTACACAAAGTAGCACTTTAACACAGATGTTTGCCTGAGACTTCAAATGTTTCTTTTTATTACAAAAATGTAAATTGTGATGAAAATTCATATGTTTTGCAAGTGTTTAATTAAAATGCAGCCATTACAAAACAGTCTTTGGTAGTTACATGTCCATTTATACAAATAAAAACGCATGACATGTGGGTGGCTATGATTCATTAAGGGAAAAATCTACAACAATTTGCTCTAAAAAAAATTAAATGAGGACTGTAGCCTAGTGCGCAAATGACTGCTACTAGAAGAAGAAATGTTATGTGATGTATTTGTTTGAAAACAAAAACGTATTAACATTTTTAGTTATGTATGCGCCATCACCAGCTCATGCTGAGCTGTGAGGCCAAACATGTGGGCTGCAGTAGTTTATAAAGAATGGCTTTGTCTTATGTTTGGCCTACACACATTGGCCAGTGCCAGATGACATTCTTATCTGCAAACTGAAAAGCAGTTAGCAACTAAATCACATTTCTACAACAACAAATTACTCCAAATTTGGAAAAATTGTACAGTGTACAGAAGCGTCCATTGCTGAACTCCCTTTATAAAATACTTATGGCTTGGTATGTAGTTAAAGAAATCTAAATTTACTCTGTCCGCATCTGTATACCCATTTCAGGTTAGTCACTTGTATTTTCTGAAAGGGATCAACAACAGCAGAACTGTTTTTTTTCCAATATATCAAAAACTATCTCTGCCTAAGGCTATGTACACATGTCAGATGATTCTCGTCCAATAATCCCCTCAGGGCTGGTATAAGACAAGAATCTGGTGTGTGTACAGCAAGTCATTCATGGATAGGTCCTGGCAGAACGACGTACAATCGTAATACAAGTGAAGGGGAGAAAGTGCAGCAGGGTGCCGCTCTCTTGTTCTCCCTCTTCCCTCTCCATAGAACAGGACGGCGATGTATGTACAGCACTCATTCATGCATCTTTCAGTCCATCAATATAATGTGTAAACGTAGCCTAAGTATTGGAAATCTTCCATATAATGCTTTGGTTTTATGCGTGCTTATAATGCAAAGGACTGTGTGAATGTTGGAGGCTCAGCTAACTCTCCTACCTTGATTACATTGGAAACACCCTTTAAGCACAGTGCTTCCCTTCACAGCAATTTGCAGGAAACAAATGAAAACAAACATGCATGTGCTGCATGTAATGTATGCTAAGAACTTTATCAGCCAATACAGAAAATATTGCTCTTTTCGTGCCAGAAATGCACTGTCTTTGTCATTTCCTATGAGAATAATTAACACGTACTTCCTAAAGTCTGTTCTGTACAAATTCCTCCCTGTGATTTCTGTACCAAACACATTACTTTCATGACAGATTTAAATCTGGCTGGTGGCTGTGGGACCTATCGTTCTATCATGCTATGCATGCCCTTAAAAATAGAAAATATCAATAGTCACAATGGACCTGATTTAATAAAGCTCTCCAAGGCTGGAGAGGATACACTTTTATCAGTGAAGCTGGGTGATCCCACAAACCTGAAATAGATTTCCTCAAAGTAATTTGCAAGCAAATGTTTTGAATCCTGAACCAGATCTATTCCAGGTTTGCTGGATAACTCAGCTTTACTGATGAAAGTGTATCCTCTCCAGCCTTGGAGAGCTTTAATAAATCAGGCCCAATGTCTCCTCCTATCCCACCAGATGTAAGGGATTGGGCTTGCTATGTTGACAGAAAAACTGCTGTCAACCTACACCTACAAGTTAGGCTTGAGACAGGACTGAAATAGAAAACTAAGGTGACCAGGGCACTATATGTTGATGCTAGATTTTACAGTATGGAGAGACCAGGACAGTTCTGGACATTGTTAGGATTTAGGAATTTAATATAGGTTTTATTGGAGACAATATAAATATAAAGCCAAGATAGAAACAACAATCACACTTTAAATTAAAACTTATAAATCTGCATTGTGCTGAATGGATGGTCACCTTGCTACAGCAGCTTATTCAAAACCCAGCTTGCTGAATATCCAAAAATGGTAGCATGCAATATCCTCTTGCAGACAGAACTTATCTTAATGTAGAGCTATGGCGCCCCATTACACAAATACCTGCTATAGCACCTATCTAAAAATGCATCCGCACTCCTCTGTAAAGTCTCATAAATATCTGTTCATTCTGCCAGTGAAGTCCACCTCATGGTGATAGTGTGGCAACAATGCTGCACTGCTCGCTCATGTAGACTGTGCCTGCTTGCACTACAGTGGGATAAGAAAATGTTGCAGAAGTTGTGGCTATTGGCACATTTCTTAGTTAGGGAAGGTAAAGAATTTGTTTTCTTTTACTGGAGCCATAGTAACTGGACTTATTTAAATTATCATACAAGAACCTTTAGTTGTACTTCAACATTCCCGACATGTGCTTCAGTTTCAGTTTTCAGTATTGTGTGCAGCTTGTATATCTGTCCAATTGATTCAGAAGCTACCTCAGAAGCAGGGACTGATGTAAATGACTCATTATGGGATACGTAAAATATGTACGTATAAGAAAATAACAATCAGTACCTGGGTGCAAGGATTATTGTAACACTTATGTTGTATATATTTTTCTGCGGACAACACATTTTCCTTATTTATTAAACATTCTGTAAACACCTTAAATCAATTTACACTTTATATATATATATATATATAAATATATATACATAGTGAGAGAGAGAGAGAGAGAAAGTACACGTATACAGGTATAATTTTTTTTAATGCTTCTTGAAAGCATAAAAAATGAAAAGTTCTATTTCACTTACAGCTGGTATGGGAACGATTGTCTTCATCACAGAGTTCATGCAGCTGTTGGTATTCCTTTTGTGCCAACTCGAAACGCTGCTGCTTGATCTGGTAAATCTCCTTTTTAGCATTAAGGGCCTCCTGAGCTATAACTAAATATTCTTTCAGCATCCGCTCCTGTTCTCGTCTCCACTGCTCTCGAGGGTCCTCAATTTGTGTGATTTCTTCAGGAAAAAGGAAACAAGAAGCATTAGTCAAGTCATTATTTTTAGAAATGCTTTATAAAAAAATGCTAAACCATTCTTTAAACCAAAAGCATAGTTTAGTAATGGTTGCACATGTCTGTTTTGATTGACCATAATCTGAGCAAAACTGTTTAAAACAATCTGGTTAGATGAATACATAAATGGTACTTGTGTGTTCAAAATATTTCAAATATTCTGGATTAGTAAAAAAAATAAAATAAAAAAAAAATAAATCTTTGTAATGTTTCTAAGAAACTGGTGTTGGCTTTGAACTTTGGTGGTGAAAACTGCAGCTGTTTGTCACTATAAGTAACCCCTGTTCAACTATTATGCTGTCAGCCACAGAGTTATAGAAACGTTTTGTCATGTGGGTGAGGTTGAGGTTGTGAACAGGTTCTTCCTCCAGAAAAAGAAAAGCAACCACTTGGCCATAAGCAACCTGTTGTGGTCAGGAACCGAACTGCAATCCACCACAACCACAACAGCATGCAAATGCACGCACAAAAAGGTTCCCAACCACTCTCAATCAGTTGAATAGTAGCAGTTGGGAGAGCCGTTCAGCCTGCAGTAAAATGCCGCTGACAGCCACAAGTCTAAAATAGCTCATGTCATCAGTTTAGATTAAAGACAAAGTGGGACCTTGGGCAAAAACAAAGTGCAGGACCCACTGAACAGCATTCTGCTGTTATGCCAACTGGGGCCCTGAAGATGGTGGCAATTGCCTAGTTTTCCTTAAACCTTAACCAGCTCTGTCTTGAACTAATATTTGCTGAACAATTACCCAAACTAAACATGTGGTTGTATTTCGGTGAGGTGACCCACATGGCTTGACCCTAGCTTGCCCTAGCTTCAAGCGCTTAACCTACTGTAGCTGACATAGGGGTAAGAGTCTATCCCCAAATTAATTAAAGAACTGCTCTATTTTATTTGAAAATGAGCACTTACCCCTGGATGTAGCTAGAAATAGGTGCAGGTAGGGATAGTTAGGGGATCAGGCACACAGCAGGCCATACTCAAATGCAACTCCTTGCTGCATAGTTAAACGTTGTTTTTAAAAGTACAGCATGGAAACCAGATGAAATTATGATGTTTTTCCATGATATTTGAACAAAATGTTTAATCATCGTAGTTAATAAAAATATATTTTTATTGTCCAACCTTGTCTGAGACTAATAATAACACAGAAGATTTAGCAGAGATGCTAGGGACACTTACGGTTAATATGGTCCATATAGTATACTCCAATTTGTGAATCATAAACAACTTCCCATCCTAAAGGTAGTTCATTCCCAACACAGTCCGCAAAAGTTAAAGGCTTTGTTATTCTGGAAAGAAGAGAAAATACAGACCAGGTTAGGTTAGGAACATGTATTAAACATTTGCAAGATATTTTCAATATACACAGTGATAGCACTGGTGGAAGAGCTACAAAAAATATGGGAAATATGGTTCAAAATAAGATGGGTTTTAATGTATTTATTTTCCATGATAAAACATCATTTTGTGTAGTGGTGTATTGTAATTATATATATTTATTTCTTTTTACACTCAACAAACGTTAACACTAATATCTGTCATCAGCAGAGGGGTTGTGACCACCATATTTCTTAATTCTACCAGTAAAAGTGGTATCACTTTCATAGCAGTGCTGTCTGAGATGAATAAATTACAATAATAGATGAACAGAAGTACAAATCCTTTGGCAGGTAAGATAGTTTACATATTTGTATTTAGATGTTTGCCTAGAGTTCAGCTTTAAAGCGGAGCTAAAGTTCCACTTTCAAATTTTAGGATCAGACAGGGCTTAATACAGAAAGGGACAGGGGATTTCCCTTCTGCAATATAACATGCTTGCCTGCCTGATCACTGTACTCTTCTGTCAAAGAATCACAGGAAATCCTAGCTTTTTCTGTGTCTACCGGGACAGAATGATCTCCCATGCACCCACACCAATCAAGATGGCTGATATTAAGTGGAGAAAAAAAAGATGGGGGCACCCAGCAACGGGGACAGGTGAATGTGTTTAAAAATTGCAAACAGGCAGCAAAGGTAAATTTATTGCAGATGAGAAAATGCCTGTCTCTTTTGCAAAAAAAGATCTGCCTGTCTGAGTTTAGTTCTAGTTTAAGGTCATAACATCTAGAAATGTTAATAATTCTGAAGCAGATTCAGATGAGAATTTCCTTCTCATTTCTTCCTTAGAAATAACAGTCCACAAGCATTTGACAGTGTCTAAGCATTGCTGTGCCTTGTGCCTAATAGCTGTATATCAGCAGTTAGATGAAATTTGGGTATGTTGCTACTGGGCTTCATGCTAGAACGAAAGACCTGCAGTGCAAGCTTCTCCTTGCTTTTCTTTCCCCTCTAACTTCTGTTGCATTTTACTCATTACCTCATTACTCATTAACTCATTGGTCATTAGATCATTATAGGAAACTCTGTAATGATAAATCAAAGTCCTGCCTCTACCAAGATGGCCACCTCTACACATTGTAAATCAGTAATGATAAATTGCAGTGGGTATACTGACAATACAATGATTTGTCTACTAATGACTTCCCCACTCATAACCTTGTCACACGCACGGATACAAGACTTTTCTAGAGCTGCCCCAGCTCTCTGGAATGGTCTTCCTCCTCCTATACAGCTTGCTCTTACTTTTTGCTCATTTAAAAGAGCACTCAAAACCCATTATTTTAAACTTGCCTACACCTCTTCTTCTGTCTTCTAAACCCTCACTACTTCCCACCACTCCATATCCTCCCTCCTATTGTGTGTTACTTCCCCCATCTCCTAGATTGTAAGCTCTTCGGGGCAGGGTCCTCTCCTCCTCCTGTGTCACTGTCTATATTCGTCTGTCATTTGCAAGCCCTATTTAATGTACAGCACTGCATAAAATGTTGGCACTATATAAATCCTGTGTATAATAATAATTTGTCCTATGACCTCTGCTTGCCTTTTATGGCCATGTCTTCCGCAATACAGCTTCTCTTTATTAAAATGAATGTAAGTGATATTAATATGACATTGTCTGGATCCTTGTTTTATGTATCACTCAGCCACAGCATTTTATTCTATAAATTGTATTCTTAAAAATTACAGATAAAGTTCAGAAGAATATGTTATTAATACCGGACGTTTCCTATTTTTCCACAAACCTCTTTATACATTTAGATTGATAAAAGCGTGTTCTCGGAGTGATAAAGCTAACATCCAACATATTTGTGAGAACTGTTCCTAGCACACTCTGTGGCTCCATGCCACTTCCTCAGAAGCATGCTATTTTTACATGTTCAGTTTTATAACGGGAGATTAAAGAGCTTGATTTAACTTTCAGACGCAACCACCAAAATAGATCTGGCGTAAAATGTTTAGCTATTTCTGGAAGTAAAACACAAATTGAGCGATTGGCCAAACAAACTAATTAACAGCTGTTTTTAAAATAAGATAAACAGGCTTTAGGATTGCCGTGGTTGTGTTCAGCTTTCATATCTGTTGTTTGGAGCCACATCTGAACCCAGCTGGATTTTCCCAGGACCTTAAAAATACAACTTCTAGAGAATTGACCACTGCCCTAAACATCTGACGGACTCGAGAAACTTGTCATATAAAGGAAATAGAAGCTAGCAAACTGGAAATCTAATAGTGTTATTCTGGATGCTAAAGTTAGTTTCTAATGACCAACACAGATAGAATGTGTGCATCCATAAACATGACTACTGGAAAGAAAAACACTAAGCACTTTTTTGAATCTGAAATACCATAAGAGTTCCTATTATAACCTTAGCTATACAGTTTTATATGAAAGCAATCAATGTTGTATTGACACCGCTACCACTAGATTTAATTATATATAAATACCTTTTTCGTCGTGGTCTTAATAATCTTTTAGATTCTGTAGACCAGAAATACCCAACCACTGGACTATGGACCAGTGCTGAGCCTATCTGGGCTTCAACCGCCCTTGTCAGCTGCCATTATGTGTGCACATGTATATATCTTGCAAGGAAGTGGACAGCATTACCTGTACAACACAAAGTGGATCCAAGCCAAAGTGGATCCAAGAGCCAAAATATCTAAATACAGAATCCAGGATTTCCAGTACTATAACTTTGTTTAGCAAAATAAGAATATGGTCATAATCATCAGCAATATTTTGGAAATATACCCTTCCTCAAGCCTTGAAACATGCCAGATCCTAATTTTACACATATGCATAGCTGTTTCCTAAGTTTTAAGATGGTTCGGGTTGACGGTAATTTTTTTTTTATAGCATCTCAATCTGGCAACCGGCTGACCTTATACATCACCCTGTTTTCCCGTATTGCTAATGCCAGAAAAGAGGGGACCAGCTTTGCATGCATAACTAAAATAGGTATGAAGACAAAGCTCAATATAAAATGACAGGGTTAGTTCTTCATGGAATCATGCATATTGTTATTATCACATATTTATATATAGTGTTGACATAGTACACAATACTGGACTATACAGAGTTCATAGTTATGTCACCGTCTCTCAAAGGAGCTGACAATCTAACTTACTAACCATAGACATAGCCTAAAGTCAAGTTTTGGGTGGAAGTCAATTTAACTACTGGAATGTTTTAGGGATGTAGGAGAAAAACAGAGTGCCTGGAGGAAACCTACCCAAACCCTTGCACTGTGTATATATAGTATGTGCTCAAAGTAGAACTGTTGTCAGTAAAGGCCTCTAAACCAATCCATATAAAATAGTTGTAAATCCAATGATCATGATACTATAGCACTAGCATTATAAAACCAGCATCACTGATGAGTTACTTTTTTTTGTTTTATAGAAGATGCAAGACAGATGAAATGGACAGATTTATGTCTGACCACAAGGGTGGGTACTGGTCCATAGGCTGGCATTATATTCTCCTCCTAAAAGGGAGTTGTTTTGCCAGACTGTTATGCTAATTAAACCATTTCAGGATTTTCCGAGTCACTGACCTGAAACTAAATTTTTTATCTGACTTCACTTGCTGTATGCTTGTTGAAAAAGAAAGTATTAAAGTCTGAGAATCAACATAGTAGCTGCTCAGTTTGCAAAGATTAGCAAGAGCAACCTACATGTTTCCCTCAGCGAAAGTTTCTTTTAGCAAGCTACAAAGTGGCAAACATTCCTTTTTTAAAATATCCGTGTAGAAAATAGAAATTCCCCTTTAAGACAAATACATACCTTGCTTATTACAGGAAATGAAATGGAAAAAGTTACCAAATTTCGCACAATGTGATGCAAGTATTCCAGGTATGTGTATGAGAAATATGAATATTTCATGAGGAATAATGAGGCTGGCATTTGTTCCCTACAAACAAGTAAAACTAGACTTTCTCCTTTGTACCACACAGCAACCATGAATTATTTACAATGGTATGATCCTGTGTCAGTCATCAGACCTTGTGCCACCACCACAGTACTCCAAATTAGCAGGAGGTAGTATTTCCCTGTCTGACATTAGGTCTAAACGTCCCGTCTGTATATATGTATAGTGCAAGCACCAGGAACATTTTCCTTCATTATACAGCTCATACTTTACTCTTAATTCAAAGTCAAAAAAGACACAAGGTCAAACAAGGTCAGTAAAATAAAAAGGAGGCATAGAGATGTCTTCATTCCACACATAGATTTGTGTGAAAAGACAAGGAATGTGCACATTAGTAAATTATTTACAGACTTCCTTTGTAGATATCCCTATTCCTCTGAGTTTTTCAGAAGGTCCCCTGGCAGGAAATACAATATTCTGAAAAGTATCAATGTAAACATTTTCATTTTCTACATTACCAGTATAACACAGCTATGTGTTTCTTAGTAAGACATCTGGGCAGCAAATACAGGTCAGTGCAGGTAACACATAAAGACTTTAAAAAGACTTTACTAAACCAAAGCAACCAATCGGTCATGGTTGGTCACTTTTACCATCATCTACCAACTACCATCTACCAACTACCAACCAAGACTGTAGTGAATACACTTTCATCTGTGAAGCTGGGTAATCTAGCAAACCTGGAATTGGATCCCTCAGCTACACTGAAGCCTAAATAAATCAGGCCCACTGTGAAAGTACTTTTCATTGCCTTGTATTTCACAAAGTGTGCAAACAAAAGTCCCATAACAACTTTTATTACAGAATTTCCACATTGCTCACCTTCTCTCCCCATTTATATTCATCTTCCTTGTCTTACCCCTTCCTCCCTATTTGCTCTAGAAACTTCTGTTAACTGTGTCAGATGGTGTCTGAAAAAGTAATAGAGTCACAAGGAAATGAAGAGATGAGTATGAATGGGCCTTGAGGTATGAACTTCAGGAGACTTGAATGGGAAAACTGACAAGCTATTTAAATCTAAAGAAACTAACTACACATTTTGAAACTGTTTTACCTGCCAAAGAAATAGTTATTATGTTTAGAAATGTACAATGAAATAGCAGCAGTATACCAGGTCATCCCATTGCTCCCTCCTCTTGTTCCCTCATAGCATTACATGTGGATGAACCTGAATAGCTCCCACAGCCAACCTTTCATTGTGCAGGTAAATGTTCTGCACATGTACTACATCCACTGGTGTTTTGTATTGTATACATATATAAAATGAAATCTTTAACTGCAAAGTCTTCTATTTTTTCCAATATTACAGATTAAGTGTGCCAATGGCTGTTGGAGCAATCAGTATGGGTTTTGGAAACACCCAGTGACTCGGGTGACTTATTTCAACATATAACTGGCACTGTATTCAGTTCATAAAGGGACATGCAGTCTGGCTAAAGTCACATTTTTGTATTGCAAAGTAAGAAATGAGAGTAGGATGGTGTGAAGGATGCACACTACAATTTAAAGTAGTTTTTACTATAAATCTCAAAGCTAAAAAACAATAAAAATTACATGGTCCGGGTTTATATTTGTGAATTCTAATTCATCAAAATGAATGTAAGCTGCATTCAAAAAATGATAATAGTGAATTATCTGCCATGCAGAATAATTTAGCTGCATAAAAAAATGTCTCCTATACACCTATGCCATCCAGCTACTAATGAACTACACATATCAGTCATTCTTGCAGGGTGGAGTATTATTAGCTTTGATCTGCAATTTCTGCAATTAAATCATTTGTGCCACCCTAATCTACAACCAGGCTGACCAACCTGACTTCACAAGTAATGATATAAAATATCACAATCTAAATATACAGTAGTAATGCAATACAATAAATACATTTATTGTACATAGGAAATATCTTTCCTGTTATTTATCGATCATTTTACCCTGAATTTGAAGTTATGTTACATAACAGGCTTATTAACACCTTAGTTTCACAATGAAAAAAGCTCTGATACACCAGTTGGAAATTGCTGATCTGTTAGTACAAAAATTTTTAGACTTTACTGTTGCATCACAAATATAATGATAGTGAATCATCTACAAATGGATACCTAGTTCATTCTTTGGTTTTGGCTAATGGGTCATTTATGTATTTCAGATACCAAAATGTAAGGAATTCTTACATAACAGGTTTATTATGTCAATAGACAATAATTAAGTAATGTACTTACTCATAGATTGTGACATTGGTAATTAGGATTGTATAACCCTAAATATAGTAAAGTGCTGCATTCAGTACTAAAGCCGCAATATTTTGACTAAATCAGTAGTCTCTCCAACTATTATATAGTAAAAGACAAACCTAGAGACCATTTTTGAGATATATCTTTTATCTGTAATCATATAAATGAATATAATTATTTGTAATTGAGGGCAAAGGATTTTCCTCTACTTCAAAATGTCAAAAGATTGGACAAGTAAGCAAAAACAAAACCATTTCTTTTATCTAAAATGAAACTTTGAAAAACTGGACTGAAAAATTACAATGAGGCTTTATTCACAAACCTTTAATACCAGCCTAAAGCACTATATTTTTAGACATTTCAGTGGACACTCCACGTGAAATAGGAGTTATTTTTTTTTTTATTAGGTATACTTACCCTGCTGTCAGCTTTGTTTTTTTGCTGTCCATTGATCTGTCATGATTTACGTTGCACAAGTCAAGCCAATGTACCTTTAGCCTATGTCTACACTGCGGCTGCTCTCCCTCACTCCTCTCTATTAATGTCTAAGGCTACATATATCTTGCTGTACCAATACCAAAGTCCCTTCAAGTTATAGTCAGTAGTTTTCCTAGAAACCCAATCACTACAGCATGATGCCATCCACCTATTAATGACACCATACAATACCTGAAGGACTAAATACAACCCAAACATCCCTGTAGGCAAGCAAAATTATGAGGCTGAGATGCAAAAGCAGCAAAGTTTGCAGGTTACCATCCAGGTTAGGTTCTCAACTCTATGTGCTGCTATTTACAGTTAAACTTTATGAAATATTCAATATCCATTGGATCCATTTCCAATATCCATTTCTTTAATTAAAGTATAAATAATGCTGTGCCTTATCAATCAATGTACCAGGACAAGTCAAATCCTTGCTGCATGGCTACAATACCCTCAGCTAGTATCTCACTAAGGGGACTCTAAAACGCAGCTAAGGATAGTGCTGGGGATGACAGAAGTTTTAATACAAGCTCTGTGCATAGATCTAGGAAAAGCAGAGAGCCACTCGTCCAAGCAGGAAATTAGATTTCCAAGGATATGCTGTACACAGTTTACAGAATATTTCCATTGCTGCAAGGAGAGGAAAGCCAGTTTTAGGAAACCATTCCTAGACAAAATATAAAATATCTTAAGTGACATTTTAAATAGATTTTTTGTCAGTCAGGGTCTAATATATTCATTATGATAATGTAAAGTTAGTATTAGAGTAGTTAAGCAGTAAATAATTCTGCAGTTCAGGTTTAAGTGGCATTGAACACAATTCTGCAATGAAACAACTTGACCTATCATTTGCAATATTTTGTAAATTACCTTGGTGCTGGCAGGAATGAACGGCCTGCAAATCAGGATGGCCAAAGATCCCAAACTAGTAAACAGACTGGGTGTCACCAGGTAAGTAAACCTCCACTTTAAAGGTGAACTCCAAACAAATAAATACATATAAGTGTTACCAGTAAAAGAATATGTAATTCAATCTTGTCTGCCCTGAGATTTACACAGTCCTAACAGAAAATGTAAAACTAATAAACAGTTCGGAAGTAGAGGTGGCATTTGGACACTGCCAAGGCTGTTTTGGCAGCCAATCATTGCCAGTGGTTCATAGCTAGACTCAGTCATCTAAAGCATATGGTTCACGTAAGGCCACCCACTGAACCTGGCCATGATTCCACACCTTAGTTAGTCTTGCATAAAAAAGGAAACCAGTAACACTTGTCATCATCTGCACTTTTTTCTCAGCTTGACAGTAGAAAATCAATGTCAATATTTATGATGTGCCATAACTGCTGATTTAAATGTATTTACCATTGGGCAAATAAAGTCTAGACATGAGTTCCTGGATCTTGCTAGATTTTTATATTATTATTATAATTTCAGGGGAATTGTAGAAAAATATACTTTCAGCATAAATATTACAGGCAAACACCTTTGCCATAGTCAAACCTATATCCTGTGTTCACATTACTGTTGCCTCTTTCTGCCAAGTAATGCTTAAATGCAAATAGTCTGGTCCTTTCCCAGCATTTCTTGGCTATGCCCCTAGCAAAGTATTTACATCTCATATTTGGCTTCATAAATTTTGTGCTAAGTCTATTAACTGATATTACAATTATGTAGACATGAAGGCATATGTATTTACAGCCCGGTTCAGTAACTAGTTCGGCCAACACATCAATTTAAATTTGTAATTACAGGAATATATTTTTATTTCCTAAAAAGTTAGAGGCATGTTTCATGAAATGTAATGGACATTCCCTGTCATTGCTCCCCTACATATGCTGGTGTCCCCATACAACAACTACAACAACTTCAGGAACAGAAAAATTAGAAAAAATTCACATGATTTGAAATTAGCTATGTGTATAGCAAAAGATTCCTAGCACACCAAGACTAAGAAAGCATATGTTGCATGACTAAAATATGGGCCTCAAGAGCCTTTTAATAGGTTTAGTGTCCCAGTTAAAATTAAACCTGGATTTTTTTTTTAATCAAGGTAGTCTTATAGTCATTCCACCTCAGTAATTACCTTTACATTTACTGAAGAATCACCTGCCAACGTTGTCCCCCAGTGGACTGGGAAGTCTTAAAAGTAGCTTTAGAACTAAAATTCTACTTTTAAAAATGTTCATTAAGGCAGGTCTCTATTGCAGAAAGGGACAGGATATTTCTCTTCTGCAATAATTCCTCCTACCTGCATTATGACTACATGGCACTGACAGAATACCCGGCAATCCCAGCTTTCCCTGAGCTTCTTTTTGCAAGAAGGAAAAGAAGAAGGAAGAAGAAGCAAGGGAACAGGAACAGTTGGGTATTGCAGGTTTTTCTTTTTTTTATTTATTTTTATTTAGAAAGAGAAAAAATAAAGCCTTATATAGTAGCCCCATAAAATATGTTGTAAGCACACCCGGTATGTTTGTTCAAGCCCCTGTAAATGTCACTTTTGTTGAATAGCCTTGCGAGTTAAAACATTGTAGAAAAATAATGAATTTATGGACAGTAAATAGGACTATGTTATAGAAGGACTTAGATAAACTAAACCTGCGGTATTATTGCTTTGGATAGCTGCACCTTAATGATATTTTTATTTTATCCATGCACTTTAATTATTCCAGCTAGTTTTAAATTTTTTGACTGCAGAAATTGATTGTATAGTCTCTTGTCCATTACTAGCTAAATACAAGCAGAGGATACATAACTAAAATAGTGAAACATTTCTAGTATTACTCCTCTTATAAGTAAACAATTTTACTGAAAGCAACCCACAAATAAATCTGAGAGAGTTCATGAAGAAGAAAAAAACGAATAATCTCACGTGTTTAACTGAGCATTTAGCATTTGTGAAATGTACAACATCAGCACATAGCAAAGTGATGGACCCACAGCTACAGGGCTGAGTAAACCTTAACTCGGTTGCAGTAAAAATTAACTTAGCTTGATGAAAACAAACCTGATAGATACAGAAAAACAGACTGTTCTAATATGAATGAATATAAAAATTTCTAATGGTTTAGATATAAAAATAATCCACAACAAATTGTTTTTTTATAGGGTATGAAGATTTTTCACCAGTAAGGATCTGAGGCGTGAGATATGCATGGTGGTATTGGTATAGTGGAGCAAGTTGGTACTCCAGCCCCTCCATGATCAGGAAGTCATTACTAAAGAAAGAGACAGGCGATGTCCCTTCTGCAATAATCCACCTATCTGCCTGATCGCTCCAGGTACCTGGCAAAAAGCTGGCCTGCGCAGTGTCAGCTCAGGCTTCCAGGATATTTGGTAATCCTGGCTTCCTTTGTGCATGCAGAGAATGGATGATTTCCATGCGTCTGTGCAGGAGGTACGTCATCCTGGTATTGCCAATCAAGATGCAGCTTAAACATCTGACCAGTGATCAGCTAGACAGAATAAAGACATCTTTTTCTTATTCATTGTTGCTTTTGACATCCATCATGTAGGTTTGTTTTTTTCTTTAAAAGCCCATGTGAAAATATAGTAATGCAGTCGCAGATGCATGCCGAATGCAAGTCATGCCCTAGAGTATTTCACTTACTTCTCACAACCAAAAAATGATGGAATGATATGTATAATGTTATTGACTAATAACCTCCCCGTGAATGGCACATATTTGTCTCTATTAGTCTATACCTTTAATGGCAGAGATACTTCAGACCTCATAGTATTTTAATGAACCAAAACAAAAGAAAACCTGCAGCATATTTTGTTTGTTGTATTTTATGAAGAAAGGCATGTGGTGCATTCCAGCATAGGCCAATGACACTTACTGTACTTGTATACAAAGTAAGCAGCAGCATACAATGTGCTATGAGTTGTGGTACCAAGCATGACTGAGGCTGCGTCTTTCAAAATTCTTTTCACCGACAATAGACTGAAAGATGTATGAATATGTGCTGTACATACAGCGCCGTTCTGCTCCATAGAGAGGGGAAGCGGGAGAACAGGCCAGTGGCACCCCGATGCGCTCTCTCCCCCTCACTTGTAATGCAGTCGTTCCTTGTTCATGGATCCACCAGGATGGATCCATGAAGGATGTCAGACGAGCGCTGTACACAAGTCAGATTCTTATCTGATAGCAGCCCTGAAGTCATAATCGGACAAGATTCGTCTGACATGTGTATGTAGCCTAAGCCCTCAAGAAACTGTTACTAAATAAAATTTCAACATGTATGAATTGGTAACAGATTTACAGTTTTCAGAGCATTTGTGGTATTACCAATCTAGATATGTCTAAATATGTCAAGGAAAGTGCTCGTACCAAGGGCAATATTGATAGATAACTGCTGGGCACATATTACTGACCATTCCTATGGGGTATAATTGTTTGACAGGGTGTCCTTTTACTACACATGCACATACACTGTTAAGGGAATAACAATTTAATCACAAAATCGACAATCTGAACCACAAATAGTGGGCTTTTTCACCAGGGCGACTCAACACAGCAGAGGTATCCCAATAATCATGCATTGCAAGAGAAATCCGTGTTTGTTAAATCAGCCCAAATTTTGAAATGGGAAACTGAACTGGGTATGTGATATACGGAAGAGCAATGAATGCGAGCAATACACTCTGCTTTTAAATGTAGCATTGGTAATCATACCTTAAACTAATACTGCGGTGGTATAGAGCAGCATATATTGTGGCAAAATATGACCCGGCTGTACCACAACACTGTTGGTCGCTTTGCAGTCACATTGGCTGTTTGCGTCATATATTTTGGAGCTGTACAGGTATTAAAAGTGTTTGGTCGGAGGAGATCTTTAAACTTCTGGCTGAGCTGACCAGAATAATAATCAAACCAAACCCCTCTTTTGCTTTACTTCATTTAAGTATTGAAAAATACCCAGTGGAATATAGGCCTATTGTTACCTATTGTTTATGCGCAACTAGACCATGGCTATAGCAGGTTACTGGAGATGCATGGATGTACCAAATGTCTTGGAAATTATACATAAATTTAACATACAGGTGCAATTTGAAAAAATGTTTACTTACAATTCTGATCAAGCAATCAAATTTCATCCCTATTGGTTGTCCTGGATTCTTCATGCTAAATGTACTGTTCAAGTTCGACACCTTTTGAGTCAACTAAAGTAACTAAAACTGTACAGTACTGATCAATGTTGGTATGATATTTTTTCCCTTTACCTTAAATTTTGTACTCTATCCATATGTCTATTTTCTCTCCCCTTGATATTTATGATCCTGTTTGTTTATAATCATGTTTGTTTTATATATTAAATAAAAATTATCATTCAAAAATTGACAACCCGTGATTGTTCTTTGAGCCTTTTTTACCTTTGGATTACTGAATGATGTACCCTTAATAATAATGGTTTGCAACAACTGTTCTTTTGCTTGGGTACCCTAAAATGATTCTTCCCTATTCATTCATATTCTATAGCATTTTGTACCATGCTATTAGCCAGGTGCTGGAAAAAACAAGATTTACTACCCACATAAGAAGCTACAATAGAAACATTCCAAAACAGGCTCATAGTATAAGAATGCAAATCTAAATCCAGGCCACGGCTATATAACTATGCACCACAAAGGTAATTTAACAGTAACAACTAATCCCATTATTCCAGTAAAAGCTTTGCAAGGAAAAAACACAACTTCAGTTCAGTGATTGGATCTACAGAGTACAGCAATGTGTTATTTGAGCAATGTTGAAGGACAGCATTTTAAGAAATGTGTGAAATAGAAAAATATTTGCTATGTTTTATGGTATAAAAACAATTCAAAGCCTGCATTCATGAAATCATGCAACTGATAAGAATGGTATGGGTTGACCAAAACATCTGGGTACAACACACACAAGTTAAGGCCACTATGTATATAGTGTGATCTTTTCCCTATATTCATTCTTGGGATAGTTTGGAGCGCGTGGGAATACAGATTTCCCAGAAGCATATTTAAGGATGCTGGCATTTCCATTAATGTGAAACATCTGTGGATACCTAGTGGAGTTTAAAAAAAGGAGAAACATTAAAATATTTTACTCCAGAGTTTGAACCGTTTGCAGATTATGATGCTTCAACAATAACAAAATAAAAATGTATTTTTCTTCTTGTAATATTGTCATTTTTGGATAAGGGCCCCTTTTACAAGCTTTTGAGCCTTTCATGATCCAATTTTAGATCTAAACCTGTACAAAAGCAATGAATTGCTGACTGATTCCTGTAAATAAACAGATTCTTTGCAGATTCTTGTTTATGTTTGTGCAGTGTTTTGGGACCTATCAATTACCGATCGGATGAGTATGTTAACTCCAAAATTGAAAGCAAACTTGTTCATGTGTACTAGTCCTAAACATATATAGAAAATAGAGATGTCCATATGCAAGTGCAACACAAAAAAAATCAGATTATCGGTAGACTAGGCAAATTGCATTAAAACATGATCTATCATGAAGTACATTAACATAAACGGTCTGGTCAAAAAAAGCTAAAGTGTTTTTGTTTAGGTATTTCCATATTCTACCAGCCAATCCTTTTGAACCCATGCTTTGAATGCTCCAGAATAATTCCAATACACAGTTGTTTGCTGTCTCCTGCATACAGAGAAAGGTTGGTGCACAAACTAATCAGATTCACTTCCCTAACCTATCCTACTCTAAATGATGTAATTGTTGATGCAGGGATCAGAGGAAGAAGTGAACGGAGAGATCAAGCGAAGAAATTTACCAATTTTAGCACAGTTGCATTGGTAATTGAATCCCATTAGCATCTCACTGATTAATTTTACCCATTCTGTACAATTGCTAGTTAAATTGCAGTAAAAACTTATCCCTATATAAACCTAATCCACACATCAGATTTCACTGAATCCCTATAAAGTATCCTTCTCGTATGAAAGCATAGTGCAGCACACTAAAGATATCAGACAGCCTTAGAACCCATCATTCAGGTATGTAAAGCATTACTACCACAGCCTAATTCCCCCATAAGGCGATTTATTGGCAAGGTTGTGAAGACGTGATGGATCTCTTCCAAATACAGCAGTGATAGCAGGTCCTTTGTGTCTTGGAAACATTACATAAAGGATTGTTTGATCATGGCACCATGCCTTTGTCACAAGCAGAAAGTATGGTGGCACTCACAAAACCTCTGCCATTTAAAATCTCTGGTAGCCGGTACTCACCAAGGGATGTGCCTGGCTCCTCATGTAAGTCCACAATATATGATTGGTGGTTGCACTCCAAGATAAAATTACCAGCTCTGGGAATTTTTAATATAGAAAGTGGAGTCAGGGAGTAGGAGTTAGATCTAGTGTTAGGATCTGTGATATGAATTAAGCTATGTATACTTAAGACTTTTTCATTGGAAAGGATCTTTCACAATCCTTTCCAATGACAAAAGATTGAAAGATGGCATGAACGAGCGTTGTACATACAGCACCATTCTGCTCTATGGAGAAAGGGGGGGGGGGAATGAGTGAGCGGCACCCCAATGAACTCTCCCCCCTTCACTTCCATTGTGATTGTTCTTTGCTTGTCATTCGTGAATCCACCAGGACGGATCTATGACCGATGACGGATGGCTGCCGTACACACACCAGATTCTCGGTCCGATACTAGCCCTGAAGCGATAATCGGAAGAGAATCATCTGATGTGTGTACATAAGTCAATTTCCCCAGCAGTGCTGATAATAAGGTAACCAGAGCTGCTGATATTATTGTGGAGTTTGGCATTTATTGATTTTTATTCATTAGTAGTTTACTGCAGCAGCCTCTGGCTAATGGACTTGAATAGACCGAGACTTGTCATATTTGTCAGAAATCATCTTTCCAAGTACCAGAGTGAGCTGAGCTATGGAATATAACAAAAATGGGTGATTGTGTAGCGAATGTTGCAAAGACACCACCGTATTAAGATACTTTACCACAATCAATCAGGGTTTAAGAGGCTTTAGGGACATAGCTATCAACAAAAAGCAAACAATGAAAAGAAAAAGTATACCAAAATCAAATAGGAAAACCACAATGAAAGAGAATGCTAAAACAGGAGGAGACATTAACATTCTTTTCAAATTCCAAAAGAGAAGCAATGTGAAATGGTGCCAGTTTAAAGGAGAATAAACTACAAAACCCTGTCAATAAAAATAATTCCACATACGAAGGAATAAAACTTAGATGAAACATGACGGAAAATTACGCAGTGTACACTGTTGCCAGTTCATGACATCTATGCCTGTGAAATAATAGTCCCTTTTATACAAATGGCAAACGCTGGAAACAAAGGCAATAATATGACAAAAAAAAATCAGGAAATGGCTGAGATCCCATATACAATTTCTAGACCTTACAAACACTTAAAGCCTTCTGACAGAAAACATTTTTTTATGGCAGAATTCAGTACAATGGGGTGGGAGGAGGATTAGTGTCTGACGGGCTCAGTTTTAGTTTTCACATGTAAAGAACTTTGTTAGCTGCACCCACAAAATGCCAGGCTAAAACTGGTCAGCAGTGGTCTCCTTGACGCTGATCTTTTTCCCATTACTAAGCATGACTTGTTCTGCTATATTGTTCAGTTTGGAGGCGGCAGGCATAGTAGAGACAAGATATTTTCTGTGTCAAAGCTTTCAGCATGGAGACAATGTGCAGCACAGAAGTGAGACAACAAAATTGTACCCCAAATCTCATGGGACTACAGTCTGGAGTATCATTGACTATGAGAATACCGTCCATCTAGAAATGCCTATGGGCTGGTACAGTGGGGGTGAGTCCTTGCAGATATTTGCCATACTGTTCTTGTGCTGTTTATTCCACACAGACATTTGCCAAATCTACATCTAGTGGAGTCACAAAGCAATTCAATAAATCATGATACCACAGGGTTGTACCTCCTGTACTAAACAAGCACATATTACAAAGAGCTGATGTTGGTGATTTAATTTAATGTCATTTAAGAGCAAGTTTTAGCTTTGCTTTGTAGTAACAAATGTGAGTGGGTTATTTTTCAGTAAATAGGGGAGATTGAGTATTCCCTGCACATTATAATGCACCGGTCGC
>NC_092858.1:130154620-130193660 GCF_032062135.1 Pyxicephalus adspersus
TCCTCTACTTGGCTCCTATGGGTAGAGCCCTTGCAGCCTCTATAAGGATGTCACTGGGTTAAGAAGAGGGATTACACAGTACAGGGTCAAGGTGACACAAATTATTACGGGACACTACATGGTGGAGGTGAGGCTCTAGGGTTCTTTTAAGGTGTTGATTACAATTCAGCTTTTAATCTCATACTCAGGATATACAGTTGAGGTTGTACAGACAGGAGGGTATAGGTTTCCTAACATTCAGGTAATATTATTTTGCTGGAGGGTTTCTTTAAATTGACCCATTTAAAGCAAAAACAATAAAAATACTGTGGGTGCCTGGCCACTCCTTCCTGCCTAGTATACATTCTTTTTGCACTACCCATTATAAAGTCCCCAGATTATCTCAGGAATCTTCAGTGAACTAAAATTGCACATATTCATCATTATACGAGCTCAGTACTTACACCACTTCAGTGATCAGACTATAATCAGTACAAATATGAGCAGAATAACAAGCACAGTGTGATGTTACTGCAAGAGGCTATATTTAAAGAAATGAAGCTTTGATAAAAAGGAGTCTTGACTCTGGCATTAAAATGACTGGGGTCATATTTATCCATAATAATATTTACATTATGCATTTATTGCCCCTGTTATGGTTTTACTCAATTTTTAGCTACCAGCCTTCTAACAAATTTCCTACCCACACAACTGTTTATTGACACAGCTTTCTTTGTGGGGTTTTCCTGACAGAATTTCCATTGTTACCCCCCTTTAGGAGAATTTTAGAACCCATTTTTTTATCATTTACAAGGGCATATATATAAAAAAATAAAACATGTGAAGAGTTTAGCATATTCACATCAACAATTTGGACCTTTTCACATTTCACATTGCTTCTCAAACTTCTTTATATCCCTTCCTTTTCTCCCCAAGCATGGCAGCATGGAGGATAGGTTGATGCACCGCCGTGATTTCCTTCTGCTCTATACATATACAGCCAGTGGAACATTGTTGGAATCACAGTCATTTTGGGTGCACATAGATACTTTTTGATCTCTATTATCCCCCCCTACCTAACCTTTGCTTGTGACCAGTTCACTGTTGTTACACTTAATGCCTTTACAGCACACAATGTGCCTGACACTAAACCCTAAAGATTACCAGTATGTATATCATATAATAAACATTTGTAGTATAATTTGTAATTATGATGTAAGTCTTTGAGTAGGATGGATATGAGGTTGCTTGAGAAGCACATGTGAAATGTTCAAACTGTTGGTGTGAATATACTATGCTCGCTGCAAATTTTACTATGTTTTTATCAGTATGCCCTTGTAAAAAAAAGTAATTTGCATTTTTATTAAAACTTTTTGTACAATTACCATGAAGTAGGTAATTTCGCATGTACTAATTTTATATAGGATAATAATTTCCTTATGAGACATAAACAGCCCAAATTGATACTTAAAATATATATAAAGCCAATAGAATTCTGATTCTGGATACAATGTAAAAGGGTTAGGACCTCTGCGTGGAAGAGTCACCTAATTTTCTGTTCTGGTAACAATTTTGCCAAGAACAGAAAATTATAAGATATCCAAGGTTTATGAGTTGTCACAGAAACAAGAGGTGAGTTGAAAGCCATTTTGTGCAGTTTATAGTGCTTACACATGTATAACTTGCCACAACAAGTGATTGGAGCACAGAAGCTACATGTCTATTTATAACATGTTTCTCAATCCTTACCGTGCAAAAACAGATCTGTAATTTGGGTAATAGTTGGTGTCATTTATCTAGATCGTGCCTGGGCTGCAGCAGGATGTTCACTGTAAATGTATCACATCATTCTATCAACACTTATGAGATCTGCAGGTATGACAAGTCTGATTTAGTCCCAAACTAAAAAAGGTATAACATACGCTATAAAACAAAACTGTAGAAGAACCCATAACAGATTTGGAACTAGACCAGAAATACTCCAATAATATTGATAAAGATGCTTTAGACATTTTATTTCCAAAATGACAAACACAAAAATAAATTAGATCAATGTCTAAATGTTCTTATCTGTTTTTAGGGGGGGGGGGAGTAAATACAAAAGTTTATTGTAGCAGTTGGTCCACAAACCCTATGGCAAAGGTCAAATGATCCTTTTATCTAGGAGATGAGAAATACAGAGATAACCTTACACTATCCCTTGCCCCCTTGCAAGGGATTTTCTTTTTTGTATTGTTAGACTAGAGTAGAGTACTGCCTGTATTGGAGATACAACAATAGAGAAAATCTCTTTAAAGTGAACAGAAAAGTCATCATAGATAATTGTCATCAGAATATGTGCCCCTAGATTGTCCCCCAACTCACTTTGTAATGATAACATATTTATCATTGGGAGAATGATCACCGGAACAATTAGAGGGGTAAATCAGAATTTCCATTAGGGAAAGAAATTCAATAACATGTTGAACCCTTCCTAACACAAAATGTACAGATTATGTGTTCAGGTGTTGTGTTCAGACCACACACACTAAGGTATTTACACATTCTGAACAAGCAGTTAAAGCATTTTGAAACTACCCCATCACTCATCTCTGCATCTATAAGCATTGTGAAGGATTTCATATGCAAGGTTTACAACATAGGTAGTTTTGTGCAGTCTCTGTCAGAATTCTTTAGAATTACATCCATTAAAAATTATGTGTGACCCTGTGGAAGTGGTGGTGTCAGAGATGAACACTGAACACTGCTTCGGAGAGAGTTCTGTAATCTGTATGGATCCTTGCGAAGGAATACATTCATATTAAAAGCAGCTACAAATGTCAGAAATGGTTGTTTTAATGTTTTTTTGTTTTTTTTACTAATCAAGAACATAAAATGTTAAGAATAGAAAAAAGAGTAAGAATGCAGTGTATCCATAGAAATCATTGGACATTGCATAGATTCCCTAAAGCTTGTCAGAGGTAGTGATCAGACAGGTTAGAAAATCAATTATAATTGTTTTCCCCTAAAAATCCTTGAAGTAGAATTAAAGTCTCACTTTGCGATCGGGCAGGTGTTTATTGTAGAAAAGGGACAGGTGATGGCCCTTCAGAAAAAAATGTTCTTTTCCGTCTGATGGCCACCTGGATGTCAAATTTTACTGAGCTGCACATGTGCGCAGGAGACATCCAGCAATCCTGGACTCCCTGGCACACACCAGGAACGAATAAACACCAATTCCATGAAAAAAAAGTGGCTTCATTTCCTATAATTTTTTAGTCTACGAACAATTCCAGCAAGAACAGAAAGTATATAGTGATCTTGTGAGAAATGCCGTTCCCTTTCACCCTGTGTACATGTTATCTTTCTTGTGTAAACTACTAATCTCTCCATGGCCATTATAGAGAGGAGAGCCTAGCTAGCCTAGAACAGGAACTGCGTAGGCTTACCATATAAATATCAAGGAAATAAAACATAAAAAAAAATAAAACTAATGCAACCATCACATCTAAGGACTTGTAAGCTGAAGTGTATGAAGAGTTTGTTTTGAGTTTGAGTGCATATTACCTTTATAATACTTGACTTTTGTTAAATACACTAAAATGTGCACCACAAGTGTAGCTAACCAGGCACAATATTTAGCTCTGCAGCAGTCTACAGTTTTGTGTATTATTTCTGAAAATGTCAAACAATAAAAATGTTATGATGGGAAATGTGCTATGGCTGGTATGTCAATGGTGTGCTGGAAAATATCTTCTATTTAAATGTCTTGCTTTTTTAGTATATTCCTAAATTCCATAAACTCTTCAAAGTTACTCTCATCTGAGATTAAAAACCATATAATTTAATTTACATTTATATCAACTGGCCCTTTATTGAAGGCAAAGGAATGCAGTACCAAGAATGTCAGTCCATCATTCTCTATACAAAAGTCCTTCAACTGCCAAAGAAACATTCACACAATAAACAAACTCTGCTTCTCATGGTTACCCATGTATTTTTTGGCATCACAAATACTTATTTTCCAGCAAAACAACATAAACTACACCAGAAGCACTGATAATATTCAGATATAGGTGTTGGTTTACTAAAGTTTAGGCTGGCCACTTAGCAGGGATTACTTATTAAAGTTTAGGTTCATTCTGCAAAGGATAGTTCACTTAGCTTGGTAAATGTGGAAAAAATTCACTTTGCTATGAATAACCAATCGCAATGCATCACACAAGAATTCTAAATAATAGGATACCCACAACATGATTTTTCTTGGAACACAACTGGGTGTCTAAAGTTTACAGCGCTTTATCTCATTCATTAAGCTAGGAGAATAAAACTTTTTAAAGCATATATTTCCCTTTTCTAAGTGAACAACCTATGCTTCTTTGGCAAACCAAACCCATATCATAATTAATCACTAACATATCTCAAAAGTCTTCTACATCAATATTTTATACAACATTGGCTAATGATCTTGTGCAACACTTATCTTTAGGTAAAGTAATCACAATGCCATCAACATTCCAAAGAATAATTAAATTGTCTAAAATAAGCAATAAAACAGCATAAAAATGTCACAGGCCAGCAACTACTAAAAAAAGTCAGATATGCAAGCAAACACTATACTCTATAAGCAAATTTTGGAGTCCTTATAACTAAATTCTCTCTGAAAACAAACGTTCCATACAACTTCGAAAAAAACTAAACAGGTGTTTTAGTTCACACAGGTGGTTCTGCTACTGAAAACACAAACCAATGAGTTTATGGTAATCAAACTACACCTGAACTGCAAATATTAGTATAATAAAAAAGTCCTTGTTCCACATTAAAATGAGATGCCAATGCACCACAACCTGAAAACCCAACAGTACCATTGTGCTGATGAAGCACACAATACACAGACATATAACTTCGTATGACATATAGTATCTATATCGTATCACTCTCCTAAAGGAGTCCCAAGCCTGTGGGGGCATTTTTAAAATCGGGGTTACTTCATTTGGTCAGGTTCAGCAATTTTTTGTGCCTAGAAATGAAGTCAGCTGACTACCTGAGTGTTCTAAAGCAATGATCACCAAGCCCAGGGTCGCGGACCGGTGATTTGGGGGCCACAAATGATAGGAAGCAGAACCAGCGGCCCTCATTACACCACTCTAAAGCTAGTGACAGTAAGACAGCAGGAGCGCAACCAGCGGTAGTGCAGACGTCTCTCCTCACACTGCTTACACAGGAGCTGCTGAGAATGGCAGAGCCATGTATGTAAGGCTTACACTTCTCTGCCATTCCCAGCAGCTCTGACAGCACACCGGCTCTCTTACATTACTCTGCTATTCTCAGCTAATATGCTGACAGGAGGCCGAGCTGCTGAGAATAGCAGAGTAGTGTAAGCTGTACATAAACCGAGCCGTGGCAGAATTTTATTCCATGTTACTGGGCCCTGCTGGCAGAAAGGTTGGGGACCACTGTTCCACAGTTTGCTATCAGACAGCAGGACCGACACAGTAAGTACAGGTAGTCCACGAGTTAAGGTCATCCGACATACGATTTGTAGATACAAACAGGCTTCCCTGCTAGTTTGTGTGCAGGATCGAGGCTTGTTGGGGGGAGAGGCGGTTGCATGACTTACAAAAGAAGTCTTTTGCTTTTCTTTACCTCTTGTAATTCTTTAATTACTAAGACAAACTCTGCAGTTGTTTTTGCATATCAAAGCACAACTTGCTCCAGAAGTTAATAAATGTCTAGGCTACATAATGTTTTTTTTTGTTGCTTTGTCTGTGATTAGCTCACAGTGAGGATTTTATACAGAAACTGACACCATGCTGCCTAATAATATGTTTAAACATCTGTCCTAAGTGCATTTATTAAATTAATGTACCTGTTCCGACTTACTTACAAATTCAACTTAAGAACAAACCTACAGTCCCTATCTCATATGTAACCCAGGCACTACCTGTATAAACTATACATTTTGCTGGAACCTGCTAGTTATAGGATTTAAAAAAGCTGAAAGGTGTGTTGGCAACCCATTCAAAATGAATGTGCACTGAAGAAAAGTGTGCCTGGTCCTTTCGATTACAAATGATGATGCTAATAGGATTCATTTCTGATTAATTGTCCTGTGTATTACTGCTTAAATAGTTATCTACACTGTAGAGAAAATAAAAACACTATTATGTAGATTAAGAAATCCAATAATATCAGGAGAAGTGGTAACAACTCCAGGTATAACTATAATAATACCCTCTTTGTGTATCACATTCCCGTGGAAATTCAGTGTGAAAGAAAGCCTATAGAAGAAACCACACATACCGTTTGTAAACAGATTTAGCAATTCTCCATATCAAGGGATTACTGATTTCCCTAATATGTAATAATCCAGCCTGCTGCTAAACAACCTTCTTATCCAAATTGATATGCACAAGCCTTGAGCAGGGCAATAAGTGTGTCAGAGAGCAGCTGCAGCAATGTGCCAGCTCTTGTAATCAGCCTTGCCAAGATGTTTTAAAATGTAAACAGCAAACATGAAATGACGCCAATTATCCCCAAGTAAATAAACTTTTCACAAAATTATATTAAAATCAAGAGCAACTCAGAAGTGTTACTGTTACTACAGGATTTGAAAATAAACATAATATTAGTAAACAAAAACTTTTTATATATTACATATAGTCATATAATAAATTACACTAAATAATGATTAGAAAAAAAAAGAAAAAAACAAAACTTTATCCTTTTTTCACACATTTACACAGTATATTACATCCTAGAAAAGTCAACAGAGTTTGTCATTATTTTAGCTTCCCTAAGAAGTTACCCTAAGCAGTCTTTTACATCAGAAAACTGGGTAGTAAGCCTCTCCCATGTGCACAGCTATACAGGATAGTGTCATTGCTCCTCTATTGCAGGGACATTTGTAGGGTCATTTTAAATATCAGACCAGATGATATGCAGACCAGAGAGGATCTTATTAGTGTGCTGCTTCTCCTTTATAGAGTCAACAGGCCTGAGGAATGGAGGGGATGAAGAATAACTTCAGATAACAATCACATAGGGTAAATAAATTCCCAGGGGATGCTAAACTGAACTATGAACATGGAAAAAGCTTGCATGGAGACAAAAGATGTACCAACTGTCTATTTCTGTAATATTTTACACAGCACAAAGTTCAAACCCATTTCAACCAGTCCATAGCCTCATTTTACTCAAATCAAGATGGCTGAAGAATTCACACAATAAAAGTGAGCGGTGTACACAGATAATGAAGAAGTTTGAACTTCTGTTTTTTTATCATTTCTGAAATTTCAGCTATTTTCTGCAATGGGGCGTAATTTTCAGTGAAATATTCTCAAAGGCTGATCCTCTACTAAAGGGATACAGATGTTACAGCTTTCTTTGTTACAACTCTGAATAGCTTTAGAAGCTGAACATTCCTATTAAAAAAAAAAAAGGGAACTGTAAAACAAACAGCATTTTTATACCACATTCCTCTAAAATCCTGTAATGTATGTATGTTTCCAATGTAATTATCCAGATTACAATGTATTCCAACTCGGACCTGTAAGGATAAATATAAGTTTGATCCTATGGTGGGATTAGGTCATATACACATATGCACATTTCTTATAGGATCAAATCTTTTTAGGTATTTTCTGATTATTCTGAGGATATGGTAAATTATATAGATGATCAGTTGCCAGGAGCGATTAGTGGAGTTCTTCAGTTTCTTTAAAAATGATCAGATATTTGGGAATTCTTTACAGAAAGAACTCAGTACAACATATAAGAGAAGCTAATACAGACTGAGCTTTTATTTATGAATACCATGGTTTATAACATACCACATAATGCAGATCTGAAGATTGGCTGCTAGGCTTGAGTTACTAGGCTGTAATCCGGTCATTACCTGAACCACAAGACCATATCATTCATTTTTTATACTTCTTAGAAGATAAATCTAATCTAACAAATACTACTTTTGTTTAGGAAAATGAAGAGGAAGATGATCCCACACATTGGCCTGTGGCCAGTTTTTTTGGGTCAAAACTGAAGTAAGATAGTTGGAAAATATGAGATTTAGTTTTGTGGGCAGCTTTAGTAAAAGCGGTTACGTTTAGGCAGAGAAATGAGTAATACACTTCACAATGTATACGACAGAAGGTAATTATCCAATTCATGAATTAGAAGCCACAGACTTTTTGTCCTTGTGTATGAATGGATAGACAAGTAGATCATCAGATAAAGAGATGGATGGATAGGTAGATCCAGATAGGTTGGCACAATGGCCCTGATTTATTAAAGTTCTCCAAGACTGGAGAGGATATACTTTCGTCAGTGAAGCTGGGTAATCCAGCAAACCTGGGATGGATTTCCTAAAAGTTATTAGCTATTTGTTAGCAAATGTTTTCAATCCTGGATCAGATCCATTCCAGGTTTGCTGGTTCAACCAGATTCACTGATGAAAGTGCATTCTCTCCAGCCTAGGAGAACTTTAATAAATCAGAGCCAATGGCTAGAACCTTGGAGTACTAGGGTTCCAGAATTCAAGTTGTGTGGTTATTATCCTAAAAACATGATGATGGGTTAACTGGCTTGCCCTAAATTTGGCCTTAAATTGTGCAATGACATAAAACCATGGAAGATACATTAGATTGTGAGCTTCACTGGGAAAAAATAGAATGACAATGAAATCATATTATACATATACAGTGGTACTTCGGTATAAGTCCAACTTGGTATAAATCCTGTTTGGACACAAAAAAATTGGCCTGGTATACAACCTTTGCTTGGTATACAACCTTTGTGCTAGAACTTGTATGGGTAAAAATGAGTCACAACACTGCGTGCTACCCTTATTTACCTCTCTCAAGAGAAAGCCACGACTGGCCACGAATGTTTAATATGCCAATACCAAAAGGATTTTTTTCTGTTTGGTATAAGTCCAAGGATCTGGAATGGATTAAGGACTTATACCAAGGTACCACTATACTACATATATAGATAAATGATATCCCCATTTCGTAGATTGTACGCTTGATCAGGCAGAGTCCTCTCCTCCTCCTGTGTCTTTGCTTGTATCTGTCTGTCATTTGAAATTTAATGTACAGAGCTGAATAATATACAGTTTATTAATATTAACAGTAAATTACCATTTTAAGGTAAATATCAAGAGTGTTTCTGGCTGTATCAAATACTTCAAGAACCTTGACAACATAAGGGGGCTATTGATCTAGTACAATGTTTCTCAACAAGGGTTCCTTAGGCAATGAGCAAATTGTGCTTTTCAGGTAAATTTTTTGGTTCTGTAGGGGTGACATTCTTCCCTCTTGCCATCAATATAAGGGGTAAGCTCTGGAAATAGTCATAAAAAAGTTCCAATGTTAATAAGGCCGAGAAACACTGCTCTAGTAAATTGATGCAATGCATGCCATGTAAAATGACGCAGATTATCCTAAACTGCTTCAAGTGTGAAACTTTTTGAAAAGTGTATCAAAGGTGAATCTTTTAACAACAATTTTATCATCATCCCCCATATGAACATAGAAAAATAAAATTACCCATTATGTGAAATTTGGGGGTCTCTATATTCACAATAAAATAATCAACATGAATATGAATAATTTACAATACTTTTTTTATGGGTTCCAGTTTATGGTGTTATATGTAACAAAGAAATGGGGTTCTCCCTAAAATCTATTTTTGTTTTCTCGAAGAGTAAATAAAAACAGCCATTTCAGCCATTCAAGCATTCCAGGCAACACTTATGAGATATAATACAGCTACCCACTTGAAACTTTCAGCCAGCCAGGAAATAAAGGAGCTCTTGAAAAACGTCTCCCTTTCATGGGAATTTGGCAAGCTGATCAAGGCATCTTTGGCAAGAGCAGAAGCAAATGGTCAATGTCTAAGACAGACTTGAACTGTCTGATTTATGTTAGAGGTTTAGAAACACAGTATGCAATATTGAAATGTAAACTGGTACGTTAACTCACACTGGGAAGTTGCTAGTCCTTGCTCGCCTGTTTTTTATTTTACCAATATGTGTTTTCTACTACAATACTTTATCCTGCTGACAAACAAGCATCATTTGTGTATGTTTGGAGATTTCTTGCTGCCAGAAATAATCTTTGGGAAACGCATTCCAGAAATGTGGACCAGAAAACTCTACAATTTCCCTCCATGGATACTTTGATCCACTGTGAATGTACACATACCAAGTGCAAGGCTTTCTTTCTTCTCCATGCTAGAAGTTGGTTATTTCAAAGTACGTGAAATGAGTCTTTATTATAAAACACACTGCGTATCTATTTATGTAGGCATTGGATGGGTGGAACAGGGTTACATGCTATGCAGGGAACACCATAACAGCTGAGTATTTGGCTGACAACACCCTTACAAATGACAAGACTTTATGTGACACAGACCAAGAATGTGGCCTAATGCGAGAAATAAACTTAACTGTTTGCTCAGCTTAGGTTTAAACTTTACCACCCAAAATGAGGCCTTTGCCCAAAACTCAGGTTTGAAACTGTCTCAGGTCATGCAGCTCACATCCAGGTTGGTTCTGATTTTCTTTTATCACTAAATGTTACTAAATGTAAATGTATACTAAATGTTTCCCTAATTTATAAACTACAGACTTGTGTTCCAGCACCAGGCTCTACCATGGATACACAGAGCTGAGCTTACATAGAAGTAAGGTACAATCCTGTTCTCATGTTTTAACATGTAAATTCAACTAGATTTCAGAAATATTTAACTAAAGCAGACCTCTACTAAAATACTAAAAACCAAAAAGCAAAATAAAACCCTAATAATAAACAAAATAAAAAAAAAAACAGCCTTTGCTGCAAAATTGATCTTCAGACATTTCCCCCACTACCTTCCTTTCTCTGTTATTAGATGTCCTCATTTAGAAGGCCAGTATCATTCATCCCAGTTTTTCTAAACCTAGGTCATCCTGGACCAGTGTTTCTCAGCTAGGGTTCCTCCAGAGGTTGCTAGGGGTTCCCTGAGCCAATGGATTTAATCAGTATTGACATTCTTCCCACTGGCCAGCAATGTGAAGGACATTCTTCCAATGACCGCCATGCTAATGTACTGTGAGCTGTGTCCACGGTATTTATAGCAGGGGATCCCTGAAGACCTAAAAGTTTTTTCAAGGGTCCCCCAATGCTAAAAAAAAGGTAGAGAAACGCTGTCCTAGTCCTACCCAAACCTGTGACTGGACAGTGAAATGAGACACAACACAGTAATGAACTCATCTTTCTATCAATTTGTTTTCTTTTATAAACATGCTTCTTGCCAGCACCATTTGGTTCCTTGCACTTCTTCCTTTGTTTTACACTTCAGCTTTGCTACATAGAAAACTGCAAGAGGCTGATACTGAGTCTCCTATTTCTGCCTAGAGTAAAGCACAACTAACTCTGTATAGCCCAGCTGTCCATGTTCCAGAGCCATCTTCCTTCTCCTACTCCTGATGATCTTCAGCCATCTTTATTGGCTGTGAAAGGATGGTGTAACCCCGTGCAGAGGCAGGGGAGTTCATTTATCCCCAGACACGCAAGGGAAGCTGCAATTTCCGGGTTTGCCAGATGAAGCTGTGCATGCGCAGCTCAGGTTTAATTTCAGAAACCTAAAATAAGCAGGCAGGTAAGATGCATTATTGCAGGAGGGACCTTGCCTGTTATAATAGCCTACCAAATCATACCAACTTAAAAGTGGAGCATTTGTTTCACTTTAAGCTTTTGGTACACAGAGGGGCTACTAATTAAGAAGACCAGCAAGATTCATTACATTAGTATTAAACTTACTGACTGTACTTGTCCACAAAGGCAGCAAAATAAATTAATTAATAAAAAGAGGTTTAGGGCATTGCTGACCCTATTCAAAAATACTTTGGCTCGGGTTGTACTATTGAAATCAGAATGCATGTATGCTGTGTATGCTGGTTCACTGCCCCAATGAAAGCTGATGTGATGTCATGACTCATGGGCTTGCTGGTGAAGGCGATACATGAGCCAGTCATGCCACTGCGTCAACACCGACACACCCTTGTTGCTTAGCAAAACTGCTGATGGAGGGGCACGGACCAGTGGCTGCAGAGGCCGGCAGCTTGCAACCTAAGTTTCAGATCCTAACTGGTGCCTGTATGTAACTGCAGTGAAGCCATGGAGTCCCATAGTGTGCAGAGAATCAGGCAGAAGAAGGCAGGTTACATTTTTGTTCAAGATGATAAAAGAAAAAGGTTCCTACTCTCCCAGAATTGTAACATCCAGCTCCCCATTTTCCACTGGGTCACAAGACCTATAAGCCAAATGGGATTTTCTGGTGTTGTCATCCTTAAACTAAATTTTGGGAATCAGGAAATCCCTGCTATAATCAATCATTGGGACAAATGCTATTTGCATTGTTTGTCAGTGGGAAGAATGTCACCTTTACAGACAGATTAAAACGGCTCTAGTTACATGCAAGTAGCTCTGCACATTACCAGGCCAATAAGTATGCTAAAGGTGTGTTGGCAACATAGCTCCCATAATAACTCCTGGTGCTATTCACCCTGCTATAAAATTGGTGGAGGGTTTGTAAATCACACGATAAACCTAACAGAATCAAAAAAATTCTGGCAAGTGAAACAATACATAGGAGTATGTAAAATGTGTATTTAATGTTTTCACATTTGGATAAAAATAATACACTACAGCTTATATTCAATATACATGGCTTCACCTTTGTTACAAAATATGATAAACTTTGTTCAGTGTACAGATGGCTGTGCAATGCTAATAAGAAAACAGACAGGACAAAAAAATGTATTTCATTGGACATGACCTACAGGTACTCTGTTACATATGTAAGTTTCAATTTATCGAAAAAGTACCGTTTTCATTAAAAATTTAGGCACAATGCTGGGGTACAAAACCAATGAAATATATACTCTTTACATCAAACATAAAATTTGAATAGTGTGGTACGCTGAACTAAGAAACGCCTATATAATGAACACAGTGCAGATATTTTTTTTTTGCTAGGTGGTTACTGAAAAGTGCCTGGTTGTTGCACCCAGCTAAAAGGAGCTGGGGAGAGCACTGATATGGCCCAGTTCCAGAGGACCACCGCATGTTGTATATTTCACCACTGCAGAAAGCCAATTGACCATTTCTAATACTTACTACCCTGCTTAGAAGATGGGCAGGAGCCGTGTAATTGGCATACAATAAACCATCAATTAAGCAGTGATATTTACAAGATAGGCAATACTCCTGGCTAAACAGCTAAATGGATAGCTAAAATACATTCATGTAAGAATGGGTCCTGCAATTCTGTTCAACTAGTCTTCCAATGCGAGAACTCCTGTCATTCAACATAGACCAGGGGTCAAAATCAAAATCTGGCCCCGAAAGGAATCCTAAATATAAATTAAATATGAAATTAAATATGAAATAGCGCCGCTACAATTCCCGGCATCACTCGCGTCTAAAGACCAGCAGCCTCTCTGCCTTTGCGTGGCTCAGCATTGGACTGTTTTATGGACGCAAGTAATGCAGGGAATTGTAGTAGCGGCATCACTCCTATGAGTGGCCCCGTATTGGACTGTTTTCTTGATGTAGGGAATTGTAGTAGTGGTGCAATTTCCATTTCAAGTTTGGCCCACAACTTTGTCAAAGTTTTTAATTTTGAGTTTGACACCCCTGGTATTGACGAATCTCTGGTTTCCTGTGCACCAGACTACTGATTGGACAATGCAGAATCCACCATTTTCTGGATCTAAATTAAAGTTTTTGGGGTTGCCACTGTGTATCCAGCCTTCTCATTGTACAATAGCTCAGCATCATTGCATAGCCTATTTTATGTACAATAGACAAGTAGGTGATAAAGGAAGTTGTAAAGCTAAACATGGAAATGGTTAAGTTGTTCTCCTAGCTAGGCAGTTCCATCATAATGGAAGACACAGAAGAAACGCAATCCAATCCCTATGGAAAACTTTCCCAGCAAATCTATCCCTGTAAAAGAGGAATTAATATATTCACCTTTCCTGTTGTATCGCTAAATTCTGCTTTTATCCTGGAGAAAGTTCCTTCAAAGTTCATTGGGAAATTGACCATTCTAGAAGTGTTGTCCTCCTGGATCCACTGCAGCTCTTGTTGGTCCATGCCAACACAGGAGATAGTAATGACCTGTAGATCTGCAGGAGGAATCAGTAAGCACTGTGGGAATCATTCCTAGACCTAGGTTGTATTGGTATCTGTGGAGATAAGTGTATGCATTCTTCTTTACAGCAATACCCTCCTTGAGAAAGCTTTCTATATCTACAAGGTTACTTTAAAAATCCTCCTACAGGCAAAACAATTCCGATCAGCTGTTGCCCTCAAGTTCCTCAATGTTAAATTATTCACCTATTTACTGGCCAAAACAGGCAAAGAGAAATAAAGAAAACTGAACATAAAAAGTAACAAATACAATGAATCCTCCAAGAAACCAAATCTCTATATAATTTTCAACAATTAGTAGGAGTGAGTATCATTTTCCAAATAATAGCATACACAGCCAAGCCACCACAACAAAATACGCAATACACAATAGTGTATGAATAACATCTACCCATGATATGTTATGTGGTTTCCTGCTGGGAATATAACAGAAAATCTCAATTGTAACTAGACATGATAGTTTTGGGTAGATGGTAAAATGTCATAACTATCCCTAAATTTTATATTGTAAAGCTAGGAACCTAATTGGATGTACTAAGATACTAATAAAAGTATAAATGCACTAAATGCAAAGTACATAAACCTTTAGTAACCAATCATCATTGTTTAAGGGCTGGTGTTTTACGGGCGTGTGAATTTGGAATCCATTTGACATCAGTTTGAGATGATTCTGAGGTCAATCAGAATTCATTACCAGGTACATCTGACACTCAGTTGACGGTCTGCTGATCTGCATTTGACTTGTTTCAAGTAGGTTTTGCTTTACTTTAGACTTACAAGTAGTACAGGTATGAAAAATGGTTTGGAAATTTATGGTGAAATTCTCCATCCAGCTTCGACACAGCTTCCAATATTGGGTTATACACTGGTCCTGCCACCATGCAGCCAAATGTCTGCACTCTGAATTGTGGATGCACTTTATGTCCAGGCCTAAAGTTTTGTAAATTGTAAGCTTGTTTTAAGACCCACAGTGAGCCACAGAATTCTGCCGCAAGCTTAACTGTGGTCCCAATCTCTTCCATTCAGCAGTCTGTTTTGCAACAGATCATGGTTTAGTTCCTAAAGGTAACAAGTTGCTTTTGGCCATGTGGTTGCTGTTTGAAAATTTGTGAGTCCCATGCTCACTGCAGGTGCCACTCTCAGGTAGGTGCACAGCAGCAGTTTGCTGTGCCCGGGGGCTCCCAACTGCATGGCAGTTTTAGGGTGGATAAGGATTACATCTCCTGTCAAGTCTTTATATTTATAGCTATTGGGGATTTAATTAAAATACCTTTTATTTCTGAGTGTAAGTCCATTGAAGATTTTCCCTTATTCCTTGTTTGGTGAAATTATTGTAGCTATAAAAACTCAACAAAGATTATAATTCAACATATAAAAAAAATGATGTCACCCCATCAGACGGAGCACTGGTGTAAATGGAAAAAGTCAAAAAAACTGGAAAAAAGCAAAATTCATGGTGACGTCCATGGTATCCAGGCAAGCTATTCATTATCCAATTAATTCAAAATCAAATTTCCTAATCTTCATAAGAAATCATGACATCACACATCTGTTTTTCTTCTGCACTTGTCCTTGGAGTTCTTGCACTTTCCAATGTAAGAGCTGTCTCTTGTACAGATTCAACAAGTGAAGAATCATTATATCAATGTGATTGCCTGTGACAGACGTTCTCCTCTGACAATACAAGGAGCCAGTACAAATGTTCTCTCATTCATAAATGTAAACTACACAACAAGACATATAGGGGCCAAAAACTGTCTTTACTTGTCCAGATATTTTTTGTTAAGCAAGCCATATGCTTCTAATATTAGTGTATGTTACCAATACGTAGTTGTGTTATGACTGTCAGAGAGGAATCTGTGCTGAGTAACAATTATAGACATTACATACATAAATAACACACACCATATGGCATTAGGTTAGAGCAGCAACAAATATCTGCCATCTGGATCAGTTATCGGCTATGACAATCCACAAATACACAACATGCTGGAAACGGACTGGAAGGAAAAATCCTGGATGAACCCAAATAATTATTTCCACATTACTCAATTAAAGGTTTATTGCATGCTAGTATCCTTGTAGGTTTTTCTAATCCAAAAGCTGTCAAGCAAGGAAATTAGTTTTTTTATACCAGAGCCAACACTGTCACGTATGTTATTGCAGAAATATGTTGCTAGGAGAAGGAATTAATTTTTAGCATAATTCATGGGGACTAAAGTCTTTATAATACTCTCTCTTTAGATTTGCATGTAACAGATATTAATAATAATTTTAAAAATATATCCTCCTATGGTAGAAACTATGGCATGTATGTATGTTATTTTAACAAACTAAAGATACCAGGCTGTTGATCCAGGGAACATTTGATTGCCTCATGGAATCAGAAATTGTTTCCCGTTGCACCACATTGTACCAGGGGTTTTTGCCTTCCTCTGGACCAACTATGTCCATAGGGTTGTATATCTGGGATATGTTTATTTCCCTAGTGGTTGAACTTTATGAACTTGTGTCTTTTTTCAACCTGACTTACTATATAACTATGTACCATGCCCCTCCGTGACTAAGCACATTATTACATCTACATATTTGAAACAAGCAATAAAAGCACTTTAAAACCAGCCCAATTCACTCAACTGTGGCATTATGGAGAAGTTTATTTTAAGTACCAGTTTTCTCTATTTGCTTTTAAAAATGCAGTGACATTCGTGTTGTTATGCGTTGCTTATTTTTTTTAAAGGGCTGGCCAATGCACCCCAAAGTTACACATGTTGTACTTTATAAATACAGCACACATCACTGCACTAGTGGGTACAGACACATAAGGTTCATGACAGTCACGGAAATGACAATGGAATCTTGGCAACGCATCTTTTGTAAACACAGAGCAGGTATTTGTATGCTGTATATAATCTGAATGAAACCCAGACTTTAGAGTCTTTGTTGTGATTTTTAAGGATCGTTGAGAAAATTAAGCTGTATATGAAAGCTAGAGAGACTTTTTTTTAAGTCTTGTTCTTAGGCTACGTACATGTCAAATGATTCTTGTCCAATAATCGCCTCGTTCCGAATAAGGATCGCAATGAAAGTGAAGGGTGCGAAGCAGGATGTCGCTCTGTTGTTACCAACTCTTCTCTCCATAGAGCAGAATGGTGCTGTATGTACAATATATCGCTCATTCATGAATTGTCTAGTCTTTTGTCATTGGAAAGGATTGTGAAAGAATATTTCCAACAATAATTATTGCACGTGTGTACCTAGCCTTACTGTTGCTCCCTCAGTGGTTGTGGGATGGTGTGGCTACAACTTCACAAGCATCATCTTGCCCTACAGTGGAGTCAGTTGGGAATGTCTGACAAAACAGAATGCTTAGCCGGTGACTGCAATTACAGCTGATCAGTGGAAACCACCAATCTGAACGAGCTCTTAAAGTGGAACTAAATTCCCAATTTGAAAAATGTGCAACCAGGAGAAGTCCCTTGTACAATAACTGTTCTTACCTGTCTGACCATCACTCAGCTGTCATATTTTGCTATGCTGCACATGCACAGCTCAGCAATGGTGGCCAGAGAAACCCGGAAATCCTGGCTTCCCTTGAGTATACCAAGAACTAATGAACGTTACCTCATCCCAGCACGTCTAGTCAAGATGGCCCAAGATCAAATCCTGGATGAAAAGCTGAGTATCGTAGGTTTAGTTCCACTTGCTTAAAATATGAATATTTAAAACTATGTAAAAAAAAAAAAAAAAAAACAACGATCCTAGAATGGGCACGTTCAAAAAAAATGATGCTAATGTGAATATTACTATTGGGCGAACGTACCAAAATTTAATGTTTTATTCATAGTGGAATGTACCATTATGTGAATATTACAGATGGTAAAACATGCCTGGGTGCAATTCATAATGGGAATGGGCAATTGTTCTGCTTGTTGTGCTTAGGGGTAGTTAGTATGGATTTAAACTTACCTTGCACTCCTTCAGCAACCAACGTTCTCTTTCTTTACATAAGACCAGCCCCACCAGTCGGCTCCGTAAGCCATGATACACCCCCAATCTGACTACTGAAATTATTTCTATCAATGCAGGTCTATTAGTGATGGCATCAAACCCCCAACCCTCAATCCAAAAAGACAGGTGGGACAGAAAAGTAATGATTGTTGTCCCTGCATGGGATAAAGGAAGTGTTACTCCTATTCTTTTTACTCATAAATGTCATTCAAATCCAGTTGTGGCCAATATTGAATTATGAATTATTGCTTGAAAACAATAAATGCAACTGAACCTTCGGACATTACTGCCGCCAAATGCATGTAAATATCAACTTGTTACACTGGTGATCGTAAAACACTACACTAAAAATAATACTCAAGTGTATGAATTAATGCAGTATTGCAGAACATAACATTGACATACAGATGAATCTAAATTTTCTTGAACCCCATAATAGAGATCTCTGCAGGACATATCATAAATCATTAAACACAATGCAAAACTCTTGCAGTCCCCCATAAATATGATAGAAACATAAAAACAATGCAGCAAGTTAATCTCTCTAAATTCACCTATCATGAGAAATCGCTTTTTGTTTACATAAATATCCAGCTACAAGAAAATGGTATGCCAGCTATTCAGTGTGCTAGTAAACAGGAATTGGCGAGGCTGTTATTACAGTCTACCACGGGCTCCACTTTGGATTTCTGAGGCCTGCTTAACATTCCAGGCATAGTTCTGCAATAGACATTATAGACACTGAAGTTCACCCTGTCCTTGCCTAACTTTCACTTGCTATAAAAGAGAAATCATTACATACATTGTAACTATACACTTACTGCTGCAAGTAGCTGTTATATTTAATTGGTAAAATGTCAGTGAATAATCGGTAAAGAATAATTAGAACATACGTATGTCTATGAATCTGTGTAGAAAAAGAGATTTATAAACAAGTAAATCAAAGAAATACCAACTTAAATAACACACCAAAGGTAGCCCCAGGGGCATCATTAACCCCAAAACAAATGACAAATCACTATAATAATAAATATGTAATGAGTGTGATTATAAAAAATAAAAATGAGTGGTATCAATTCCACCACTACTTCTTACTACTGCAGCAATCTATTGATCTGTTTAGAAAGTAAAACAGCTTCATACCTTTGGAAGAAGTTGTAATAAATAAAATAAAATAAATAAAAAAGTACAAATTGCTATCACCCAGAGCAGCTGAATAAGTTTCAATGTTCTGATCTGGATACAACAAAATCTAATTAGCTGTCCCACTGAATATTACATTTGTCACGTTGCTTTATTTCGATAACTTGGTTTTATGATTACTAGAAAAAATTATTGGCTGTCACAGGGTAACTGTATTTCAAAGAGCATTTTTTTGTTGAATTTTAATTGAATCAGCCAGACAAAACATGAAAAATGAAATAATCATGTGACACATGACTTTGTGACTACAAGGTGCCTGATGTAAAAGCAACATCACAGTGTGGTATGTACACATTTTAGCAATCTGTACCTTACTTCTTTTGTAACTTTCTGGGTTTGAACAGTGTAACAATGTACATAATGATGATCCATATCCATGATGTCCAACCTGTGGCACCAGGGGTGGCATGTGGACCTCTGGCTCTTTATTTGTGCTTTTCTTACCTAGATTCTTACTTAGGCAAGTGAAAGGGAATATTATTTACATTGGTCTAGTAGTTCAAAGACTTGGTGAAATGTTTTACATCGCTTTACATCTCTTTCTGTTGTTTATATTCTTTAACTTCTGGAGAGGAATATAAAAAACGTATTTTAGGGAGGGGAGTTTAGGGAGCACAAATGTAAAATCATCAATAGGCAGAAATAACAATAATCTCTAGCAGTCTCCTATAATGTGTCTATAAATGTCTACTAAAGCAACTCCACAGTTTCCAAAAAAACAGGCTTTCAATCTGACCATCCCATGGAACATGACTGCAGTCTTTGACTATCTATTGCAAGTAGAAATCCCTGGCAGTGTTTTGTAGCATTACACTCACAGAATATAAAGCATGGCCCTTTGGTGATGTCAGGGGCCAGACTTGAGGCCCTCAATGAGTGCTATCACCTGGGATCGTCTTTCAATGGATGCAAACCTGAAAGCTGGCAAAATCTATGGAGCCAGAAGGTGATTTAGAGTAGGTGCAAGGCACACAAATATGTTTGAAACCTCTGGAGGAGTACTCAAGCAAGTTTTATGTATTTTGCTGCACCCTTCAACACCAATCTAGTGCTTTCTACTATGGGTTTTCCTTTTCTAGTATACCAGCATTAAAAGAAAAGAAAAATAGACGTTGTCACTGTAGATGCCAAAAACTGACATGAGGTGTATGTATCTCCAGGATGCAGACATTCATTCCCTCCACTTTGTCCTGACATTCCATTGTTCTCTCAAGGGGATTGGGACCATTTATATTTGTCTCAATTAAATCATCTAGTTCTCTTCACATCTTCTGCACCAAACACTGGGGAATGCTCTGTGTATACCAGGAAATTGCAATAAACACCCCTATTTAGAACTTGTGTACAGACTAAAATTTTTCTCACTGTGTTTTTTATATAACATTTTACATGTTAGCTGTGAAAAGTTTTAAATTTAAACAATAAAAATGTTTTCAATGTAAGTAAAAAAAAAGCGAGGTGGGCTCTCCAAGACTGGAGAAGATAAACTATCATGGAAGAACCTGGCTGATCAAGCACATGGGGAATGGATCTGGTCCAGGATTGAATATGTATTTGTCAGGAAACAACAATTTTGATGATTTTAAGAACTCCATTCTGGGTTTGCTGAAACACTCAGGTTCTCTGATAATAGGCATTCCTCTCCAGTACTGGAGAGCGTTAGTAAATCAGGCTTGTTGTGTGCTGACTTGGATTGGATGGTTAAAGTCAGCAGACTATTTACACTTGGTACTATTTAGGAAAACTGGAGCCACCAGCTTAGGTGTTGGCCCTCACTGTGAAAGCTGTACTGGATAACCTTGGTGGATACTATAGAGAACAGAAAGCTTTCTTTCTACTTTTTCTTTTCAACAATGTCCTATGTGTTCCTGCTGAATGCCTTCCTTCTATTAGCTCCATAATTTACTTCATGCTTAAAGAGCCCTTGTAGCTTTGCCGCAGCAGAATCACTAACATTCTATTAGAACTGCAACAGTATGGAAAGTGCTCAAACAATATTTTCATAGCAATGGTGGAATTTCATTGGGGCTGGTACATCTGAGAAGGTCTGCTGCGGACTCTGGACTAGACCGACTGATCCATTAAGTAATCAGTCAGAATGGCCAATGCCCTAACCTACAAAGTTCTGTGACTGCTGTAACTAATCTGAACATACATCCTGAAGCAGTTTTTAAATGTGTACACTGCTGAATGGAAATGACGTATTCATAACCCAAAAGTCACCTCTCCCATTCAGTCTTTTCAAAAGGTTTGTAATCAAAATTGTTCCACAGCACCAAATGACTGGCAAGAGGATACGGCACAGCCACAAAACAACAAAGAATGCCCTGCCTATTCTAACTTTCTGTTAGGTTAAATTAAATATATACTGAACGGATGTCGCAAATGTATGATTATGGCAATGATTCTGGGACAGCATTAGCACTATACAGAAATACAAGTAAAAATACTTCATATAAATGTACGTCTTTTCAGCTTCCCAGACACTGCCATTTAAAGGTGATGTGCCAAAATAGCCACAAGAGTGCAAAAATACAGGCAGAAGAATTTGTCAACTTTTAGACTGCTGGACAGATACATTCCAAAGACATATGAAAATAGTTTTTCTAAGTAAGAGGTCTACTCTTTGTTGACAGCAGAGCATTCCTTTTTCAAGATTACACAAAGCCTGTACAGTTATTGGAGAATCCTCCGGCTTATCTTATATAGAGGTATGGAACTTGAGGAACAGTCCTCAAACCTAACTATAGAGACCATACAAAACATAGGGACCAAGCTTACAAATCCAAGCAGGAAGTTACTGATTACTGCCTTGTTTTTTGGAACAATAAAATGCTTATACACAAAGGAATAATAGGGGGGAGGGGGGAGAAGCATTGTTGGAGGGAGGGGGTCAGTACTAATGGTGGGTGAGTATCAGTGGCCCATGCTGGACATTATACTGCACCCTGCTCCCTGTTTAGACATCTGAAAACAGAATTTAGGGAAGCGAAGTCTTCTACTACCTAGGTCCTTCACACTTCTGATATGCCATGTGACCAAATGCTTAAAACTGCTAAAAAAGCTGATCCTGGAAGGTGTGAATAAGTGCCACACAAAGAACCCTGTCCTTTAGGAACATCCATCATTGACCCGCCGATCAATGGCATACTTTGTGACCTACTTCTTATTTAGCCAATGGAGATCTGCCTCTACTATTAAAAATCAATGTACAAAAAGTGGTAAAATCTTGAGAAAGGGAAAAAACAAAGCAAAGGTATGAATAGATGAGTGCTGAACACACAACACTGTTCTGTTCTATGGAGGCGAGAGGACAAGCATGTGTGCTCTCCTCCATAAGAATGCATGGTGATCATTCCTGATTCATAAATCTTCTGCAGTGCGCACTACCTGACACTTTTCAGTAACTAATTGATGATAATTGAAAAGTTGGGTGACAGTACAGAGGCTGACACCCCCTACAGCTTCCTCCCACCCACCTTTAAACAATTTCTGGGTAAGATATTGTTCTGTAGCAGATTGATGAATGGCATCAGGGGACTGCTGTACAAGTCAGATTTTCACCCGAGACATGCAAGACATGCATGTTCGTCTTAAACTAAAATCATCTGACATGCACACAGCTTAAGTCTATCACCCAGAACAAGCAAGCAATCAGGTGTTCTAATTTCACTGGATAAGTGCTAATGTTAGTGTTAATGGGTCAGTTGACACATTTAACATACACATTATCAAGCACTTGCTGTCTTTATATATATATATATATATATATATATATATAATTTTATATTACATTATATATATATATATATATATATATATTATATAATAATTTGAAATAAATTATCATAGGACCTGTGTGTTGCAATATAGCAGCCCATTTATTTCACCTTTCCTAACAGACAAATGTAGTACTTGATGCCGAATGGTTTATGCTGGTGTGCATTGGTAGGGAACATTTGAGGTGCTATAACCAATGAATGACAACCCAGTGCAAAAAGTTTTAATTATGCACAGATTTCAAAAGATTCCCAGATTCCTAAATGGGTCTTCTATTTTCACTCAAAACTAAATTCCCTGAAGAAAAGTATAAGACCCCCAGCTCCGGACTCCAGACCATTCCTGCCTGCGTTCCTAAGTTAGCTAGCAAGGAATCTGCAACAAAAAAGGAAAACTCCTTTAGGACCAACTGCTTTTACCAAGTGTTATTTCATTCTTGTTTCCGGGGTAACTGACATACCATAGACAAAGACACATTCTGAGCCATTTTGAAAGATTTTTAAGTCTTAAAGACAGCTCTAAAAAGTGAGGCTGATGTATGGACTTCAAGCACTGGAAAGCTAAAATGTCTTCAGATTTAGTTATGCTGATCACATGACGAAGCAAGGTTTTTTCCTCACTCTGATCCAAAACTGATGTTGTAAAGAGCTGAAAAGGAAAAGGGTGGGAGATTCATAAATACAGAAAAAAATCCACAAGCTTTAATGTTTCCCAGTACAAGTCTTGTATATTAAATGTAAGGAACAATAGCCGAGCTGTACTGAACATCCGTTTTGGGATAATGAGCAGGAGGGACAGGCTGTGCTATCAGGAGATCTAGAAATACCAAGGAGAAGAATGAGAATAGAAATGTATATCTGCCAGCTCTGCATGATGCTGCTGTCCTTAGTAAGGCTATGTACACATGTAAAACTTTTGTCTTACCATCGATCCTTTCCATTGGCAAAAGACTGAAAGATGCATGAATAAGAACTGTACATACAGCGCCTTTCTGCTCTATGGAGATGGGAGGAGGGAGAACGAACAAGCAGCACCCCACTGCACTCTCTCCCCTTCACTACCAATGGGGTCATTCCTGGTTCCGCCAAGATGGATCCATGAACCAAGTCAGACGAGCGCTGTACACACGTCAGATTCTAGTCCAATACTAGCCCTGAAACGATGGAAGGGAATCATCTGACGTGTGTACGTAGCCTCGGTTGCAGTATTGGATGCTTTACCACACTGCACTACAATGTGATATGTAGGTATGCTGCCATTCATTCCGAAAATCACCCCAACACACGTGCACCTAAAAGCATAATAGAGCGTGTTGGTGAATATGCCGAAGTCCAGAACAGTAAGATGTAAACGGGCCCTAAGTTTAATTTCTGGGAAGAAAAGGTAAAAGGGCAGTAAATGTGAGATGTTGTCACTGCATCTCCTCTCCCTCCTACCTGGGTGCACCTTTTTATTTACCTTATCAATCAATGAAATAAAGACCTTCACAAATAATTAAAAAGGTTTTAAAACATCAAGATCTGGTTTAAATGGAGGACATTTTTTTCACCCATTTCACAAAACCATATGTGACATTATAGGCTAAAGCTTCCCAAGACTCGAGAAGATCATCATGCTTTGTAAAAGCATTGGTCCCTTTGCATTTCTATGACTGGGGATGGGACTTGGGTATGTGATGGGTAGATGTACCTACCCCCCTAGTATTCAGAGACTAAGATAGTCACTTCTTTTTGCTGGATCACCCAGGTTCTGCCATGATAGTCTATTGTCTCCAGTCTTGGGGAGCTTTAATAATTCAGGGCCATTGTGTTTTTCTATATGGAGGTGACCAATTAACACTTGTATCTTGGTCCCTGAGTACTAGGTAAATGTACATCTGCCTTTTCAAACCGGCAGACCACTAAATTTACCGGCTCCGGCCCCTGCATGCGCGGGAAGCCGTGTGTCACTCAAAGGGGAAGAATGTTCCCCTTTAGTGACATCATGATGCCAGAACCCGCCCACTCTCCCATCGCAGGTTTGAGCCTCCAGAGACACAACCTGCCTCTTCCCTGAGCCTGGGATCCATAAAGGGGACCCCGCTCAGGGGCCCACCAGCCAAAGCCCCGGACCACTGGTTGGTGACCACTGTCCCAGACAGTTTTCCAGATCTGGTGGGGATACTCATTGAGCCTGATTTATTAAAGCTCTCCAAGACTGGAGAAGATAGACTATCATGGGTAAACCTGGGTAATTCAGAAAACTTGCAAAAGATTTCCTAAAGGAGTAGATAAAAAACATCAGCAATGCTCATCCAATGTAAATATATTTACTATTTTGTTTTTTTTTAAATATTTAGTTATGATTACCAATTCATTTGCAGATATGAATAAATTAAATAAAACATCTGCTCCAACCTGGCATACATTTGGGAGATCATCCATGTTTTCCCTTCTACCGTTTTCCTGGGAGAATCTATGAGAATCTTTACTTTCATTGACAATAGTGTGAAAATTATTGAACCAGCCATCATTTATTAACAACTGAGAAATTCATTTTGGGTTCTCTGCTGTATTCTCTTCAGCCAGATCATGAATCACAAGTTGTCTTACTACATAACCCTACATAAGTAATAGTAAAATGTATTAAAAATGTCATTAGTATGCTGGAAAGTAATATTTTCTAACATAACACTGAATATCTGATTTCTTTTTCTAAACTGGCAGTATAATAAAACGTGTCAATGGATGGCAGTCAAAGTTCCTGATTTTGGTTTACCTTTACTCTCAACATGTATTGAGAAGTAGGGTTGCCAGCTCTTACCAGGGTACAAGGGGCACCAAGTTCACCCTGCCCCACCCCAGGATCAGATCAGGACAGTGAACATTGAACACTGTATGTCATGTTTTCAGACTTCTCATCAATTAACTGGCAAATCGATGAGAGCAGGGGGTCCAGTCTGTCTGAAGAGATTCAGCTCTGTTGGTCCTGGTGAGTAGAAATCCAAAAATGTATCACCAAAGGAAGAGGAGGGGTGAATCACCCCAAGGAAACAAAAGTCACCATTGATTAAAGCAGAACTAAAGTTCCACTTTTGATCAGGTGGATCATTAAAACAGAGAGAACAGGTGATAAATTCTCTGTATTCCTTCTTACCTGCCAGATTACTCCAGGTACCTGAGCTGAGGTGCACATGTGCAGATTCACCTTTTGTTGCCAGCTACCCCTGCACGTGCCGGAAGTGAATAAAGTTGCGCTAGAGTTACAATATCCCTGCCTGGTCAATCAAAATTCACAAAAATTATCTACAGGAAAAGAAGATGTCGGCGCTCTGCAAGGGAACAGGGACAGGTATTGCGTGTTTAGTTCCACTTTAAGAAAGTATTTTAGTTTTATTAAAGCCTACAGGTCAGAATAATACCAGGGCAGGGTGCTGTGATGTGTCCAGGAAGCTGCCTTCCCATCAGCCATGATCCCCCTTCATTACATAGGGAAGCACAGAGACACAATGATGACATGATCGGATCTAAAAGATATGTCATGAAACCAGAAAACTTTCATCAGCCTTTTAATAAGGAAAGAGAAACCAAAGAATGGTAAATCTAAGATTACATTTCAGCTTTAGGGTCCCAGCTGTATTTCTCAGCATGTCCTCATTAAACAGATCTCATCCATGAAAAATATTCTGTGCTCCCATGATGCAACAGGGGGCTTGCCGATTCCGTGCTGTGAATCACTGCGTTATACTGGAGGGGGTGGGCACAGCCACAACATTTTTTAGGATGTCAAATGACTGCATATAAAATTCTCTGCAATTATGGGAACGGCAACATATAGTCAATGCTAAAATATAATCCTGCCTTATAACTTCCCAGCAGCTGTAAAATGTTCCATTACTGATACGATTAATCAAAGTGTATTGAAAGCTCAAACTTTTCTTTTACATTTTGGAGTTTGGAGTAAGGAAGAATTACAACAAAGGTCAGTATTTCTCTTCGCCCCCCTTAGGAAGATTTCTTTTCACTTCCTGTCCTGTGGACTAAAACTACATAAAATACTTTAATAAATCATTGTAATTGTCATGGGCACGAATCTATTGGCTGTATATCAGTCCCTCAGAGACCAGTGAATGATTGGCAACTATTGACCACAGCTGTTTCCTTTGGGGAGGACGCAGCGGGCGTCTCTTGCCCAATAAAACATACTATGTTGCCTGTACATCGCTCATTCATTCCTTACTGGAAACAATCACCAGTGATCATTTCCAGCAACAATTACTGTATACGTCTAGCATTAACAGGACAATATATTACAATATGTGACGTATATCCCCCCCTATATTACTCCCAGGAACAACATTTAACAGAACCTCTTATAGAGATAAAAAATTATGTATTCAACTTTTACTTTCCCAGTAATCAGGACAATTAGAGTAAGTGAATCTTACGATCTTTCGATTATTTCTAGTTACAGTAAAATGAATGAGAGTTCTATGAAGCAGGAGGCTCCCTGCTGCGTCCTCCTACATAATATACGACACCGAACACCCCTGGTCAGTTTTTAGTAGTCGCAATGGATGGTCAGAGGAAAGCTGTACACATGCTTTGTTTTTACCAATGGCGATTGTTTCTAATTGCCCAAAACTTTGATCAGTTAGTAGCTAACGATCAGATCCAGGGTGAGTAAATTACTTTATACAAAAATCATTTTTGTGATTACCTGTCTCTTGGATCGATCCATGAGGTCTGTCTTGTGTTATGATCGATATAAAATACCCTGCCATCGTAATCCCTGGCCTCTTCCCAGCCAGCAGGTAGAGGCAGCTCTGAGCTCTCCCTCATGGCAGGCAGTGGGCACTGGGGTGGGCATTGCTGCTGCTGCTGTTGCTGCTGCTGCTGATGCTGTTGCTGTGACTGCTGCTGTCTTCTCCTCCTTCCAGCACTCAGCCAGGGCATTGCAGTCACACAGCACTTCTCTCCCTCTGCCTACTAATCTGCCGCCGTCCCAGGACACTTCTCCCAGACTACACAGATGTGATGGGGAGATACACACACAGCACACACAATGCCTCCTGTCCCATCCTAGGTCTGTCCATCCAGCAAAGTCCTGGGGAAAGTACAATAGTTCCAAGGAGCAGCACACTCCGGGGTTCCTGTGTCTGAACTTTGTCCGATCCGCTGTTAGCCCTGCTTTGGTCTAATGATCTCCAAGCACAGTCACTCCACACCAAGCACGACTCAAATCATTCATGGCTAGTCTGGCCAAGGGGCCAAACTCAGCTTAAAGCTCTGGTTCTTGTTCATCCATGTCTGCTCTCACAGCCGTGTGTGTCTCATTCCACACAGCTCATGGCAGCCACCTCCCCTTGTTTCTGGTTCCCTCCCTCAGCTTCCTCAGCTCGCTGCTTTCCACTCTCAAAACTCCAATTTCAGCTGAAGTAATAATGGCTGCTCTGAGGAGAAGTCACTGAGGAGGGCTGGGGCTGCTCATGGGTTTAATAAATTCTACATTACAGACAGAAATAAAGGAAAACTCACACAAGCCACCATGTTACAAAGTGTGTAAAGTTGTTTTTCAGACATATAACAACACGAAGTCACATCCTGAGCACACAGCTGGTTGCTCTGTGGCCTCTAATAATACATAACAATGGTACACTGCTACACTGCGAGGGGAAAATGCCCATTTAGTAAAAAAAAAAAAAAAAGGACTTTTACTTACCTCATACCTCGCTCTCTTGGCTCACTCTGACACAGGCCCTTGGCGTCTTCACCTTACGCCCTTTCATACCTGGTGGAACTCCATAGTAACCTGTTTCTGTGTGCCCGGCAAACCACACCGCAGGTTTGTACACAGCTGTGGTGCGGCAAAGCAACTTGTTACTTTGTGGATTTACACCACGATCCACCACAAATGTGTGCACAAAATGGCTCCCAACTGCTTGGAAGTGGTTGCGATTGTGGCTGAGCCTGCAGCAAAACACTGCAGTTGAATGGCTCTTCCGATGAAGAATCTGCATTGTAGTGGGTGGCAATATCAGAACCTGGGACAGAATAAAAGCGGCTTTGCCAATTGCATGAAAGGAGAAGTGAGGAAAATAGGTATACAAAATGGTACCCTAGATCTAAACGAACTATAAAGGAGTGATGTAGGAGTAGTCCCAAACTAAGGTCATTTTTATTTATTCCTGGAGTTTGGCTTTCTCATTTCTCATGTGCATGTAAAGCCACCTAAAGAGGAAGTAAACCCAAAAACATCCATCAGGTCCCCCGTCATCCCGGCATCTATCTTTGAGATGACACACTGGGCGCTGCCATCTTCTCTCTGTTCTTCCGGATTCTTCCTACATCACCAGACGCTGGTGCAAGATGGGGTGACATAGATGGGGAAAAAACTTGCAAATCTCACTGCGTATGGGTGAGATCGGCAATTTCTTTCCCTTTTGGCCAAAGGGAAAGAAGGAGCAGCCAAGAGCCTCCCGGGTTGTGTGACGTAGGTATCCCGGGAGGCTCTGCATTCCCATTCATTCTCAATCGCCTAGGCGATCGAGAATTAAGGTAGCAGTGCTGCACCCTTTTTTTTTTTTTTTTTTTAAAAAAGGGTGTTGCATTTAAAAACACTAACAAACAGAATTTTTACCTTACATAAAAATGTTATCCACCCTTTTATGTAAAGTGAAAGTTCTGAGTTTAGGTACGCTTTAAGGGCATTCAGATTGTTGTGTTAATAAATGGGTGTCAACACAATAGACCTGATTTATTAAAGCTTTGGTCTGATCTGGTCCAGGATTATAAACATTTGCTAGCAAATAGAAAATGACTCCATATTCCAGGTTTGCTGGATCACCCAGCTTCTCTGATGAAAGTGTATCCTCTCCAGCCTTGGGGAGGTTTAATAAGTCCGCCCTAATGTGTTAAATCAAACTTTTTTTGGTGGAAGACACACTTTTTTGGCCACCAACACAAATGCTTTGAAAAAGCCATATGTAAATAAACAGTGTGTCCCAGTGCAAAAATAAAAAAATATTTTGGCCTCCAATGCTTTAGTGGCATGGTTGACTTCTCTACGCTTTCCAACAGAGCTGGGCCCTTAAAATCTTATGAGAGTACACTCCAGCCCAATGCTCATACAATTTTTTTAAAGCATTTGCATGAGGGGGGCAGGGGACAAACAAAAAATTTGGACAAAGTTTTGTTTTGACATCAGGACCAATGTGGTTCATCCCTGCCAACCAGTCCCCAACTACCCCAAAGCCCTGGTCCACAAAGAAATGTATTGCAGTAGTTGAAATCCTGTTTTGGTTGCGTTGTTGTTATGTTGCAAATTGTTTTAATTCATTGCAACATCTTAGAGCCATGCCACTCTAACTGCATCCATAGACTTCCAACCATTTCAGTGAACATCTAGCAAATTGATACTGAATGTTTCCAGGTACCTAGAGGTTGAATTGGAAGCAGGTAACTGTGTTGGCAATTGCTCACCTGAACTTAGCTGTACCATAAACATATATCTGCATTACATGCATTGCATTTCAATGGGCAATTTATTTTGCAGGGCACCATGGTTCATCTATTACTCTAAGCTCAAACAGAAAATGTTTTTCTGACTTCTAGAGCGCATGCTCATTTCTGGACAGTCACTGAGCCAGCATTTTTGGAAAAAAAACAATGGCAGCCCCTAGTTTTCTTTTATGAGAGGGTTATAGGAAACATCCCCAGGGGGCACAGCCTGCAGAAAGATGTAGTGCCAGGACCCAATCCGGATTTAAACATATACAAGGGACATTTATCAAACAAACAATTGACACAGACGCAAATCAGACTTCCTCATACTTAGCAAGGTTTCTGCCAAAGAACTGAATTTGCAACCTGTGTGTCTGAATTTCTGGTCAGCCCACTGTGACGAATTTGCAAGGACTGCGTCAGATTTATTACTGAAGATGAGACAGATGCATAATTAAAACATGGTCAGTGTTAGGTTTAATTGGGGCATCACTACTCTAGAGAGGAATTTATGACTTGTAATAAATCTGTGGCATGATCTGTGTCATTGCTCTTAGAATTGCCTTGCTGGGTGGTAGAATTGATAAATACCCCAATTGTTTCACTTGTGGTTCTTGTCATTTGTGTTTATCAATTCAAAAAAAATTGGGGCATCTTCATCATGTTTTTTGTTTCCATTCTAGGATTTATCTAGTGCTGCTGCCTGTGTTGTTCCAGAACTGATATTAAACTCTGCAAGATGTACCCAAACAGGCAAGTAGAAGGCAAGAGACACAGGTCAAAAGACTATTGCTTGATGTTAGTAGGTTTCCTTTCCAAGTTACTTGTGATCTGAATAGTGCGGTAATATTCAAGCAGCGGTGGGGCAGGTGGAAGAACCACAGATCTACAAAATGTATCAAGCAGATGCAGGGAGATCCATGCAACTGAGATATTCAGGTACAGTGTTCTCTCCAGCAAGCAATCCATGGGTTAAACCACCAAATATCATAAAACCAGTAGTTACAGGAAGCAGTGCTTCTCACACATCAAATATGAGGCTGAAGGAACATGAGTACCTAGTTATTCATGTATTCATTCATGCCTGGAAATGCACTTTTACTTTCCAGGGGAGTTGAAAAATAAAGGTACATTTTGAGGGGTAATGTTTAGGCACAATTAAGACGGTATTACGGTAAGATGCATATATTGTAATGATTCTGTAATGGCGCAACCAGTTGAAAGATGAATATAACATGTTGCCTGAAGTTTATGATATCGCCATGCTAAATATAGTTTTTTACCTGAAGCATCAGACTTGTAATAGCATTGAATTATCATCACCAAAAAGAATGTGACACTATCATTTAGTTTGTAATGGTCTTGGCAGTTGGGCAGAGCTTGGAATATCTTGATATCCACTTGAGTATCAAAGAGGCTAATTTGGCTTGCACAAATATCACTTTCTGTTTGTAAGTCAGATATATGACAGCTGGTATCTAATTCTAAAAGCAATAACTCCAATTATCCTTTAAATTAGCTTTTGGAACAGAACTTGTCCATTTTTAGCTTTGAAGTGCTATAGATATAGAGAGCCTGTGCTAGCCTTTGTCCCTCCCATCTGATAAAGTTGTAACAAAAACTTGATGAAAGAAGAGAGCAATGCATGGATCATCAGCATTTTCTGTGGTGCCCATCTGGTGCACAAAGTCAAAACTTTTGAGATTAGATGAAACAATAAAGTTTAAATCTTCTATTCCTAGATCATACACTGTATCTCACATATGTTCTAATAACAGCTCCAGCAACATTGCTACATTGTAAATGAAAGAGTTCACCAAACTAGTGTAACATTTACTAGATTGCTGTGCTTTTTTCCTTTTTTTGTTTACTTTGTAGTATTTTGGTTATCTGTGTTGTGTAAGGAAAGCTGATGGACCTAATTATTGGACCTGTACTTCAGTCCTTTTGCTTTTTTTCCACTGGAGAATGTGGAAATGCACATGGGAGCCACGCACATCAACAAACCCAATACAGATTAATAAAGCAACACAAAAAAGTAAGTTATTGGCCTAAATTTGCAGTATTAGGGTGAACCAAAGTTACGAGAAACAGTTATTTCTGGCACAGGTCAACTAGGTAAAACAGTTTGTCCTTCCACCATCAGAATGGATGATTACACACCCTCCTTGCCTGCGCGCTGACATTTTGAACAAGTTAGGGAATGGGGAGGGGGGGGCTTCCTTTTTCACTTTGGACTGCTGTTGTTGAAAATGTAGACAGGGTCCTACAGCTGCCAGCGGCTAAACATATGAACATTGTAAATAGATTTTGTGTTTTTTTTAATCAATTTATAACTGGATAAAAACATATTTTTATAGCTTGGAGTTCCACTTTAACAGCATGCTTATATGATCATCAATCTGAGCTTTGCTTTCAAATCCACTTCAAAGTATATGACATCTCATCAAAGTGTCTGCATGTTTCTGCAGATACCATTGCTGCCACAATTAAAAATACAGTAAGACAAAGCTAAACAAGTTTTCTCTGTCTAGCATGTCACTGTATACATAGCAACTCTGGGCTTCTCAAGGCAGTTTTTAGGAATAAAACTTCACTCCCATAATCACAGAATCTGTATCATTATGGGTCAAACCCCCATTTGTTACAGATTGCAAGCAAACCATATGGATTTATGGCATTCCTTTGCTGAATATGTACTATGTCTACCATTCAATTCTTTGTATGGGATGCAGAGCACAGCCTTCCTAAAACAAAAGGTATTTGTATGTTCTCATTGCCTTAAGAAATATAGGATAGGATCAATCCCTATTTTAGGGCAGAGCCATGAAATAATTCCTGCATGCCGCTTGGCCAGCTTTAAATCCAGAACTAATGTAAAGCACAGATTGAACCTGATATTATATGCATTTCAAATGCCATACAGCTGTTTCAGACTGGCTTTTGTTTTTTAAAGCATTGTATGGAAACCATTGCTTCTGTGGTACAGGGTATGGGCACTAACAATAAATTAGGTCTGGAAGCCCCTTAAAGTTTGGGAAAATGATACTGCACAATGAAAGTAAGAACTGCTAATAGATCAACTCCTATTTTACAAAATTTAATTCTAACAAAATTTGCACTACATCGTTAAATGTCAGTATGGATTTTTCCCTGTTATAGGTAATTAACGAAAGATATGTAGGGTTTTTTTAGCCCTTTGGATCAAGTATGTCTTTAAAGAAGCTGGAGGTCTCACTGGGTAGAATAACTTGGTTACAAAGTAAAAAAGCATTTCCCCTATGTAGCATATTAATAACTGCAACTTTAATATCCGCTCAGTTGTGTTATCTATTATAACAGTACTAGAATATGTGGACCTTTTTAATTACCCAATGATGGAGGGAATTTAGGCTGTATGTGGTACAGAGCTGAGTGAATCCTCTAAAATAATGAAGGGCCAATTAAACTAGATAAGTACTAAAAGTTACTTTTTCTAAAAAAAAATATTATGGCTGATCTTGATGGGCATTAGGTTATCATATCTATATGACTTTGGGGGAAGGGTGAAACAGAAGGCAAAAAATTAAAATTTGAAAAAATTGTAAGCATTCTTTAGATCCAGAATCATTAGATGCATATACTGAATTTTCCAGCAATGACCGAGATTAATTTTACTGGGAAATCAAATGATTAAGTTAAAGCTGTGTTCACTTTAAAAGCTCAATAAGGTACATAGGAAAGAAAAAACAGGATTTCTTTGAGAATGCAGTTGAAGTGAACACAGCACTACCATCCACACTACTAAATACTCACTTCTCCAGCGCTTCTCTAGTAAATCAAACCCAATCAGTTTCCTATTTAGGAATGTAGCATAACGATTGTGCCATATCATTCCTCATTCTCATTTCTGTCTGCAACTCAGGATAAATTAAATCAGCACACACACTCTGTGTGTTAGATTTGTATCTTAGCAGTTTTTAGTATGAAGGTTGATGTTATCTACAGGAGCAATTTATCCATCACATCAATAATGTCCTACTTATGTTTGCACTACCTATCTCCAACAATTTAGCCACAGTATAATTTTGTTGCGGTTGGCACTAATGAGCACCAAGAAGGCTATGGGGTGTTTTTTGTACCAGCTATATTTTTTTTGTATACAGTGTCCAACCTAAAAAGTTCCATGTACCATAAAATTACATTGGATTTTGAACCCCTTTGAGGAATAGCTAATGACTTTGGACTTTGTAAAGAACTGCGTAGTATGTTAGTGCTATATAAATTCTGTGTAATAATAATAATAATAATTATTATTATTAATAATAAACAGTATTTATATAGTGCCAACATATTATGCAGCCCTGTACATTAAATAGATGAGAGACGCAGACAGTGACACAGGAGGAGGATCGGACCCTGCCCCGAAGAGGTTACAACCTAAAGCCGCCTACACACGTGCAATATTAGTCTTTCAGCACCATTCTGCTCTATGCATTAGGATTGTTAGACGTCCATCGTCCGTGGATCCACCGGGTCGGTCGTTCAGACGATGGACGACTGGCTCTGTAAACACACCGGATTCTTACTCGATATCGGCCCTAAGCCGAATATCGGGCGAGAAGCGTTGGACGTGTGTACGTAGCCTAATAGTAAAAGCAATTACATATCATCAGACAAATGTACTAAATGAGCACAGCTTGCTCGGCTTTGTTGTAGTACTGGGCCATTATAAAACATGGCCTAGACACTTCCTAACTGAACCAATCTTTGCAAATCTTGTATTCAGTAGGGATTGCAGTGGAATGGTGGCAATTACAAAAGCTGTCACATGGATTTGATTTCAACAGGTCTCTGATTCACTCAGTATGTTCCTTCAATAACCCCCTCCCCCTGTATGTATGTCTAGTGGTATTCTTGTACCTATTTTCACCAACAAATACTTTGTACACATTACCACTCAGAATATAGGAAAAAGCAAAAAGAACTTCTTACAAAGAGATCTGTGTTGTAAGCGGATTGCAGCACATAGAATACCCTGTGAAAGCACAGGACTAAGGAGAATAAAAAAGCATGTTAGAGGAAATTCCTTCCTCCACCCCTCCAATTCCTGGAGCATAATTGTTACGGTACTGTAAAAAAAACTGCGCCTGCACATCCTGTTGCAGGAGGGGGGAAACGGAGGGAGGGGGAGGTGGTCCTCAATGTTTGCTAAGAATCTGCCCTTTCACATCACAAAACACAAGCCAGGAAACCCGCTTCTCTCCTGATACTTTACAAAACTTTTCAGAGCCGATTTCAAACAATGAAACATTACAAATATTATTTCAAACACATATTCAAAAAAAGTTTAGGCCTAATACAATATTAGGAGAACAAACCATAATGTGCATTCTTTAACCCAATTACTACAAACTATTTGCTACCCACAAACATCAATGATTTCCCCTACAAGCGCTCCTAAAATACATTGATCACATTGTATGGTATTTATTACAATAGATGTACTTATATACTTGTTTTCTGTATGATCATATCTACAAAGAATCTAAAGGAGCTTAGAGTTAGAGGAAAAAAGATTTTGAGTATAAAGATCCACTGCTTGAACATAAAAACCTACTAATCTAGGACGGCACCTTGATGTATATTGATGTTAAGATCATAGATCATAGAAATTGCTTTCCTTCCTTTGCACAAGGACTAAGAGTAAAATTTATAAAGAATGTAACTTTAACCATTCACTGGTAGTGGTTCAGTCAATGTCATTTAAAATACAAACATCTGGAAGAGTCACTTACAGTAAACGTTTGGTGAATGTCAGATTCACTTTTGTTTTACAACCGTTTGACATCTGACCTGTGTACAGTGGTCTACGACACTGTTCATTAATCTATCCTAGTGGATCAATGAACGACCTATCATGAATGACTGCTATGCATGTCAATGGAGGAGAGCATGGCAGGGTGCCACTTGCTTGTCTTCCCTCCTCCCCTATCCAAAGAACAGAACGAGTGCTGTGTGTACAGTGCTCGCTCTTTCGTCTGTCACTGGAAACGATCATGAAAGATCATTCCCATGGCCTTAAGCTGCATACACACATGCAATTATAGTCGTTGGAAAAGATATTTAACAATCCTTTCCAACCCCTAAGCACTGCATGATGGATGAACAAGTGCTGTACATACAGCACTATTCTGCTCTATGCAGAGGGGATAGGGAGAGCGACGGAACGGCACCCTGCTGCGCGCTCTCCCTCTTCCCTTGCATTTCGGATCGTTCATTGTCCTTCATCCATAGATCTGCCAGGACAGTCGTTCGGATGATGGACGATGGACACTGTACACACACCAGAATCTCGTCCGATATCTGCCCTCAGCCGATTATCGGGGGAGAACCATTGGACGTGTTTACGTAGCTTTAGACTTTGCCAAAAATTGAAGAGGGTGCACTTTGGCATGATCTATGTTCCTGATAGCATCATACACTGGGGAAAATATCTGTGATCTGTGTTTACAGATTTTTGTATATCAAAAGCAAGAAAGAGAGAGCAGGTTTTTTTTTGGCTTTTTTTAGTTATGTAATCTTATAATAGCTTGTAAAGGCTAATATTTTATTTGTGAAGTAGCATGTTCAATTCATAGTCTATGTTTACATATTCCACAATGAGTTTGTATATCTTATATGTAAAAAATTACGGTAAAAGTACTTGATAGAACTAACATAAATTGATGGTTAAATTGGGTACTGAGATGTATGGATTATCTTTGTCTAGATATTTGGATTTATTTCCCATGGCGTTAAGGGGAAAGACGTTAAACTGAATCGTCTGATTGTATCCTGCTTTTGTATGAAAACTACACTTTCTATTAATTGTTTAAACACGATATATTTTGATTTGCAGCATAAAAAGCCCTGTTCTCTCTTTCATTTAAATTATACATTTTAAGAGGGGGGCCGCTACATTCATAACTTTTTACCAGGAGGGATTAGCAATTTTCTCTATCTATACAGATTTTTCTAGCATATTGCAGGCATAGTGTACTTGATAAATCTGCAACAAAATGACCGCACCAAGGTGTAAGTGAGCGCAGAAATATATTATTATTATTATTATTAATAATAATAATAATAATAATAAAAAACAGTATTTATATAGTGACAACATATGACGCAGTGCTGTACATTAAATATGGGTTGCAAAGGACGGATACAAACAATGAAACAGGGTGAGAGGACACTGCTCAGAAGAGCTTACAATCTAAGAGGAAAGGGAACGTATGAAATGTATGACTATGGCAAGTGAAATAAGATTCCTATTTTCTTCCTCAGCTGTTCCTCTTTTCTGGTGTGATTTGTATAAAAATAATTTGTAGTCCGCATAACTAGTATTATATCCCTTTGAAGCTCCATATTGTTCTGTATGATAACCAGTCACTGACGATCTAACAGATATATGGCATCACCTGTAAAAAAAGAACTGCTTTTATGAGGGTGACATTAAAATATATTTACGAGCAGGAAAATATAGTTGTTTTTATTTGTCACATTTACAACATAGGAAATGTGCTTTGAGATAACACAGGAATCTATGTTCTGCTGTCCTTTCTGTCTGTTACAATGCCCGCACGTTATCTACTTGTACAATGTGTCAGGCATTCAGCATTTTTCATTTAAGGTATGCAGCCTGACAGCAACTATTGTTGTTATTCCCATTTACGCTGACAGTTCTTTATTGACAGTGACAGAATGCACCACTACAACAAGCTAAATATGGTCAGCTTTTTTCAGAAAGACATTTCCTTTAGTTGAAACAGTACACAATTAAAAAAAAATTTACATAAAGGCCCCTTTCAATTTTTCTCTTTTCAACTATATAGGAGTGGTTAGGACCACTTTGTGCATGATCCTACATTGTGATGAAACATCATCTTCTAAGATTTGGGGTACACAGAATTCTCTTAAGGCTCACTGGAAGGAACTTAACTTGATCTGTGAATCTTGTACTACATTATTAAAGTATAAGTAGACTCCTCTATGTTTTGTACATTTTATGGTATAAATTGTTTAGGCTTTGATATGCTGGGCAAGCCATGTAATTTGAATCTTGAACACTGAGGCTAGAGGTAAATATAACTCTTTATAAATGTTCTGGGGAAAGGAAAAAGAGCACTAAAAGTGCAGTTATTCTTAAAGAATACCCAGACTGTGCCATAATTAAAATGGCCCATATATCCAATAATATTAAGTCACTGAAAATTTTTGTGACTGATCTATACTGGTAAAATGTGTTTGCTTGCTATTTGCACATTTCCCGTTTATGATGCTACCAGTCACTGTTAAAAGATCTAAAATGTTTTAGGAACTTCATCCATGTCTCATATTTGTCTGGAAGACTATGATGGTATTCTGATCAGTCCTAACAAAAAA
>NC_092858.1:130194558-130199195 GCF_032062135.1 Pyxicephalus adspersus
AAAGCTAGTCGCCAGTCGAGTTCCAAGTCACTGGGGAAAACCCCCAGGTCAAGTTGCAAGTCGTTCATTAGGCTTAGGCGACTTAAGTCGGACTTGAGTCCAAGTCGCGCAACTCGAGTTCCAGCCTCTGGTGTCTGCTGTATTGTACATGTAACACTCTTTATTTTTGTTCTGGAAGAGTATAGCACAGATAATGGTTCATTTAGAAGCACTGCATTTAAAAAGCAAAGGTAAAGAGAACTTAAAAAAGTTATATCCAATCGAACTAATCTTAACAAACTAAAAAAGTTTTCTATGTAATACACAGTTCAGAGGGGTCACCCTTTCAGGCTTGTGTCCAGAAAAGTACTCATCAAAGATGACAAAACTGAGTCTGCCAAGACTCTTGACTTCCAGTTCCGAGGTCAACAGGCCAAATTCCTTATTGACACAACTTGCTCTTGCAGCAAGCAGGGCCCTGAGGGATGTCACCCCACAACTACTGCAAAGTCCCAACCTCACTAGAGCTCACTTTTTTATACCCCTTTTCCAATGCCCCATGCATGATGTTCTATTCTGTCAAGGTTAGATGAATTACCCAAGGCACACATTGCTGATGGTTGATATATTGCACCTCAGTTGTCACAAAAGATCACATTTCATTACTGAGCTGAAAAAGATAATGATCAGGATAGTTATTTAAGGTCATAATAACATTTCATGCAAATCACTTCCACTGTTATTCCAGTTGATGTTGGGACCAGGACTGAGCCTGCAGCAGAATGCTGAGGTTCACCGCAGGTCTGATATGGCCCCAAGATCTATCATGTTATTTTAAAACCAGAATCTACCACTAAGGGTTTTCTTGTATATTGAATGATCTAAAATGTTTACTTAATTTATTCTAAAAATGTTTAATAATCAAATTCTTTACTGTCAGATAGAGGTAAATTAATGTGGTTTTGAGGATCCGCTCCAGCAATCAGCTTTGCCTAAAATAGAAACTTGTTCATTGCAAATAAGTATACCTGATTTTCATTTATTTATGTGGTTTGTGTTATGATTTGTGATATGTGTTTGTTTACTTAGGGTTAGTCCACTGTAAATAAATATTTCTGTATTTAGTATGTGGTAAAGTTGATGGTAATGGTGTAGAGTTAATGCTGATCTCCCTTCCCACCCTCATCAAAAACATGTGATGCTCCATTCTCTCTTTATTTTTACAAGAGGAAGGGGTCTTCTTCCATTGTCTCTGTCACTGCCTCCATTAGGTGACACCTCCTATTGGCAGTCCAGCTGCAGGGCCCTCTTTGGACCAAGAAGAAGAGACAGCTGCAGTGACATCAATAGGAATCCAGCTCATATGGGTCATCTGCAGAGTTGGATTAGGGGTCCGCAGAGCTGGACAGTGGAAAGATGATTTTGTATGTGTGCACACCTACTAAAACAAGGCTAAGATGCAGATATATGGCATATGAAAAGCCAAGAGCTCACCCAGACCTCAATAATCAAACCATAACTAAAATATTACTGTTGTGATTTGAGGTATACTGTACTGGTTTAACTGTTTTGATGTGTCAAAATTTATAATAAACTATATTATTAAAAAATGATTAGGACACACAGGAGCATAACCAGTAATGCTTCTATATGATTTTCTAATATCGTTTTCCAAAAATAATTAGGGACAAGGAGATTAGCACTACCTATCTCCCTCATACTAAGGAAGCAAAGTACATCAGGCAATGCATTGCTTAAAGTAGAAATTACACTGCAAAAAAAAAATATTGCAAACAGGCAGATTCTTTTTTGGACAAGGGATGGCTGGATGTTCCGTCTACAATAAAAAACCTTTACCTGTCTGATTGCACATTGCCAGTGCATACATTCAAAAGATGTTCACTAACTGACGGTTCATTTCTTTCTGATGCATCTATAGCTTGGTGAACAGCCCGCCCCCCACCTACAGTGAATGGGACCTTCTTACTGAGTAAACACTGTCCCCTCTGAAAAAGTTTGCTAAATCCCATATAATATCAAACCTAAAGCTGTGCAATTCACAAAGTTTTTACACCCTGCTGATTGGGGAGACTTGGCTCTGACTCAGCGGGAGTGTTTGATCTCCGCAGAAATACCACTGATTAAATGCAGAAAGCAAGGGTTTATTGCAGAGAAAGCAAAGGTCCCATTGTTCAGCAGGCTGGCAGAAGACAGGCTTTTCTACTCAAGCTGTTGCTGCTAAAGAAAGAACATGAGCTGCAAGACACTAAAAAACATAGTTCAGTGACTCCATACCACCAGGAACCTTTTATAAAAACCTCATACCTTCTAGAGCAGTACACAAGTTGTACAAGGAAGCAGGAATTCTTTCATTTTTCATTTTATTGTTTTTATTTTTTTTAAACTTTATTCATGTGTTTTCTTTTATGGTTGCTGTATGTAGTTTATGTATGAGGAACCTAAATGCGTAGCTAATCTAAAGCAGCAAATGAAATGAATGGTAGGTTAGTATGCTATCTATGCAAGTGGTCCCCATCCTTTTGGACCTGATGGAAAGACTTACAGATTTAGGACCACACATGCACGGGGAGCTGTGTGTCACTCAAAGGAGAAGAAACTTACCCAGAGTGATGTCATGATGCCAGAACCCACCCACTCCAGAGACCCCCCCACCTCCCTGAGCCTGCGATCCACACGGAAGACATGGTCATCGGTTCTGGCTGGTACGCCCCCCATCGACGTGCTTCTCCTGAGCCCGCTGGATAGTGCACCAGCCAGAGCCGCAGATCACCAAAATTTTCTCATGGACCACCAGTGACGAATGCTGAGCAGGGTGACTGCTGTTCTATGCAACACCTCCTATATTACGTGCTGTAGGCTTTACATATCTACGACCCAAATATCCACCATTGTTCATATCAAATAGGGGGGGATATTTACATTCAGACAAAATAGTCAATAAAGGTAGACTGTATGATGCTTTATAGTTTTAGGAATTCTCACAACATTACATCAGTATTATTGTGATCAGGCCCAATTAGGGTATATTGTATGGACATCTGTCATTTTGAATCCTCCACTTTTTTACATAACAAGGATGCGCATGCACACTTGACATGCATACCATTCATTATTCTTTTTATACAATCACACCCCTGAGGATTAGCCATCCAAACTTTTGTTTCCTTAACAGGCCAATTTGTTTTTACCTGTGCGCTATTTGCTAATTAAAATATCTTCCTCCCCAGGCTGTTTTTTGAGTGTCTCCCCCAGTCTGAAATGTGTGATTCTCCTCCCCCCAGGCTGTATTTTATGTGTGTCTCCAGTTTGCCTGTTAATAATAGACAGTAAGCTTTTCTATCTTTTGTATCCTAAAATATATTTTATTGTCCTGCTGTTTTGACAAATCTTTTTAAAAATAAAGTTAGGCTAGATTCAGACCTGCAGTGGGAGCAGGTGATCATGCCACTGATTGCCGTAGGTAGCAGCTTGCCGCTTGCTCACTTTGAGCTGTTTCTTAAGGAACCAGCATGTGCAGGTGACAGTAAGCGAGGCTGCTGCAGCTAGACACTACATATAGTGTCTTCCTTCAAGTTCACTGGCATGTGGAAGTGGTAACCGAACAACAATCTCACCACCAGAATGAACAGAGCTTTAACAGTTTCTTTTCAAGGCAGTTGGGAAGTTGGCATAAGGCAGCCGGCTTAGGGGAAAAAAAAGTACAAATCTATGCCTCACTGCAATTCAGTAACATTTTTGGAAAGTGGAACAGATATACTAAGAACTACGGCAGATACATTTAAAGAAGACATATTCCACACATGAAAGTGTAAATATCCTATGAGCTCCAACTCCATAACTGCACCATAACTGATACTAAATAACTTACTGCTTCAAGATGTCATTCTCCCTCTAGAAGCAATGACCCAAAAAAGCAGCATTGGAATGACCCTTCTATATTAAGTTTGTTATAAATAACCATAGTCTGAATTATTTAATATTTGCTGCCACACTGTCGATGTTTATAATATCACAGGACTTTGAACTGATCGGAAGAATAGGGCAGTAAGTATAGAACAAGGATTAAAAATAGTTCAGGAGATAATGCTGGAGTCACAACAACTGGGGTTCTAGAAAATGCAAGAGTAATTAGATTACTTGGATTTCTTTATAGATTTCAAAGAAAGGTCCACTGCAGAATGATATTCAAATATAAATAGACATTATTAGATACTCTTCTTTGTGTATGTATAATAATTTATCTTTTATTCAAAGTGAGTCCTAATAACAAATATGGTATTTTTATCAGACATATTCAAATTTATCTGCTGATGCTGCTTAAAAAAACATTTTTTTATGGTTTAGGATAGCCAGACTTTGCAGGCTATTTCAAAAGTAAAATAATATTTTGCTGCTCGCTTTTATATTTAACGGTCTGTGTAGGAAATAACAACAGACATTAAATTTAGTTGAAACTCATCTCAAGGCAAGCAGCAAAATATACATTTGAAATATAAATTTGAAACACATACAGTATGTGGGACATTTTTACCCATGAAGAGGATTTGTAAATGTTGGTTCTTTAGTTGCAGTTAGAAAGGTGGCTGAATATGGACAGGGACATCTATTTTATCGTGAAGGATGTTTCCTTTACACAT
>NC_092858.1:130199529-130245304 GCF_032062135.1 Pyxicephalus adspersus
GAAAGGTGATTTAAATAACGTGGCATGGTTGTTGGTGCCAAGCAGGCTGGTTTAGGTATTTGTAGAAACCTCTGATGTGCCAAGATCTTCACACACAACCATATGTGTGGTGTATGGAGAATGGTCCAAAAAAGCAAAATATTCAGCAAGCCGTAGTTTTCTAGTGAAAACTGCCTTGTGGTAGCGAGAGGTCAGAGGTGAATGGCTAGACTGGTTCAAGCTGATAGAAGGGCAACAGTTAGTCAAATAATCAACTGATCTGTATAAGTCTTGCTTTTTTCTGTGACATTCAAGTGGTGGGATCAAAATTTGGCATCAACAACAGCATGGATCCATCCTGCCTTAAAGAGTTCAGGCAGGTGGTGAAGTATAATGATTATGGGTGATTTTTTTTGGTATATCTTTGGATCCTTTGTACCGACCAACCATTGTTTTAATAAAACAGCCTATCTCATTTTTGTTGATTACCATGTCCATCGCTTGATGACCACAGAGTACCCATCTTGTGATGGCTAGAAGGATAACACACAAAGTCACAAAGCTCACATCATCTCACCCTTGTGCCTTCACAGTCACCCTCATTTTAATCTATTAGAATACCTTTAGGATGTGGTGAAACAGGAATCATTATTATGCAGCCCACAATCCTGCAAAAGTACATGATGCTATTATGTCAGTATGGACCATAATCCATGAGGAATGTTTCCAGCACCTTGTTATATCTATTACATTAAAATTTCCAACAGTTCTAAAGGCAAGGGGAGTCCAACCCAGGTCTAGCAAAGGTGCACCGAATAAAGTGACTGGACAGTGTAAAGAAAAATGTATACATTTTTTGGCAAACCTTTTCCTTGCCTGAATCATAGGCATCCACATTCTTTATTGCAGAGTTGGAATTTCTTTGATGTTGGCTTGAAGGCACTGCATGTAGTTAATTTGCAGTAAACCTTACGCGCAGGAAGTTTTTTTAATTGCAGATGTTCTGCAAAAAACAAACACGTCCTTGTTTGAAATGTTTTAATTAAATTTATTACTCCTTCACCGGCATCAACATAGTTATCTGTGCATGCGCACAGGAATTCATAGCTTGATGCTGGGATTATGCACTGAGCTGTGCATGCAAAGAAGATGGTGTACAGACAAGTAAGTTTGTTTTATTGTATAAGAGGCAAATTCTGTCCCTGCAATAAAGAACCTGCCTGCCCGCAATATCCCATTTTTCAGTAAGACAGATTCCACGGGCATACTCACTAAGAAAATTGTCATTTTTGGTAACAAATGTGGATCACTTTATTCTAATTTCATGGATTTAATGTGGTAGATGTAGATGCGTATTTATATTTCAGATGACAAATCTGCATTTTTGTTCATTTAGATTGTTTGCTTGTTTAAAATATGCCCCAGGAAAGATCTGAATGAATTCAATGAGTTTGAATACAGGTCAATAGTTTATTAGATTAAAAACATTTTTAGTATTGATACACATTGTGGAGAGCAATTTCTAAAGCAAATTCTAAAGCCCTATACAGATGTCTGATAGAAGTCAGATGATTGTGGCTGGGAATGATCTTTCGTGACCATTTCCAGCGACAGATGAACGTGCACTGTACACACAGTGCTCCTCCGATCTATGGAGAGAGTAGGTGGAGGACAAGCAGCACCTCTCTGTGCTCTCCTCTATAACAATGCACAGCTGTTGTTACTGATTGGTCATTCATCAATCTACTACGGCAAATAATGACAGGTGATAGTCAGGGTCTGCTGAATCTGTATTTCAGATTTTTGTCCGAGACAAGCAGATTTGTCTTGGATGTCAATCATCCTATGTGTGTAGAAAGCTCAAGGGAGGAATTCCCTTTACTTTATGGACATTTTCTCCCCCTTAAGATAAGGCTCTCCAATACAAACTAAGCAGCTATCTCCTACCAGTTGTGATAACCGTCACATAAATTGTATAAAAGTCTATTATAAGTCTATTATATGGAATATGGCAGCCAAGAGTGAGGAGTATAAATATATGATTACTTACCTTCCCTTTTAAATATTGTGCTTTTTTCAACCCTTTTTGTCCAGTTTTACTTAGTTATCCTGACAATAAAGATACTTCCTGGGTGGCAATGCACTGGGTTATTCCAAAAGCAGTGTATCCTGTGCTTTCTTTATGTGCATACGGTTAACTTGTTGCTTAGTTCATACTCAACACTTACACTTGGCTCTCTTGCTGCTTAGCCCAGACCCTCCACTTGGCCAGGCATCAAGAAAGCCAGGTGTAAGTGGAGTGTCAGGCTCACCAGCAAGAAAGCCAGGTGTAAGTGGTGGGTCAGGCAAGTAATGGGTCTGAGTTACACTTGCAATGGAGTTAGGTGCTGCACATCTTGGGGTTTAGCTAAACAGCAAATTAGCCAGATGCCAGGGAGGGCCAGACTCACTAGCAATGGAACCAAATGTAGGTCTGAGCTTCACCAACAAAAGAGCCCACTGCCCTCAGTGAGGGGCCCTCACTTGTACTGGAATACTTGAATGTTTACTTATGGACCACTAGTTGAAACTGCACATGCGCTGTAAGATCCGGCCTAGTGGTTTTTGAGAGAGGGCAACATGCCAGTTAGCTGCTGGACTCCAATAGCAAACTCTGGTACAGAAATGAACCTTCTCCTCCACAATGGCAGCTCTGTTTAGTATGGACAGGTTTGAATGATTGAGTCTGTTGAATTAAACAGAACCTGTTAAAAAGAAAGGCAATCTAATATATTAAAACTATAATATTTTGATTTTTAATTTTTGTATGGGATGAATGGGACTAAGTTATTAGATGCAAATTGTTGTTTGTACACTAGGGTGTGCTGTAATACTTTTAGATACCACATCCTGCATGTTACACGTCAGCTCCCTCCCAAGAAATCTTGGCCTGCGGAAGTCAGTATTCCTTTGCTGCTCCTTAGAAAGCTTTTCATTTTATTTTTGTAAGATTAGCAGGCACATGTTACACAAACACCTGCATTTTCAAATCTTATTTTTAACCTTTTCCTTACCAACACCTTAAACTGCATTTTTTAGAGTAACTTTGTATTGTTTTTTTCCAGGACCATTGGGCTTTTATTTGGTAGCATTAAGGGACATAAAATATATTTATTTTGTCACAGTGGGCCTGATTTAATAAAGCTTTCCAAGGCTGGAGAGGATATACTTTTATCAGTGAAGCTGGGCGTTCCATCAAACCAGCAATGAAACTGGTAAAGAATTAAAAGCATTTGCTAACAAATAACAAATGATTTTTAGAAAATCCATTCCAGGTTTGCTGGATCACCCAGCTTCACTTATAAAAGTGTATCCTCTCCAGCCTTGGGGAGCTTTAATAAATCAGGTCCAGTGTCTTCCTGTGTTAGAAAACAATGAAGGGAAAGAATGTCTATTTACATGCAACACAAAAAAAGGTAACCTCTCCCCTTCTATCTTTACTGCCACGACAGAGCCCTCTGGGATATCAACGTCACATATCTGGGGTACCTACATCACCTCTACCTGGAGGCTTTGAGCTTGTCCTTTTGCGCATGCGGATCTCTTGGGGATAGCTATTTATTTGTTATCCAAGTACCTTAAAGTGGAACTAAAGTTAAAAAAACACTTACCTTTACTTCCGCAGGTCTGTCGATCCGTTGGGGGTTTTCGTCCATCGAGACGCGGGCTGTCCCGATTTCCTTCTTCACCCATCATCACCATTGTCTTTACTGTTCTCCTGGGTTCTTCTTCCTACATCACCTGATCTCGCTCTGCACAGGCGTGAGATCAGGTTGACGTAGATGAAGAAAAAGATTGCTGCATTGTGCATGCGTGGGAGCGGCAATTATTTCAATGTCGTATTTTTTATCATAGTGTATGTTACGATTAAAATAGGAAATTATTGTTTTATGTGTATGTTTTTATTTGTCCTTAACTGTTTTTTCTTTTTCCCATGTTTTCTTGTTCTGTACCTTTTGTAAATTACTTTAAAAACTTTATTAAACAGATTGAAACAAAATGGGTGATTATAAAACAGTGTCAAGTTAATGAATGAATCTTAATGCACTCATATAGAAGTAAACAGAATCCACTGTACTAACACAGAATCGTACAATCTTTGGATGACAGACCTTTCTCCATGCAGTAGTTTGTCAGAAAGGGTAACTCAGTTTATTATATTTGTTTGCAAACAAAATATAAGAAAAATCTGCAGTCCTTCTTTGAAGTGGCCACTGCCAGTAAATGCAGCACAAAATCCTAATACACTTCAAAAGATTTCCAAATGGTAATCTCCTGCATGGCTGATCTCCTGCCTAAAGCCTAACTTGAGAAACCTTCATTTTTTAAACCTTTTAAACCCTGAAAACTTGTTACCTCTGCCTCTGTTTTGTTAAATAAGTTTAACAGCTGCAAAGTGTGTTGTGCTGCTTTAGGAACATACAGCAAGAGCCACTTTAGGATTCCTGCTATATGGGAATGACAAACACCCGTTCCTGTGTTGTGCCTCTACCCACTCCCTTTGCCATTCACAAAGCACAGCCTGTAATTATGGGAGGCCCACCATCCTACTAGCAAAAATGCAGTATTCATGTATGCTGAAAATGAAAGCCACAGAAGAATAAAACAACACGGATATTATTACATATATTGCTAGATGGTGTTTCCCTTTTTTTAAATTATTTATTTAGCCAAACAGAGCCTCACAAGAGATACAGTATCAATAAAACCAAGGTTAAAGTTCTTTTCTTTAACACCTATGTCCTGTAATTGTTTTATGCTAAAAATAAAATGTCCCAGACTTAGTGTTCATAGTTCTTAATTCTAGAATATATTATTATACCCTGTGCATACATTTTTGGGTTTTCCTGAAAAAATTAGGTTTGTTTCAAAAAGTGAAGGTCAAGAAGGTAAAAAAAAGGGGGCCTCAAATGTGACCTCTTACAATCTCAGGGTGTCACACAATAGCAGCATGTTTTTGTTCATTGAGGTTTGAGAATTCGAAAATGATTGAGCCATAATGCTCCTCGACATTTAACATTAGTCCATACTGTAAAGTGCACTCAAGGAAAAGTTGGAATCAACATTAGTGACTGCAATCATAAACCCCCAGCATTGTTGTCAGTGTTTAGTGGTGGTTAGTGGCAGTGATTTAATCCCTCCTACAATGGGGATTACCAACAGTACTATTAACTTGAGAATTCAAATGCACATTATTCACAGGTGGCCAACAGGTAGTACACCTGTAGTAGTAGGCAACAGGTCCCTAAATGTTACCTTTACCCTTAACAAATAGCCCTCTAACTCTTGACATAACCCATAGCCTAATCACTCATACTATGTTACTCCCTCTACAGCAGGGGTGTCAAACTCAAATACACAGAGGGCCAAAATTAAAAACTTAGACAAAGTCGCGGGCCAAACTTGAAAGTTTTTGGAAAAATTCAGGAAGTTTTTCCTTCTCATTAGATATAAAACCTTTTCATATGGAAACAAAGAGGTTTTATTTAACATTCAATCTGGAACAAGCCTATAATAGAGAAATAGCACCGTTACTACAATTCCCTGCGTCAATAAAAGAGTCCAATGGAGGGCTTAATGTTATGGCTGGAACTCCCTCTTCACTGAAATAGCACCGCTACTACAATTCCGTGTGTCAATAAAACAGTCCAATGTGGGGCCATGCATAGGCAGAGAGGCTGCTGGTCTATAGACGCGAGTGATGCTGGGAATTGTAGTAGTGGCGCTATTTCAATGCAGCGACAGGCCAGCTGCAATTCATATTTAGAATTCCAAATTTGACAGTTTGAAACCCCTCCTCTCTGCTCTACAGCATAGAGATAGAAAGAAACACAGCTATTACATTTTATTTATTTACACAGTATTACCTCCTCGGGGTTAACAAAGGGATTTTTCAATGCTGTTAACCCCTCCCTCCTTTATTGCCAGCTTAAAGAAGAAAGATCCATGACATCTGACTGCTTAAAACACTGAAGGGAAAAAAGTAAGTCAACTGTGTAAAACTGGTCCTGTTCACATATAAATCTAAAAATGTTTAAAAAACACATACACTCCCCATGCACTGTCTAAAATCAAATTATCTGATGACCAGCTATCCCAGAAACCAAAATTGAATCTGGAAGCTTTTCATGCTTTTTACCATAAACTCTATGAACAGCCATCTTCACTTTCTAGTGACAAATTGGACTCTTTCTTTTCCAGAATCCCTTTACCTAAACTACATAAGTCCCATGTGAAACTTTTAGATAAAGAATTACCAATAGCAGAGACTTTGAAAACTATCAAATCTCTCTAAACTAACAGTTCCCCGGGCCCAGAAGGGTTTCCCAACCTCTACTATAAAACTTATACTGACATCTTAGCTCCCCATTTGACTCTCTTTTTCAATCACCTCCGTCAAGGCATTTCGGTCCCGCTTGATAACAGAGCCCATATAAGCATAATCCCCATGCCAGGTAAAGATCACACGGAAGTTGCTAACTATAGACCCCTCTCGCCTATTAACTGTGATCTTAAAAAAACGATGAAAATTTTGTCCTTGAGATTAGGGACTTTTTTAAACCGATATATACATCCTGATCAAGTTGGGTTTTTGGCAGTGCATGGGGACTGGGATGGTGGTGCCAAACGTGAAGCTATGTTACTCTCACTGGATCTTCATAAAGTTTTTGAAAGCGTGTCATGGGATTACTTAATAGGTTTTGGTCCAGCCTTTATGCGGCTGATGGTGTCCCTATATTCCACGCCCACAGCTAGAATTTCCCTTAGAGGGTATTTCTCACCCTAGTTGGATGTTCGACGTGGAAGTAGACAGGGTTGCCCGCTATCTCCGTAAATAAACCCCTGGCTATAGCTATACGACTTAACCAGGACATTAAAGGTATTCAGTGTGGTTCTACAGAACATAAATGTGGCTTGATTGCTGACGATACCCTTTTATATATCACCTCTCCTTTAACTTCCTTGCCCAACCTATTTAAAGAACTTACAACTTTTTCAGAGGCATCAGGACTCAAAATCGAAGTAAATCAGAGGCAAACTTGATATCTCTGCTTAAACAAAATTTAAAATTTGAATGGAATCCTTAATCCATACCCTACCTGGGCATTCAGATTACCTCTTTATTTCAGACACTTTTTAAAGCTAATTATCCCCCATTATTGTACCTTAGTTAATGATCTACAGAGATGGCAATCCTTCCCTCCGTCATGGTTTGGTAGAATTGCAACAATTAAAATGAATATTTTGCCCAGATTGTTATATTTATTTTGCACCCTGTCGATTGAAATTCCCAAAGTGATTCTCAGCAACATACAAAACGAGTTACTTAAATTTATATGGAATGGTAAACAACAGAAATAATGCGACAACACTTTATACTCCCAAATAGCTAGGTGGTCTAGGGGTTTCCAATCTGGCATTATACCATAGGAGGCCCAAATAGCACCCCTGGGCCAATGTACTTTTTGAAGTCTAGACCCCAATAGACTGACTTAGAGGCTCTGTCCTGCCCAACTATACCAACTATACCTGTTGAAACATTAATGTGGGTTTCGAGTGAGAAACGTCCTGCAATTATTTGTCCCTCCCTTTCCTATGCCTTCTCTGTGTGGGATAGTCAAAAAACGAATCAAGCTTTTTATTCCCAGCACGCTCCTTTTACTCCATTATGCCAAAACACAGATTTTCCCCCTGGATGTGGACAGGGGCATGAAGTTTGGTGGCACATTAAGGGATTTTTCCATATTAGTGAGTTTTTGGATGGGAAATATGTCCTTAGTAGCTCCCACTTACAGGATAAGTTTCCCTCCCACCCACAGAAAAGGTTTCACTAGTGCCAAATAAGGTCATTTATCCAATCTAAACCTAAAGGCCTCTTCCCCCCATACCAAAACACAGCATTGGAGAAGTCATGCCATTCCATCACTGATGCTAAGGGGAGAGTTTCATTGGTTTATGCAGCCCTTTTTCACAATGACAAAAGATTGTTTTATATGACTTAATGGGATGCAGATTTGACAGAGGAGTGGGAGGTTCCAGATTGGTAAACTTTGGCTGCCTCTATGTCTTCAATTTCTTTAAACATGTCCCTTATCGAAGCTAAATATAAGGTCTTGCTGAGATGGTATATGGTGCCCACCTGGATTAATAAATGTAATCCTACTATCTCCTCTCTGTCTTACAGAGGCTGCGGACAGCTGGGCACCATGTTTCATGCCTGGTGGACTTGTTCTAAAGTCCAACGGTTTTGGATTTGTATTTTTAACTTGCTGTTTTCTGTCACACAAATCAACATTCCGAGAAAAGCGGAGAGTGCTTTGTTCTCTAAACTACCAGACTCTGTACCACTCCACCGGACAGTACCTAAACCTCCCTGCAGATTAGTTAAATATATTCTCTTAGCAGCTCGCAACTCGATTGCTTGCTATTGGAAAACCTCGGCCATTCGGCTTGATTTTACTAAACACAAACTAAACTGGATTATGACAAATGATAAATTAACCTGTACCTTGCAGACCAACATGGATAATTTCTATAAAAGTTGGGACCCGTAGATGGCCTACACTCAACACTAAGTTTTCAGTGGGAACCTTTCCTACGTTTGAATTCTACACCCCTCCCTGTTCTTGTTTCCTTCCCCCACCCTCCCTCCCTTAAGTGGTACCTATGTGGGGTATTCACTTTTATTTGGTACATGCTATTTTTAGTGTGACTGTTTTGACTTTTTTTCCTTTTTGGAAATTTTCTGCAGACTTGACATCGATACAATGAATGCCTTTTTTTTGTGTAATTTGTTGTAACGCCATTTTGCTCTTGTTATGTCTTTTACCATATGTAAGCAGTGTTAATCCATAAATGTGTGGAATATCTGCTTTGTTATTTTTTTATATTTCCACAACACAACTGCTGTAATTTATTCCTGAAAAATGCAATAAAACCTTTGAAATAAAAAATATATACACTCAAATATAAATCACAATTTTTCTTTTTATCTGAAAATACCATTAAGAAAAAAATGGTTTATACCATACCATAAAAAAAAATTCACACCATGTATGTGTTTATTATGGCATTTCTATTGATTATTGTTTTGAATGTTAGCAAGGATGCATGTATTTTGTGCTCAGGCTTGTATTTAAGTGAGGTGTAAATAAGTACCTTGGTTTATTTTTCCAATCAGTTTATTTTCAGGAATATATGGTATATTCAGGAAAAGCAGTGTGGAATAGGAAGTTAGGAAAGTAAACCCTAGATCAGGGGTTGGCAAACTCTAGCCTTTAGGCCAGATACGGCCTAGCCGGTAGTTCGTTTCGACCTAATGCCCCCTGGCGATCTGGCTGAATGCGTGGCTCTGGAGCCACGGGTTGCTGGCCGGATCAGCCAGGGGGCATTAGAAACTACCGGAGCTGGAGCCACCGGAGCTCTGGTGCCGCCTCCTTGCTGTTGATATTCCACCGCTGCAGTAAATAGGGAAAGCTTCTTGAAGGTAAATCCCTCTCCTCCACAATGCATACGGAGGAGAGGGATTTCACTTCAGGGGGTGTTCCCTGGTGGTGGGCGCAGCCATTAGGGCAGGTCCCGCCTAGTGTGCTCCTGCCCACCCTATAAATGGGCTAGTGGCCATAAAACTTTGCTGACCCATGCCCTAGATACTTGGATCTTCAACTGATAAAGGTTTAGGTTTATTTTTAGAATATTACCAGTGAATAACAATTGACATGTTATTACAGACACTACTATTGTGCTTTTTTTTTTCGTTAAGCTACCCTGACCCTGTGGGATATGTCATTGGTATATCTTTACATTTTATAGTTCACACAAGCATTGAATGACAAAAAAAATTAAACACTTTTGATATGATGGTATTGGTGCTATCTTAGAATTATAAGAGTAAGTTAATTAGTGTTCTCCTAACATTGTCCTTAGACTATGTCAGGAATTTAGATCATCACTTTCGTGATGGTAACAATGCTTTTTCCTCTGCTGAGTTGTACAGTGTGCCGAGATATAATCTGACTGAACATTAAAGACACTGTCCATTGAAGGATTATTCTTCGAAAAACATTCTGAAGTCCCTGGCTGTTCCATTCCATATTAAGCCAAGTGGGAAGGTCATTTAATCTGATTCTATAATCTTTCACAGAAGAATGCGGCACGTTTTTATTGGCTGATTGTTTTTTGTAAACTACGATACCACAGATCTAAAAATAGAGTGGACTTAAAGAGAACAATAGGCTCTCACATGCAACATAAAAGGCGACTGATTTGTTCAGACATGGGTATTTGAAATCCTGCTCTGAGAACTGAATTCTCCATCAACAGTCTGGCAGTGTATTTTGGAAGGTAAAGGAAACAAAATGGAGGTAGTGGTGTGCTTCACTGAACTAGTGGGTCTGTTCCTGTCACTATCTGGCTATGTTTGCTGCCTGGTGGCCTTAATTATACCTCAATGGTTGACATATTCTCCAGGCCTTCTTGTCAGTGAATATTACCAGCTTGGCTTGTGGAAAACTTGTGTTGTTCAAGATGTGGGCCTAAGTGTATGTCAAGAATACCAGACTCCACTGCACATTACTCCTCAAATCCGAATGGGTCGTGTCCTGGTGAGCCTCTCAGTGTTCCTCGGAGCCTTAGGATTTACAGCTTCGGTGCCTACCCTGACCTGTGTGAAATGCCTTGACGAAACAGAAAGCCATATGAAAAAGATGCTAGCACTTCTAGGAGGAATTCTTTTTGCGGTGTCAGGTATCCTGACCTTCAGCTCTGTGTCCTACTTTGCCTATGACACGCTGGTAAAATTTTGGGATCATAATATTCCTAAAGACATTCCACGGTGGGAATTTGGAGACGCAATGTATGCTGGCTGGGTAGGCCGTTTCTCGATATTGTTGGGAGGTATTGTACTGATTTTATCACAGTTCCGTACTTCTCAAGATTCTGAACTAAAATGACCCTAATGTGGACATTAATGCCCCTTTTAAATTTGTTTTGGTACTCCATATAGCAACATTTTAAGGACGTGGATGTAGAAACTGTATATCATGTGGTCTACAAAGTATATCTTGCAGACAGAACAATTCATGAGTAGTCATGAAATAGTCAGCTCAGTTTAAAGTCAATGAAAGGAAAAATTTTAAAAGGTTTGTACTTATTAGGTTTTTTTTATATCTGAACCCGAGGGATTTACCTTCATTATTTGTCTTAGAAAACATTTCCCTGGTATAGAAAGTTAAAATAAAGTTTTTGAGTTGTCCAATGGGAAAAACTACTCTTGTCACAGATGTCTAAGAAGGGATATAACCTTTCTCTGACGAGATCTCCCCTTATTTTGTGATTTGTCTCTGGGACAGGAAGCAAATGTGTGTGTATATATATATGTTTATATTTTGTTATTTATCATTACATACTCCACCCCAAACCTAAAAAATAAATTTTGATTTTAAATACTCTCTACCTGCTCTTTATTAGTGTGTACGGCATACGATGCAGTAACTACATAGTTCACATACTTTTGACTGGTTTAGAATAGTCACATATGGTAAAGTGTAGTATCCCTATACCATTTTACAAAAGAGAAGAATGTTCTATCTGACATTTTTTAGTAAGTAATGTGCGACACTGGGGTTGATTTATCAAAGGAAATTTGGCTGTTCACTTATAAAGATGAATTATCCCCATGCCAGGGAATTTCCTATTGGCTTAGTAAATGCTGTGAAAGTTAACTTTGCAAAGAATACCCAATCACATGCAAGGAAATGTAAAAGTTATTGTTTATTCCATGTGATTGGATGATCAAAGTCAGCAGAACTTTTTCATTTACTAAGCTAAGTAAAATATCCCTTACAAAGGATGATGATTTGCCTGTATTCCTTTTTGAAATCACTTCCAAGAAGTTAATATTACAACTCATCTTTTACTCAGTCTGTATTAATTTTATTTTATATAGCTTTTTAGAACTCCTATTATTTGTAATGCTTATTCTAAAGATATTCCAAGGTAACATGGTAATAATTTATACTTTACAAATGTTTCATGATTCCAGATGTAGTGTTAGTCCTTAGTAAATGATGTTCTGTCCCTTACTGCAATACTCTCTGTATTATCCGTAGAAGCAAAATTATAACCCATACAAAGTCACAAGCAATAGATTTCTTATTTCTCACATGTGTTTAATATTTGACAATAAAAATGTTGTAAAGAGTTTTTGTGGAAATGTTTGCTCACATGTTTTATCAATTATAGCCCATGCAGAGGAATTTCCTATTCAGCTTCCAGACACATACATGCCAACAAGTACCCACACTTGTGGCATAATTACATATACAATAAGGATTTATTTTTGCAGATGGAATAGCTATGAATCAATGGATACATTGTTTCTGCTGATAAAAGACAGGGGTGGTAGGCATCTGAGAACAAATAACATTTAGGTATTTCATGTTTCTGTACTGCAAAGTTTTATAGAGTGCATAGAAAACTATTAACACCACCAGCTGAACCTAAGTGAGCTTAATGCTTAATTCACCACCAAACAAGTACAAGTATATATATATATATATATATATATATAAAATATATATAAATATATATAATGTCAGTTTAATAATACACTAAATTCATGTTTAGATTAAAGAAATGAAGTAGAGCAATAAGGAGAATCCTTGAATACACAAGGAGGATGAACAAAGTCTATACAACTCAGCTGTTGTACAATACAATAGGTGATATGTGCAGTAAAATACCAGTAAAAGGTGAAATGAATAATAAAATGCTAGTAAAATCATTCAATTCTAGGCTTTCAAAAAGGTATCTAAAGTGGTTGTAATCCATAATACGTACATGTATATGATGTTTCACATTCCATTTGAACAGCGTACCCTCTGGCATAAAATAAATTAGAACAAAACCAAATGAATAAATAAACACGTGTATAATATTTCCAGCATCAAATACATCAAATTTTTAAAGTTGGATTTATGACTCCATGTGTCTCACATTTCACATATAGTGTGGACTGTTAGCTAAGCTGATTGTTTTCAGAGAATGTAGAACTTCCAGAACAAAGTTATCAGTTCTAGTTGTCAGTCATAGGATGGGAGTAACAAAAGACTATTTACTAATGTCTCCAGGATACAGAAGAATGGAATTTACCAATACAATACTCACTACAACAAGAAATCAGGCTTTAGAGGTCCTTTCCACTTTTTTTTTAATTGTTCCCAATGTGTTCAATGCGTGAGCACTGCAATTTTAAAAGTGGCAATGCTTTCTAATATTATACAATCTACTTATTGTTCATAACCAGTATGATGACATGAAATTCCTCCAAATTATTTTTAACCATATTGTAAAGCTCTAAATAATATAAAGGATTAACTTTACTAACCTTTTAAACTGCAGTGCTGAAGGAGATCATTGTTCTTGGTAAATCTGTCTTAATGTGCAAATACACAAATATATATACTGGTACATACACGTATATACTATACTGATATTTCTAAAATATTTAGGGCACAGTAAAGCTTACAATCTGTTGGAAAAGAAAAGTAAAGTGTAATGATGATACAAAGCATTATCCCTAAGCAAAGGTTTCCTTATGCTCCTCCACTTACAATATGCTTGTTGCAAGCTCCCATTTTATAGTGGGGAGTGTATCATATATTCAAATAGAGCTGCAGATCAGAAACTGGAACAATGTAGGAATCTAAAAAAACAAGGAACAACCATTAGTATTTAAGGGAATCTGCCTAAAAGGGAATTTGTAAGCCACAATTTTTTTCTACCAAAGCTTATACCTACCTGAATGTAATGCTGATCCTTTAAGACTTTAAGACTTATTCAGTGGAGTATGCAGATCAGGATTTTTGACTTTTCACATACATAGGTCAGTCATTAAATACCAAAGCCAGAGACAGTTAGGTAACTATTTTGAAGGTGTCCCACCATATCCACCATTTTGCTGAAAAAAAATGTAAAGTTGACATATATAATCAAATATAAGCCAAGATACCTTCTTTACCAGAAAAAAACAGGCAAACTACATTGACTCAAGTATAAACCTATGTCGCAGAATGCAGCAATTACTGTTTATTTTCAAAATAGTAATCAACAGAAACGCCCCCCAAAAAATGTGAATAAATACATCTATGTTGTGTTATTTAAACCATTTATTTCAAAGGGGAAACAAATTAAACTATGTGGGCTCAGTTTGTTTAACTTTTTCCCCCCTTTATAGGTTAATTTGGAACTAAAGTTTCACTTTTACTATCGGCTTCATCAGGCAGGTCATTATTGCAGAAAGGTACAGCATTACAGTGCCAGCTTTGGTTGCCATGGAAATCCAGCAATCTCAGCTTCCCTTGCGTATGTCGGGGGTGAATGAACCCTGGTTACGTCATCCCAGCACAGTCAGTCAAGATAGTTCAAAATCTTCTCCAGGAAGAAGGAGGGTAGGAAGATAGCAGCTCAATGTGATGGAATGCAGATTGGTGAGTTGCACAGCTTTAGTTCTGCTTTAATGTATTTTGTACTTTGCGTTGTTTATGATGAATTACTTGCACTTAAATGATATTTTGTGCATTATTGTTAGCCACCAGTTCATGACGTGGTGCCCTAGTGTAAAGTGTGTAAGAAACTCAAATATTGGTTGGTTCTAGATAGACACCAAGAATCATAGCTTAACTTCTAGAAGTCTGGATTTCCTACTTTGTCACCAGGGAGGTCAAACATTGTTTTTAAGCCTTGTATCAAAAATGGTCGTACAAGTTTCTTATTGGATGGATTCTGTGTTGAGATAAATGTAGCATCTAGTAGGTAAGTTCTATGGATGAGCCCAGATCTGTATGGCTACAAAAGGAAGAATCCAAAAACTAGGATGATCAAGACGGTCCTAATAACAAACATGTGATTCTAGAGTTCCATCTGTTGGCTATAAAATGTAGATATACAAATATTTGCTAATATTTTCAAATAAATATCAAATTATATTGGTGCACCGGCCAAAGCCCCAGACCATATCTCCCGTACGGATGGCAGGCTCAGGGCAGTGGCCAGGTTGCGTCCCTGGACTGGGCGGGTTCTGGCATCATGATGTCACTCTGGAGAAAGTTTCTTTCCCTTTGAGTGACATACCGCTTCCCGCGCATGCGTGGTCCGGAGTCTGTAAATTTAGTGGTCGGTCAGCTTCAAAAGGTTGGTGACCACTGCCCTAAAGCCCCTTATCCATTCATTTCAGACTCTGCATTGTAAATGAGGACACCAAGGATACAACCATAACCATAGTGTAACGAAAGCCGGCACTGGGATATCATCTGAATGAACCACTGGGTGTATAGCCGATGGTAGACTAGGATACTTTATGTTACATTTATTTTTCTTGTTATATCCTGAAGTTTTCACTATACAAAAGTAAAAGTCACTTAAATGATCTCCTGGCTCTCGCCAAACCATAGGTGTACCAAATGGCATCTTATCACGTGTTCCCTTTGTCCATATTCATAAACCCTCGACACACTGCACACCTTATGAGGGGCCAGGACTTATCTTGATCACCAAGTTTAACTTTGAAATATGCCAAATAGGCTTTCTCTACAAATGTGCTGATGTTCGCCCTTTGACTGGGAATAGTGAAACAGCCACAGATATACCAAAATGAATCAGGGTTGTTTAGGTACTTACTACAAAAAACAGCAAAGCCAGACATGATCTGAAAGAAAGGAAATACGTGTGTAGGTGGAAAAATAAATTTGGCTTATTCACTACGTAGAGCAGCGCATAACCTCTGACCACACTGTCTTGTGTGTAAATGAATGCATATATAGCAGAACACACCACTTAGAGCCAAGTCAATACAACGTGAGCTCCACCAATACCAAAAAACTTCCAAAAAGTTCCAAACAGTTTAAGAAGAGACTTGAACCTGATCATTTTGGATCAGGGGAAGAGAAAGTTGTACTCGGTAAGTATCTTCTTCAACTGCAAATGTTAACAGTTTTTATAGGTACCTAGAAGACCTTTTATTGGCTGGATTTCAAGGCGGGTACCTAATAGTATACATAAGGGTAAAGGGTGGGAGAAATATATAGAAACAAGGTAGTGTAGCAGTTGCATGCTGACATAATCCCATGTTGGGAGCTCCTTGCTCCAACGCTCCAAATCACAATGTAAAAGGATAGTCAAGGAAAGCCCGGGTCTACGCAGGCAGCAAGCAAGACAGGTCAGGTCACATGCCAGGGGTCAACAGCCAAGAATCCAGGAGACAGACTGCATTGACACAGGGGCCATTGCGGGCAGGGGGAACACAGGAGAGACTGGAAGCACCAGGAGATACAGGTGAAGAAGGGATATCCACAGACAGTCAGGAACAGTGGAACAGCACAGGGAAGTTGGCGGGGAACCAACAGACTAGACAACGAGAGGTTAACGCAGGAGCTGGTCAGAGGAAACATTGGTTTAAGCAACAGGTATACAGGAACTAGATCACAGAACTAGGGAGCTCAAACCACTTAGTGAAGACTTGTTGCACAAACCCAAAATGCAGTCTGAGAGCCAGCTAAATAGCCACGGCTGATCAAGAGGCTATGAAGCTTGGAAACAGAGGCACGCCCAGCATCAGAACTGCAAGCATGCGCAGGAGAGTGATGCCTGCTTTAGTGAGGAAGAGGTAAGTGTGACAGGTCCTAAATCATTTATAACTAAGTTGGTCTCTGCTGTTTGAAGGATAATAATGTCTGAGTCCTCCCAAAAAAGAAACCCAACCAATAATAGATGAGAGTGAATAAGTTACAAAAGATGTTGGTGTCACCTGAAGTTACAAAAGAATTTGGTCCCAAAATTTAAAGCACTAGTAACATGTTTTTCATTATTATTATTATCAATAATAATAATAAACAGGATTTATATAGTGCCAACATATTAGCAAACAATAAATAGGGGTTGCAAATGATAGACAAATACAGACAATGACACAGGAGGGGACCCTGCCCCGAAGAGCTTACAATCTAGGAGGTGGGGGAAGTAACACACAATAGGAGGGGAGATATGTAGTGGTGAGAAGTAGTGACGATTTCAAAAGACAGAAGACGGGTAGGCAAGTTTTGAAAAAATGGGTTTTGAGTGCTCTTTTAAATGAGCAGAAAGTAGGAGCAAGCTGAATAGGACGAGGAAGACCATTCCAGAGAATTTGGCAGCTCTAGAAAAGTCTTGGAGCCGTGTGTGTGATTAGGTTATGAGTGAGAAAGTCAGTAGTAGGTCATTTAAGGAGCGGAGAGGGTGGTTAGGGGGGTATTTTTAACATATTCAGGGTTTACCACTAGTCTAAAGATATGATATATAAGGTGACCCACACCAAGGTTACTTAGTATACATTCCCTTAAGGGATAACTTACACTGTTACACAACTAAAAGAAATTCTATCCAAAGCACTGAGATACTATATCTTCTTCTTCAAGATGTACTGCAAAAGTAAGACACAAAGCAGCTGTTGTTTATGATGCAGATATCACATCATTCCTTCAATTTTCACTATTTATAAACTAAGAATGTTGCAACTTCCTCATTGTTTCATATTTAATGATAGCATGATGTATCCTGCAGTTTCCTTTAGAATGAAAAAATCAACCTAATATAATACAATGTGGGAAACATAAATTTTGTAATTGTGTCAGATGACACATGCAGATGACATGAATTGTGATCTGTACTTTACCATTCACCAATTCTAGTCATTCAAAGATAATTCTGCTTTCTATTTGCAGTACAAGTCTTCTATAAAGTAAAGAAGTCAATCCACCAGTGGTTAAAATGTGATAAAATGCACAATGAAACTTATTGCTTTTCACATAACACATATATTGTGCTCTGCTTAATCAAGTTTGATATTATATGTGGTATTACCACTAGCCTTTTAAGAATTCTTTGGCTCTTTAAGAAATCTTTAGGAACAATCAGTAAAAAGGCATTACACATGACTAAAGTTATCAGAAGTGGGATACAGAGCATTTCGTGCTATGGAATGCAATATAAGTATAAGGTAACAAGTAAATGACAGAACAGACAGGCATTTCACCACCATGTCAGAAATTGTGACTGTATTTCCATGGGTGATCTCCAGAGGCGTATTTGATTTCTTTCTTCTATACTCAGAGAGGAAATGCAGGGCCTTTTAATTTGGTGTTTAAAAATGTGATCATATATAATGCTGAGCAACACTTAAAATTACTACTTGTAGATTGTTTCATTATAATTTGCATAAAAGTATTTTTGATTTGAGATAAGTGCCATATTTAAATGAACAGAAACAGTCTTACAAAGTAATTAGAGTCCTCAGAGCAGTGTTTCTTGAACTTTTTAACATGGAGAACCCCCTGAAATAACTCTCAGGTCTTCAGGGAACCCCAGCTATATTAAATCAGTAAATTAGTCTGGTGGTCAATATTAGTATAATGGGCAGTAAGAAGAATACCTCCTACATTGCTGGCCATTGGGAATGCTGCTACCCTTACAGGCAAAAGGATCATTGGTATCTAATAAACTGACCTGAGAGGACCAAACAGTCATTGTTCAAGGGGCCCTAAGCAACCCCTGGAGAAACCCTGGTTGAGAAACATATTATTTTATTATTTTCTTTAAAGCAATACACTTTTATAAGGTAACTCAGGATGGAAGTACAAATATACAGGACAGAAGGCAGTAAAAGAAAAGTAAACAAATTACACTGTGAGCCTGATTTATTTAGACTCTACAATGCTGGAGAGGAAATACTTCCGTCAGTGAAGCTGGGTAATCCAGCAAAGTCATTCAGAGTAATTTGCTATTTTGAATCCTGGAGCAGATCCATTCCAGGTTTGCTGGATCACACAGCATTAGTGATGAAAGCGTATCCTATCCAGCCTTGGGGAGCTTTAATAAATCAGTCTATTCATGTATATACCTGTAAATAAAAATGTTTCATTCTCATCACAACAATAACTACATTCCTGAAAGGGTATTTATATTGGGAGATTATAGTAAGAGATCATGCGAACAATAGGTAAAGCTCTATGCATATTTTATACTCTTCTAGGGCTTCTACTTACTGCAAGTAATGCTAGACATTTGTAGGATTATAGCCAGCATTCTAAAATTCAAATAAAGAAACATACTTCAAATAGAATTTAATGGCCACAGCATTTGTTAATGGCTGTAAAAGACTTAATTAACGAACCAAAAACCGCTGTAGCTATCAACATTATATTTTTATAATAAATCTATGTATATAGCAGAACACACCACTTAGAGCCAAGTCAATACAACTTGAGCTCCACCAATACCAAAAAACTTCCAAATAGTTCCAAACAGTTTAAGAAGAGACTTGAACCTGATCATTTTGGATCAGGGGAAGAGAAAGTTGTACTCGGTAAGTATCTTCTTCAACTGCAAATGTTAACAGTCTTTTATAGGTACCTAGAAGACCTTTTATTGGCTGGATTTCAAGGCGGGTACCTAATAGTATACATAAGGGTAAAGGGTGGGAGAAATATATAGAAACAAGGTAGTGTAGCAGTTGCATACCTCAACATGCTGACATAATCCCATGTTGGGAGCTCCTTGCTCCAACGCTCCCTTGCCATTCAAATGACCCAAAAATGGGATACATCCCATGGCAATATCTTAACTAGGAAAATAACAGAGTCTGTCAGAAAATATACAGGAAGTGTTGGACTTTCCTAATAGTAGGCTCCGAGTATTTGAAAAGTGGTATCAGCAGTAAGCACCCTGTAATAAATGTTTTTTGGAAAATGATCATTATATATCAATACAAAAAACTACATAAAAACTTTTTTAAATGTTTAAAAAATAACATAAAATAAAAAAATGCATAAACAATCAACAATTATTAATTAATTGTTAATAATTAATATAAAGATAATCCAAAGTATCATGGTAATAATATATAACATACAAATGTTTAATGATTCCATATTTACTGTTAGTCCTCAGTAAATGATGTTCTGTACCTAACTGCAATTCTCTCTGTATTATCCGTAGAAGCAAAATTATAACCCATACAAACTCACAAGCAAGAGATTTCTTATTTTTCACGTGTTTAATATTTGACAATAAAAATCTTGACAAGTCTCCTTGTAGAAATTATTTGCTCACATATTTTATCAAATAAAACCCAGGCAGAGGAATTTCCTATTGGGCTTTGAGACACATACATGCCAACAACTACCCACACTTGTGGGTTAATTACATATACAATAAGGATTTATTTTTGCAGATGGAATATCTATGAATCAATGGATACATTATTTCTGCTGATAGAAGAAAGGGGTGGTAGGCATCTGAGCATGTACTGCAATTTTTTTTCTGTACTACAGGGCTTTATAGAGTGCATAGAAAACTAATAACACCACCAGCTGAGGAAGTTTAAAGTCTAAGGCACCACCAAACCAGCACTCACACACATATACAATGCCCCTTAAATAACATGCCAGTTGCAATTTTAAATTATAAAGAGTGAAAAGAACCCTTGAATATATGAGGAAGAAGATAAACACAGATTATTCAACCCACCTGGTATACAATGCAATAGGAGACATATGCACTAAAATATTTATAAAAAGGTGGAATTAATATTATGAGGAACGCTAGTGAAATAATCCACTTCCTGGTCTTCAAAAGGATGCTTAATGTGGATGTAATCTGTAATGTGTACATTTATATGATGTTTCACATTCCATCTGAACAGTGCACCCCTTGGTGTAAAATAAATTAGATCAAAACCAAATGAATAAATAAATACGTGTATAACGTTTCTGTAATCAAATATAGAGTAAAAATAATGTAAAGGTTAAATTTATGATTCCATGTGTCTCACATTTCAAATATATCTTGTTCTAATAGTTAAGCTGCTTGTTTTCAGAGAATGTAGTACATGCAGAACAAAGGCAATAGTACTAGCTGTCAGAAGACTATTTACTAATGTCTCCAGGATACAGTGGAATGGAATTTACCAATACAATACTCGCCATAACAAGGAATCAGGCTATGTGGGTCCTTCTCATTTGCATTCATTGTTCTGTGAGTAAACACTGTGATTTTGAAAGCTTTGCTCTAATTTATAATATTATATGATCTGCTTATTGTTCACAATAGAAATTTCTCCAAATTCTTTTCACCAGACTGTAAAGTTCTGGATAATTTACCTATGCATACTTGCAGTTTGTTGCAAAAACATTCATGGGGACCAAATTTTCTCATTTTGCTTGTCAGGGTAATTCCACTTTAAAGGACCCATATTGTGTTAGTGTAATCAATATAAAAATATTCATAAAGTTTAAGATAAAGGAACATAACTTCAATCTAGAAGAGGCAAAGTTCAAAACTAATCTTACTGTAGAAAATATTGTCTTACTTGAGTAGTTGACTTGGAATGGACTTGGGCTCCAAATAGATTTCAAATAGAGGTAGCGATTTAGTCAACAGTAGGTGACTTAAAAGATTCTTGGGAAAAACAAAGATCTGTTCTAAATGAATGAATCTTAAATACTGAAAAATGAAATAAACAACTGGCAATAAATAAAAATGGACCAGACTCGATGGATGGCTTAGTCTTTTCCACTATAACTCTTCTATGCAAATATTGTAATCAATGACTGTAATATTGAGCAGATTGATTTACAGTTGTGTGTATATGTTGATGAATGATTTTTGGTATATCAGCACAAAATACTCACTTGTTATCAACTGGCCACCACCAACATGCATCATTGAGCCAAAAAGTATCCCTGCCTCATTTTTTGTAGGAAAGCAACACATATTTTTATCAATATACGTTTTGATGGACAGGTGTTTACTTTGTTTCTGCCTTTTGTGTGCTGCTGGAAATGAATGGCAATTCACTGCAGTGTGCACACACTTTGTTGTTGTTTCATGTTAGGCATTAAGGTTTGAACCTCATCCAGGATGATGAAAACCTACTTCTATCCTTCCTTCCCTCTTGTCATTGCCCATTTCTTAGGGAACAGATAATGTTCCTAAACAGTTTGTAAACAACTGCAAAGACCTCATATTTTGATTTTGTGACTTGGGCAACCGTTCAGTTCACCAATACGATATATTTTTAAGGAAAAATTTGGAAGATGCAATTGTTGACTTCTCCTGAAAATGCACATTGTGTAGTTTTCCGGTCAGTCCCCTGGCTTTGGTACTTTGCTAGCACACTGACTAATAACAATTATATAGATCAGCTTTGCTGATATGACTCCACTCAGCACATGCTTGTTCTGGATCAATAACATAACAAGTATTGAGGACAGAGGCTTCTTTAAATATAAGAACATGACTTATTCAGTGGTTGGACTAAGTTGTCACCCTTCAAGTCCAAGTCGAGTCCCAAGTCACTGACACCAAGTCCCAGGTCAGATCTCAAGTCAGCAAGAATTCTGCCAAGTCGAGTCCAATGTCAAGTCACTTCATTTTAACTCCATTGTCCCCATATAGAAACAGAGCCCTGATCCTGTTCTTGAGCACAGGATTGCATTCTAAATCCACTGCTTTCTCCTCTGACAACTGCAGGGGACGGGGGGCAGTGAGGCTTCTGCTTAAGCCGTCACAAGAGAAAACTTAGAATGTAAGGCGGGGAGGAAGGTGGTGTTATGTTATAGAAGACTCCCTGCCTTCTTTCCCGCCTTTCTTGCAGCTGTCAGCGGAGAAAGCAAGTCGAGAGTCTTGCTTTCTCTAATAAATGACTTGCAAACCCCGAGTAGAGTTGCAAGTAATCATTAGGTGACTTAAGTCAGATTTCGGTCCAAGTCCCGCGACTCGAGTTCCAACTCTGGACTCGCGACTCTGGACTTATTTAACTATGAACATTGCCCATTTTAAAAGAACAAAATGCTTCACAACTTTTTTATTAATAGGACCTCTCCGGTTGTTTTTTTCTACCAGTCTGTTTTGTGCAGTGTGTTTAATATACTGTTTTAAAATAAAAGATAATGAAGTGTTTCTTGACCTTTTTTAAAATGGGAGATCCCTTGAAATAACTTTCAGGTCTTCAGGGAACCCCTGCTATAATTATGTTATACACAACTCACAGTATATTAGTAAAATACATTCCTATACATTACTGGCCACTGGAAAAAATGTCATCCTTATAGACAGCCAAAAAGATCATTCAAATCAGTTAAACTGACCAGAGAGTCACAACTTGCTCATTGCTAAAGGAACCCCTAGCAACTTGGTTGAGAAACACTGTTCTATGCTATCATTTGTAAAATATTTGCTTTTCTCTTCATATACCTATTTAGTAACAAACTGTGAAAATTATGTGTAAAAATACATATGCAATATTATATGTCAGTAAAAGGCCAGAAAGCACAGAAGATATTGAAACTCATTGATTTATTCAAGAGAACTTTATCACATGAGCAATTTCAAAAGTAGGCTTACTGAGTTCATGGGGGAGTATTACAGAAAACCGAGAAAGACAACTGAGCCCATAACAAAATATTAAAATTCCAGCTTCATAATACATTTTAAAACTGCTATTGAAAACCCTTCTTGTTTTATTTCCATCTAATATGTAGATGAGTTAGGGGCAGTACAGTCCTGATGTATAGACGTAAGTCTATCAAGTTCAACCACTAGGTTAGGTATGTTTTAAATCAGTGGTCATCAACCTTTTGGACCTCACGGACCACTAAATTTACAGACTCTGGACAGAGCATGTCACTCAAAGGGGAAGAAACGTCCCCCAGTTTGATGTCATGATGCTAGAACCCACCCACTCATCCAGACACAACCAGCCCACCACCCTGAGCCTGCGATCCATATAGGAGACATGGTCCGCGGCTCTGGCTGGTTCGCTCACCCAGCGGGGTCCTTCCCCTGAGGGGGGCACACTGGCCAGAGCTGCGGACCACCAAAATATTCTCACAAAACAACGGATGGTGACCGCTGCTTTAAATGATTCCAACAACCATATAAACTCTTCATCTACTCCTTCTCATATCATTGATCTTGGATATATTAGTTATTAATATATAAAATTATCCAAAACAAGATAAATAAATAACATTTTTTGGAACCCCTTCTGGCAAATGCACGAGACTACATCAGAAATCTTATTATATTGTATGTGGTGTTTGCATGTACCTGCATTAGAAAAAAGACTTTTCTCATAAAAGTCAACATTTAAGAAAAAGAAAAACATTCATCAAGTTTATTGACATTGATTTGTAAGTATATATTGGTTCCACTGTAAATAAATCCTTCCCATACATTTAGGATATTTCACAAATCCATGTAGTACAGCTATAGGGTATTAGATGAATGTTTTTTAGGATTTACCAGCAAGTGATAATTTATAGAAGTTCACCTGCATCCCATTCAAAAGCCTCATTTTTAATTCCATCACAATTTAAAGGTGCACTTCCAAAACTGGTTAGTGAAGCAAAGCTTGCAGACCTTTCCATATCCATGGAGGTCATACTGAAATTGTCAGACAATACAGAATCAGTATAACTTACTGGGAAAACGGTGTTGTTAGTGAGTTGAGGTAGCTTGTAGGCAAGGAAAAAGATCCCACTCCAAAAATAGAAGATGGCAGAAACAATTCCCAGACAAATGCCAGCACCAACTTCCTGCCTCTGCGGACTGGAGGGCATGTAATAAGTGCTGGGGAAATGAATACTAAAATTATTAACAACAGAGTGCATATTCCAAGCCACGGGAATGAGAATGATAATACTGGTGAGAATGTACAAAATTCCACATAATGTAAACCACTGAAGAATCCTGTTGATATGACTTGTACCATGATAAACGTGTTTTAGTCCAGAGACAGAAGCAGCTTTGCCCATTGCTCCAAGGATTGTAGCAGTCAACATAAGACCTTGTGCCACAAATATTTCACGTGGCACAAAAGAGTCTGTCATACTGTATTCTTGGCAGTACATGACTTTTTGGTTTTGAGACACCAAGATGTGACTGAAGAAACACGTCCGCCAGATGCCAACCCAAGCAGTGCCAGAGGTAATCACAGTGGTGTTGGTCACATACCACACCCTCCATTGCACAAGTCCTGTCGCAAGGAAACCCAAAATCCAGCCCACTGTAGCAAAAGCAAATCCCCCAAGTTGAAGATGGGCTGTATGGGCCAGGTACGGCATGACCCAGCAGTTCTCAGCTCTACTCTGTAGTCACTTCATCACCTAAAGCTGATCACTAAAAGGAAAGAAAATAAAGAACACATTAATGCATAAATACCTTACCAAGAATATGTATTAATGACAAAATGGAGTTTCATGGAGTAACCTCCACATCTTCTGAGTTAAATACTGCTATCCAATAATTTAAAATACACAAAACTAAGAAGTAGGCTGACACCCATAGTTGCCAAGAAACTGGAACCTGCACAATATACAATCACCCTTTCCACCCTGCAGCATCTAGATACAAGATTACTTATGTTGTCAATAACTCGGCAACTCTGCACGCTTCACACCTTCTGTCCTGAGCATATCTCATGTTTTATTTACACATACAACTCCTATTTCCAGTGCTATATGGAGTTTTAGTATTTAAATAGGGAAATGAAAATGAAAAAATGCATAATGTAAAAGAACTATTTTGTTTGTCTTTGTTATTACTATTACATGCATGCAAAACGTTGTACATTTTTAAATTTTAAAAAGTATTTGAACATTTGCAGTTAGATCTGAGGTATTGCCACACAGATGGGTAGTTCCAATTACATTAAACTGCATTATTGTCCTAGATGGTGTGTCAGTTAATTAAAAAAACGGCAAAAAATGATTGCTGCCAAGATATACTAAACATCTACAAATAATAGTTGTAAACAAGGTAAAGTGCTGAATACAACAACCCATGCATCCTATGACTTCTAATCAGATGTCTGCTGACACCCACAATTATCTTTATTTATAACACCTGGAATCTGACAAACATTCCCTGGGGGGAATCAATTACTTTCACTGAAACTGTCAGATTTCCACCAAGAAATATTTGAGGGAATGTCAGATTCCCTGTTTTATAAAAAAAAAAATAGCCCAATCCGTCTGACTTTGGATATATTAGGATATAGATGTATACACCAGAAAATTTTGTAAAACTTAAATAAGACAACTTTTAGGTTAGTTTTTCATGTGCACAAAGCAACAAGTTCAATTAAACTCAGCCCTGCCCAGAAGTCTATACAATATCACCTCCACACACCTCTTTACGGGCAACTATATAAATAAGTTCTGGAAACTTTACTAATGGAGATCTCTGAGGACTAGATTTGGGAAACTGTATTCAATGTTTGTATTTCCAGTTTAGCAAAGTATAGTCAATGCTATAATTACAACACTGGCAAACTCATGTAACAGTTAAATACAACCAAAGCCTCATCCTCCTTTCCTTGAATATCTAACGTAACTACATATTAGGAATCAGTGATGTACTGTGATTATGGTCACCACTCTTTGCACAATAAGTGTATTTTAATCTCCACATTTTGTTATTCCAGAGATGTTGCGGTGGACTATAATGGATCTTGGTCTTCCTAAATTCATTTATTTGCTTGCTGATTATATTTATTGGAACATATCAAACAAAAGCAAACCCTGAATCCCAAAAGTAAACAAATTTTGGAGAAAATCATATACTGTAAAGGTGGATGTATTGTTTGACATTGTGAAAGGTAAATAGAAAATGGAAATATATAGTATACTGTTTTCTTTCGTCTGGCATAGATAATCACTTGTTAGCTCCCTGTAGAAGTACTGCTACTTCCGACTTCACAGCCATCCCCGGAACTGTGGTCATATCTCCACCCCCATGTCTACTCAGTGGAAGGGAAAAATACCAAGTCAAAACCTATTAAACATGTTGTGCCTGGGCTTCGGATTTAGTAATGCTTGCAGTACTTGCATACTGGTGGTTGTGCCTAAGCACCATTCATTCCTCCGTTCACACAGGGCCTATCAGTTTTACATCCACTGAAGTACATCCCACCCAATCCAGCTTCTATAATTGGGTTACGTTGATGTTTATTTATTTGGGGTAGTGTGTACGAATGGGAAGACCTATTTGATAATACCTCCACTAACATGGCAGCTGTCTCACAGATACAAAGAACTGTGAAATAGATAAAAAAGTGCACCAAAGGAAAAAAAAAGCCTAAGTAAGAATGCCCACATCAGCCATAATAAACCAGAGTTCTGTGGAACCCTGGGGTTCGTCTGGATGCTGTTAGAGGTTCCTTGAACTGTGACCTACCATTGATGATGCCTTCATAGTTCTGGAGCCAATGCCCCTTGATAGAGTCAGCTACATGACTCTAATGATGTTTTTAGTAGTCTATAAAGATGATATTCTAGCCACCACTGTAAGGTGGTTATTCTTTTCACTGGCCACTGGTAGAAGAGTTTTTTTTACCGTAAGCCCCCCTGGTAAATTTGGTTCAAGCAGATGTTCCAATGCACCAAAAAAATATTTTATTGGTTGCCTTAAGAGTTGAGAAAGCCTGGCTGACATTAAATACTATGCCATTTATCTACTGTTTGAAGAATAGGAATTTCTGAGTCCTATATTCTCCTAAAACAGTAATTCAACCAATAACTGATGAAAGTGAATAAGTTACAAAAGGTATTGATGTCGCCTGGAGTTACAAATGAATCGGGTCCCAAAGATTTAGAACGCTAGTAAAATGTTTTACATAATCAGGGTTTACTGGTAGTCAAAAGATATGATATATAAGGTGACCCACACCAAGGTTACTTATACATTCCCATAAAGTGTACTTTACATTGTTATACAGCAAAAAAGATATGCTATCTATATTACCAAACTACTAGCTCTCCTTCTGTGAGATGTACTGCAAAAATAAGACATAAAAACACCTACTGTCTGTGATGCAGATGTTACATCATTCCATCAATTATTCACTACTTATTAACTGAGAATTTTGCAAGTTCCCCATTATTTCATTTGTGAAGATAGCATGATGGATCTTGCAGTTTCCTTTAGAAAAAAAACAACATAATGTAACATTGAAGTGGGAGGCTTGAATTGTGTAATTGTATCAGATGACACATGCAGGAACTTGCTGGATATTCCCCAATTCATTTATGTCTAGTCATTCAAAGATAAACTGCTTTTTATTGGCAGTACAAAACTACAACAAGCTTTATGGCAACAGAAATGCTGTAAACCTTTACACATGGAAATGCTATATAACAAACTTAAAGCATCAGTGTTCAAAAATGTGATAAAATACACAACTGCTATTTCACAAAACACATACATTGCTTTATTTTATTAGGTTTTTATATGTGGTATTACCAGATGATATTACTCGTATTACTGGATGATTTCCTTTTAACGCATGGGGCGCCTAGGTAATATCAGGAAACAGAGGATGGAGCTACAACTATACAAGACAGAAGGCAGCAAATGACATGTAAACATGAGAATGTAAACAAAACACACTCTATGTTATAACAATGTAATAACTAAGAAAAGCTAAGTAATAAACTGTTGTATATGTGCAAAATTACCCAAAAAGAGACAAGTACCCCTATCAAACTACTAGCAAAAATGGCAACATTTTACCTAAGGAAAAAATCTGCAATAAGGCATACAGGCAGTGCTGGGCGTAGAAAGCCCAGTATGTCAAGATATCAAAAAAGTTTTGTATTCACATGGAAATATGTTATATGTGTAATATTAAAATAATACCACATCTATAAAAATAAATATCCTAGATTATTAAATTGATTTAACAATTTAAAAAAAAATGTGTTCAGCAATGAAGAGAACATAAGAATAATCATTACACTTTATTAGATTAAAGTATTTTGTTTACAAATGTGATCCAATAAAAAAAAAAAAAAAAGCTGTACCATACATTATAAACTATTCTGTTAAACGGCGGAAGAATGGGATTTATTCACAGAATATCAGACTGCAAAGTATTCATAATATTTCATTACCCTTTCCACCTTCTGGGTCCTCAAGATCTCATAGACACACACAAAGTCTCAGTTACTGTAAATGGATTGGAAACAAACATCCAAGAATAAATAACTTACCGTGACATGTGTGATCTGCCTATTATTTTGAAGTTGTCCATTATGAAATAGGAGTAAATGTGAAAATGCATTATGATGTTCCTCAGTGCACCTGCAGGAAGTACAAGACGTGTATGTGCACTGATTCCTACCACTCTCACAAAGTCAACATAGATGAAATAAAGTTTAATAATTAACACGTTATAGAATGGTGTCATTTTTACAATTCTTTGTTTATATATTATTTTGAAGAAACAGTATAGGAAAGTGGAAATAGGTAACTATAATTAATATATTGTGTGAAAAATTCTGATACAAGTGAACTTATTTCTATAATAGTAGAACCATGTCATGCTATTTGACAAAATTCAGTAAACTTTGCTTATTTCTGTGCTTTTTTTTTTTGTTTTGTAATCTGTGCATAAACTAATTAGGATGTAAAGTATATATATATATATATATATATATATATATATATATATATATGTGTGTGTGTGTTATATGGTATCATCTTTATCTTCTATGTATTATTCTCTTGGTTTTAATTTTTACATTTTATATTACATAGTAAGTATGTGTGATTGATGGCTATGAAAAAAAATATTTTTACATAATTCTTGCTGTATGGATCCTGAAGGGTGTCTTTAAAAACAAGTCACCTGTATTACATTATAATGTAGATTAACAGATTACTGATAAAAGGAATAGGGGTGGATTGCATACACATGTTAAATAATTGCTACCAAGAACAGTCTGGTCCTGCTCATCTCGGGTAAAATTCAGCAGTAGTCTGACGTTGTTCATCAGTCCACCAGGGCAGATTTATATAAGATCATGTATGTCAAAAGAGGAGATCACAGTGGGTTTCTCGCTTGCTTGTCCTCCCTCCTCTCCTTTCCATAGAATTTTCTTTCATTCATCTGTCACTGTAAACAATCATGAAAGATCATTTCAAGTGACCAAAATCTTACGTGTGTGCATACTATAAGATAACTGGGTTAAAAAAAGATTGTCTCTATAGACCCAAAAGTATAGGAAAAGATTTGCAGTTGGCTCACATTTCTGGTTTCTCCTACCATTTACCATTTGGTTTATTTACCTTTTGGAATGGGTAAGTGTAAAAGTTCTGATAGTTTGATTTATATGCCCTATTGGGAAAAAACGGGGAACTGATTTCCCATTACATTCTGTTTTGGTGACCAAGACCAGCGGTTAATCTACCTAGTCGGGAGCAATTATTATTATTATTATTATTATTATTATTAATAATAAACAGGATTTATATAACAATAAAAAGATGATGGTGGTTTTAATCCTTCCTAAAACACTATACAAACAAATATATAAAAGTTTGCTATAATATAGTCGATTGATTGGCTTGAGCCCAAACAGCACCAGACAATCGTCCAGTGCTGCGCAAACAGCCACATTTAAAATGGGATATAGACTGCAACATTCCTTTATTAGTGTCCTCCTCATCCATTTTTTTTAATCCCCCAGGTGAGGCACCCAAAATTGAAATGGGTGAATTTTCCATACCAAAAGCGGTTATTGCCAGGGAGTTTAAACAGCTTACCTGGTAAGCGGTGCCCATCCTCCAGTGCTGCCCAACATCTTCTTCCCCTGGCAATGCCGCTGGGCATCTGTGTAACCTGGTGATGCCTGGCCGGCATCTGCATCCCCAGCGTGTGAACCTTTGGGACGTGAGGCCAGGGGAAACTAATGCCGGCTGGGCATCTGCGTGTGAGCGTGCAGCTTGGAGGCGGGACCAGGCGGGAAATTAAAAATACTGCTTTTACATTTAAAAATACTTAATAATCATACCCCCAGGGAGGTTAAAACAACCACCTGATATACTGGGCCTGATTAAATAAAGCTCTCCAAGGCTGGAGAGGATACGCTTTCAACAGTGAAGCTGGGTGATCCAACAAAGCTGAAATGGATCTGGTCCAGGATTCAAAACATTTTTAACAAATAGCAAATTACTTTTAACAAATCCATTTAAGGTTTCCTAAATCACCCAGGTTCACTGATGAAAGTGTATCCTCTCCAGCCTTGAAATGCTTTAATAAATCAGACCAATTGTCACCCCTCGGAAACTGAGACTGAATTGTTTGTATGTATTATTTTATACAAATGCCAAATATCTTTGGCCAATGTATAGGTTTATGGGTTAATGTAATGCAGTATTTGTGCTGCCGTAGCACATGACAATTTATCTTTATGGTGAGATGTGTGAGGAGAGCCAGACTCGCCCTGTGAAATACTGCTGGTCAGCAGACTGTGGTATTTGCCGTTTCACATTGCTGACAGCACAGGCAGGAGAACAATCCAAGTCTGCATGCCACTAAATATATACATGCAATTCTCAGCACCGAGAGGGACTTCCATGGAGACATAAAAATTCCAATTTTTCCCTTTAGATGCTGGTAATATAGCAGAACACTGGGTCTAAATTAAAAATTATACGGCCATAACCAGTAAGAATTAAGCTGGGAGCAGGAAAGGCTTGTCAGAACCAATCCTTCTGTAATATGTGCTTAGAAATGTATCATTAGGATTTTATTTTAATGCACTTTAACAAGGGGCAATGCTGGAAATAGGCACCATTAAAAACAATTATAATTAAGTCTCATGATAAATTATACATACCAGTAAAATGAGATTAAAGAGTTTGGTAATCCAGTAACTTGTTGCATCTTGAATCATGTTACCCTACTACTCCAGATCAGCGTCCTCCAAGCATTTCAAGCTATTCAACCTGGTTATACTCTACCTTCCGTCATCCCAGATCTTACATTAATTCAAAATTAGGGCTTTCAGTAAAGGCAAAGACAGGGAGGTGTTAAACTCACCCTACCCCCCTTTTAGTGCTTTTACCATCAGTGGCCAAAGTCTATGTTACATTCCCCTGGCAGGGCTGCTTTGTGCTGCAAGTTACATACCCTTGCCAAAAATACACTGTATGCTATGCTGTATGTTACATATTACTGACCACCATACTCCGCATGTTGTATGGAGCATAACCCTAACTATTGTAATCTGCATAAAATGTTGTATACCAGACGTCCCCAACCTCCTGCTTGGAAGAAGGACCCCATCCTCCAGGGGACGCACCGGCCAGACCTGCGGACCATGTCTCACTAAGACTTACGTCTCATCGCAGGCTCATGGGGATGAGTAGGTTGCGTCTGCAATGGGAAAGTGGGTCTGTTCTGGCATCATGACGTCACTAGTGGATTGTTTCTTTCCCTTTGAGTGACACACGGCTCCCCGCGCATGCGCAATCCAGGGTCTGTGTATTTAGTGGTCCACGACCTGCAAAAGGTTGGGGACCACTGTTGTATAATACATAGTCTTGGCTTCAGTTCTGTGGGTTATGGTGTTCGGTGCATAGTCCTGACCACTACACTAGTAAACTGCAAAAAAAATATAAAACCATAGGATAAGGGTGTAAATTAGGCTAATCCTTGCATACTCATGAATACTGCCTTCCGTATTCTGGATTGTAAAATACATACTTCTGACCCCTGTGCTATGAGCTGTATGTTACATACTTCTGCTTCCTGCAGTATATATGGTATACCTGAACCCCGCTCAATGAATGTACTTTACATCTGATCATTGCACTCTGTACATAATATTTTCCTAACTCTTGAATATTGCATACATCTGCCCTCTGCACTATTTAATGTACATGGTGGAGAGGTGTGAAATACATAGTAGCCAAAGTAATAGTTATGAAAATGCTATACTAAATGTTATACTAAATGTAAAAAAAGTGTACTTTGTCTTACCTTGTTTTCTTAATTAAACTGTTTGAATGACTAGCTATTATTTGTGCATGAACCTTCTTTAATTTAATATCTATATGCATTGATAGGGGATATATTTTCCATATTTATGCAGATAATTAGATAAAAATATACCTAAATAACACATATTAAGTACTAAATATGTATTATGGATTATTTAGTTGGTTCTTTATTTTAACTCTATTAAGTCTGCAATGGAGAAGGGAATGCAGAAGGGAATAAAAAAATAATGTGTTTTGAAAGTGTATGTATAGCTAAAACATTTATTTTTAATAAATCTTAAAATAGTCAGATTCTCAAATTTACTCACATATACAGGTGCCACATCCCAGCTAACATAGTCACTAAGTACACAGCAAATCAAGAGGGGACTTTTTGGGCACTTATTTAAAGAAAGAAAAAAATACCTTTTATTTCCAACATTAAAACACATTGTATTTCTAACATATAACTTCTAAAATGGCATATAGACAACAAGATTTCTTTGTTAAAAACAACATAATCTAATGTGCATGGCCTCACAAATATAGGATTAAACACGTTTCGTGGACATATCTGCTTCCTCAGGAATAAATATTGAGATTTCCTGAAACACATCAATACCATTGAATGTTGATACCTCCTTTAAATAATATGTACGGATCAAACATACGGAGGGAACAGGCAGTAAGGCAGAGCGGAAACCCAGCGATGTCAGGAGAAATTGTCAAGGGGAATTTTACCTCTTTATCAGTAAAAACACGAGTGTTCACAAGGTGCCAACTAGGTTCATAAACACACATACAACTCTCTAAAATCACTCCAGCCATCCCATGGGATCTGTTTGCTGTAATCTCTCCATCTGACTGGTTCCTGTGTTTGCAAAGGAGGAAGTGGAAATATCCGCGAAACGCGTCAAATCCCATATTTGTGAGACCATGCACATTAGATTATGTTGTTTTTAACAAAGAAATCTTGTTGTTTATCTGCCATTTTAGAAGTGATATGTTAGAAATACAAGGTGTTTTTAATGTTGGAAATAAAAGTTAAGTTTTTTCTTTCTTTGTTGATTTACTGTATACTAAAATGTTTATTCTTGCTTTAAGGTGCAGAAGTGTTTGATGTTTTTAATGCTGGGAGAAAGATTGGATCTATAGGGTTTAAAAAATTATCTATTGTGTTGGTAGTAGAAACTCCTTGGTTCTGGGGGCTCTACTTTGAAATTATTACCCCTTCAATTCACTCTAGATTTATTCATAGGTTTCGCCATTTTTTATCGTGACAGCTGTGCACTTTTGAGATTGGCGACTAGGTGGCAGAACGAGTTATTATTTTTAATAAGAACTGAAAAGATTTGCCTGCAAAGATAGTCCTATCTGTCTGCGAATTTCAGACAATTTAACGGGGGAATAAATTATAAATAGAGCCCTAGGAGTAAGATTGTCTAAGAATATTAGATTATTTACTGCCTCTAAAAAATAAGAATTATTTTCCTGCATTCCATGGAGGAAACAGATCTATCAGACATTATCACCAAATACATCGTGCCAGCTGCAGGAGTGGGAGCATAGGTACATGGGGAGTACTGCATGAGGTTCACACTATGGAATAAGCTCAATTATATGATACAGCAATGAAAAAAACAACATTTTTAAACATATGGGCAGCAGCAAATGAAGGAAAATGTGGTGTCCCTCAATGAATGCAGAAAAAAGGATTATATAGTGAGCTAAAAAAAAAAAATGGAGAGCACAGCCCTGGTTTAGATCACCGACTTGGATGTTCCAAAGCCTGTGCCACAACTTGGTGACTATGAACTGACATGTGCTGCCTTACAAAACAGAGAAAAAATGCTTGCTGGTGAAAAGGCCAGGACTTAACTACCATTAGTCCATTCGATGATTAGAGTGCTGTAACCATGATCTCAAGGCTTGATAGCAAATCCTTGACATTAGTTTACTGTTTCCATTGTGAGATCGTAGCAATAGAAGCTGTAAGGCCGGCTTGACCCATCAAACCTGGATGTGGTATTTAAATACACACAAACTGCCTTGACTACATCAGATTAAAGGCAATTTTAGGGTGAAGTGAGTTGGGACAAAGTGACAGAAACACAACAGGCACTTTTTATAATTTTTTCCCCCAGTCAATTCCTCTGAAATTCGCTGACAGATGGTTGCACCTCTATACAGGTCTCCTAATAAAACAATGACTCACACTGCCATCTAGTGGCCAATCATCAACATTGCACAGCTGTCACAATAGGAGATGAATAGGAAAGAAAATGTTATGAGTGAATTGACAAGGGAATAATTTATAAAAAAAAAAATGCAATGTCTTTAATCAAGTGAAAATGTGATACCACTTTAAAAATTCCTAATCCTATTTCATTATTAGAATTACAGCTAATTAGGAAGCATACTATTTTTTCCTAATTAAACCCTGTCACAGTGACTGGTGCAACCGTACTTTTTATACCATTGTGTCTCCACAAGTGTAACCCAGCCTTAACAATTTTTAACATGGGGGAACCCTAGAAATAACTTTCAGGTTTCAGGGAAACCCTAACATTATTACTACTACTACTACTATTACTATTACTATTATGCACAACTCACAGTACTTTAGTGTGGTGGTTAATGGGAAGAATGCCTCTTACATTGCTGGCTATTGGTAAGAATGTCACCCTTACAGATCAAAAAGATCATTGGTGTCATTGGTAACATAGAGGCACAAATTGCTGATTGCTCAAGGAACCCCTAGTAACTTCTGGGGGAGCCCTGGTTAAGAAACACTGGTGAACCCAATTGCCTAGACTTATGTTTGTGATTTGAATAAAGAGAGTATCAATGTCAGTCCACAAATGAAAAACGCAGCACTAACCTTGAAGTAACATCATATCACATTGGCCTACATTTCTACCTGGTTTATGCAATTTTTTTGTATATAATGTAAATAATAGCATTCAGTTCACTAGGTAATGCCGAACAGCAGCAAAACATTTGCATAAATAGATATCCAAATAGATACTGTACTAACAACCTCTATTTCCATAATACTATCTTGACTTGTATTTGTAAAAGCATAAACAGGGCTGTGTAGTCCAAATAGCACAAACAAGATTTAGGCTATGTACGCACATCAGGGTCTTCTCAGGCTAGAATCTGACATGGCTAGAAATTTTGCCCAATGTTGTCTATGAATCCTTCCTGACCTATCCACGAACAACAGAGGACCACAATAGAAGTGAAGGGAGGAGAAAACAGCTGGGTGCTGCTCACTGGTTCCCTCCCTTCTCCATACAACAAAACTGTATGTACAGAACTCATTTATTCATCTTTCAGTCTTTTTTGCTGGGAATGATCATAAAAGATTGTTTCCAATGACAATACGCAGGCTTAGACTTGGTGCCCTTAGTAAGCACTCAGTTAAAGAATTGGTCTGACACAGCCTTTTTCTCCCTAGCAATAAAGGTGTTTGGACATTTGTAAAGTGGGGTATGGCTGTTACTCAGCTCTGCCAGAATTGGGCACTGAGGCATGAAAGAAGGAAGCAACATTTTTGTAAAGGAATTTCAAAGCAAGCACCCTGACAAAACATAACATTGACAATATTACACAAATAGAGAAATAAAGATCTTAAAATTCTGAAAGACCTCATCTGGGTTTTACTATATATACTGTACATCCACATATCCATTTAATGTGAATCACATCTATTACTGGTATTTTTTGGAGGATCTGCAGTAAAAACACAGAAAAATGCTTTCCGTTTTTTTTTTAAATGAAAGCCTGCCAAAAGCAATGCACTGAAAAGTGTTTTTATTTCAAAATATTTTCAAAATAACTGACATTTAGGAATGTGATGTTTTTGTTGTGTTTTAAATCATGGAGCCTTGAGAATTTCTTTAAACTGTTTTTCCTCTCTTGAATGTTTTTTTCTCTCTTGCTTCATGAAATCAAATTTATGCAGACTTCATAAGTTTTCTGTTGTTTATTTTTTTTGTCCAGGAGAAACTGAGACAACAGCAGATTTTTAACAATAAAACCTCTTTATAACTGTGGTGGGATGGGGTCAGAAAAGGAAAATGAGACAGCAAAAAAAAAAAAAAATGATTTCCTTAGCTATTCATTCTGCCAGGGTTATAGAAAACAAGTTTGCAGAAGTTTAAATCTGTGGTCACGTGATTCAGCGTTGTGCTGTAGGATACCCTACAAGAATGGAACATAATGTGACGCAAACAAGAATGCTGGCTACATGCAGGATACTGTAACAGAATTCACTATATGGATTTTAAATTGTACATTTCAATCTGCATTTCTAACAGAAACACCTATGGATCTAAAATAAAGTCCATGAACAGTCCGACAAAATAAAAACAAATTAAATATACTTAATTCAATCAGCTCAAAAATTATTGCTAGTAACGTGTGTTTCCATTCTGTGTAACACAGTCACATGTGGAATGAGGAAATGTGCGGTATAGGCCGGCCAGAAGTCCAGCTTTGGCGCTGCCATTTGTTATTTAACACGTTCCGCGGTGAGACTATCAGTTAGGCATTTGAGTTGTTCTTCTCCTAACTTTATTTTGTCTTCCAGTTCTCGTTGTTCGAGGATGAGTGCAGATTTCATCTTCACAAAGTGCTCGTAGTCTGCAAGGTTCTCCTCGTTAAGATAGTTTGCCAAGATTTCGAAAACAGTGCGCTCACGGCGGTCTAGATTTTCTTTTAGTTCTTTTGCATCTTCATGTTGTCTTGTCAGCAGCTTCCTCTTGTCAACCAGTGTCCGCTATGAAAGTGAAAAACACATTGAAACTGATTAGCAGCATGGCAAAACAGGCCAAGGAATAAAATAAACCCACTATGATAAAACATTGCAATTCGGTATAGGTTAAAAAAAGAACAAAGCAATGGATGTTTGCCATACTGAACACGTTTTTTCTGTAGCAAAAAAAAAAAAGTGTAACGCCATGGGCCAGCCAGAGCTTTTCTTTTTGTTTTGAATGGAGTGGATCATATATCAGAACCTCTTGGGTTTTTAGCATACAGGCTTTATAGGATAAAGCATTGATCTAGCACAGCTACATTTCGTGATCCACCAGAACTGCAACATGGGACAGCTAGCTGCTGTTCTTGGCTCCAACAGAAGAAGCTGTAGGTGGGTCGCAGCCCCTGTATTGTGATTCAAATTTTAAGTGGGAACCCAAAAACAGCCAGGTGGTTACTGAGAAGTGCCAGGTGGTGCACCTTGCTAAAAGGGGCTGGGGAGAACACTGTATTTAGGTCCCCCCTAACCTTTAAAGTAGATTCAGATTGCTTGATATAAAATGTCACACTGCTTTATCTACAAAATAATTCCCATATTGTAAGGCATAGCTATGTGTTGTAACCCATTGAAGCCAGATCTGTTTGGTAGCTTACAATAATTATATGTACTGTATGACAATATGTTATCTTAGAATTATAAGACTCTACCACTCCCATTTAACATATTATTAAATACAGAGCTAATCTAACCATACACTGGCACCTGAGCCAATTCTTGTGAACATACCTGTTCTTACGAGTAAACATGTTTACTCTGATCATGGAGCTTAAAAAGTGCTCTTTCAGGTTTTATACTGATGTGTTTGCATTGTCAGTGCTCACCATAGACGTGTTTCTCAGACCTGTCTTCAAGTCTCCTGTACAGTACAAAGTTTTTCAGGTCATGTCTTATCCACAAGCCAAGTAATTACTGCTTTGGTGATGCAGTTAAGTTTCTTGGATAGAAATCCACAAAACATGAACCACTGAAAGCTCTTTAGAACAGGTTTGTGAACCACGGTTGTATGAAAATTATTCACAAAATTCTTTGGGAGACTTTATGGTTTTTGCTGTAACCTCATGCCCCATCCACCAAGTGGATGTATGGAGGAGTGATGTCTGCATTACTGCTTACATTAGAGTGAGAGCGGAGAAGCTGTTCATGTACTTGTACAAAAAAATCGATTAGGTAGACATGAATGACTGTACAGAGAATAGAACTGTCTATGGCAATTAATATGTAATCTAATGTTCTTTCACTTTGCACTTTGTTTTGTGATTGCAGGAATGTACGAACAACAACTTGAAGGGAGTAAGAGGTATATAGAGGATAAATCTCTCCAGCAGAGATACAAGCAGAAATAAAACCCTAACATGAATTTTAATACAACCCCATTCCATCCAAAATAAAACTAACTCTAATAAGACCATTAAGCAATAAGCTCTTCTTACTGTACTTCCCCTAAAATACTGAAGGGAACTCCGCCACTTAATCTGAGCCGCGCCTCAAGCCATCTGGATTTACAGCAGCAATTTCTACTGTCCCATGGAACTCAAGGGTTCCTTTAGAGGTTGATAGTGGCTGTGGCAACGTGATTTCCTATTTAATGGAGCCTGCATAGATTACTAACCAATGCCATATGGCAGAGCTGCATGAAACCGAGTCTTTGGGATGTCTATAGAGGGGCTTTCTGGCCACATATGGGGCAAATTTGTCCCACAGAGGCCCAATGATTTGCAACAGGATTCCTCAACACCAGAAAATTATTTTACGGGTTCCTTTGGGGTAAAAAGATTGAGAAAGGCTTTTTTTTAGATTATTACTCTGCTTACATAGTAATGTAAACATTGAGTGGACAATGGGTAACTTACCCATTTCTCTTCTTCCCTCTTACTGAGGAATTGAAAGGATCTGTAAGTAACATCACTGGACCAGCCATAAAACTTTAGGTCCTACTTTAGTAATTGCATAAAGAGCAAACAAAAACCTACTTTCTGCCCATAGCCGTCTACTGATATCAGCTTTGCCTAATCAGGGACTTGACCTGTACCAGACCGGCTTTTTGGGCTTAGTTTACATGGACAGTTGGGAGCAAATAGAATATTGCAGTTGTTAGGCAGATGCTTTAATGTAAGGGGCAGCTAACTGCCCAACGAAATGCCTATTGTTTTTTTGTACAAGCATGGTCGTGGTGAATGCTTAGTAGCTGACAAGCCACCTGGGAGCCGAATGGAGACAGTCCAAGTCAACATTAGCCTAAATGATAAAACTTATTGTTGTTTTAATTACAACTGTTGATGTATGTTGGGACAAGTCATGTATTTACACAGATTTGTAAAGGTTACTAAAGTTACTAGTACAAGCATTCCTGCCAGGTGCTTTTTTGGTAGTGCCAGAGGAGGGATTATCATTCTTTTTACTTTTCTATTTCTCAGTAATACACATTGGGGTATTTAAAGCAAGCAGATTCACCTCATTCACTTTGCAATTTGGAGATACACTTTATTAGGTGACAGTCGGGTATTCCTTTATTAAACCAACACCACTATGATTAATAAAAAACATTATTTTTCCTTATATGAGTGGACAATGGGTAATGTAGCCATTTCTCTTTGCTGAAGGTATACATTAAAAGAAAGGTAAAAGCATGCAAAAAGCTTTCAGGTGTTATTTTCTGGGATGTGAATGTAAAATTCTCTCTTTAGTTCGTTCAGTGTATGGTATTGGAATGAGTTGTGTGTTAACAAGATGCCAACAGGCCAGTGCCAAGGTCAATATATGTGAAGAACAGTGTGCCATAAGAAACAAGATAGGTAAGCAATAGGTTGCCCATAGAAAAATATTAATTTACAGTTTGGTTAGCCAAATGTTTGCTTTTCTATTTTTGGATATGTGTGCCCATTAAACACCCTGTTCCTTTAAATAGTGCACAGATACAGAAACTAGTTACAAAGAACAATGAAATGGAAATGCTTTCTGCAGTGCTACATTTTAGTAGTAGATTTCCATCAACCTTTGCCACTTTAGGCAGCCCATCTAAAAGTGAACACCATGTGTTAAATAAGCTGGTCTGGCCAGTATTTTGTTCCTGGGATGATAACCAAGACAGACCATGGATTATGCATGAAGGAAAAGCCCACACATGCAAAACAGCCTGGCTTTCATCTGTTTCACTAAATGCATTTCCCAGATTTTCTTTATTATATTCAAGAACAATTGCCATACACAGCATAGAAAGCTATGCTTTATGCAGCATAATAAATCATCAAATAAAGTACATGGGCCTTATTTAGTATAATGGTACAAATGGAATTCTAGAGGTTCTTTACCATTTGCTGGTCCTGAACTAGTGAAGACAACCAAGTGTATGTTATATGCTCTTAACCAAAACCAGTTTCTATCTATATCATAAAATGAAACACACATTTTTTATGTTTTGGATGAAGTAATTTACTCTCCAAAGTTTGCTAAGGAAACATACCTGTAGCATTTAATGTAAAATTGCTTGAAAACAAATGTGCATGTACATACTGGCTCATGTGTCTACCAAGTATATGCATGTAAATGTCCTTGTGGTACAATACCAGCAGGACGCTGGAAACCCCATGGCTCCTCTGTTGATCTGTTCAAGGTGCCTTACTCAGGTCATGGGTTTTCCTCTATTTCCCTCTGTGCCCAGCATAACCCTCTTTACAGAAGGTGCCGTGCATAATGCTACATAGATTGATCTACTTTCTTTGAGGCACACCCTGCATCTTCCCTTCTATACCACTTACCTTTGCTTTCTATCCTCCCTACTAGCAGAAGGTAAAAAGCACTAAGGAAGGTGGTCCTTGGAGGTTTAAAACAAAAAGACAAGTTTAATGGATTTAGGTTTAGCTCAGAAAGGCCCTCAAGAATGAAAAAAAAATGGCTCTTGCAACCAGTTACTCCATATGCATGTTGTGCATCTAAACACAGAGATTATTACATAGTTACATATAAATAAATAAATAAACACATCCCAGATAAAAAACCCCATGGACATAGTTGATCCAGAGGAAGGCAATCGGATGTTCCCTGGATCAACAGTCACTGTTATCTTTACTTTAAATCCTTAATACCCAGTTATATTTTGTGCTTCTAGAAAAACATCCAGCTTTTTCTTAAAGCAATCTATAGTAGTTGCTGAAACTACTTCCTCAGGGAGCTGATTCCACATTTTCACAGACCTTATAGTAAAGAATCCCTTCCTTATCCGGAGATTAAACTTCTTTTCCTCCAGACGCAAAGAGTGCCCTCTTGTTCTTTGTTATGATCTCAAAGTGAATAATGGGAAAGAGAGTTCTCTATATGGACCATTTATATATTTTTAGAGGGTGATCATATCCCTCCTTAAACGTCTCTTCTCAAGGGAGAATAGATTGAGTTCAGCTAATCTCTCCTCATAGCCGAGTTCCTCCATTCCTATTCACATTATATTTCATTAATGTTAGTATGTTTATAGTGCTACATTATGGCTGATGTGTAGCCACACCACTGAGCCATTCTCTGATGTTGTGTGATATTTCAAATGTCCTAACAATGTACTAATATTTGTCCAAGTGACCAGAAAACTCCAAACTTTATCAAACTTAACAGTGAATGAATCATTCCTCCATAATAGAAAGTTAAGCCAACATTTTGTTCTTAATTAAAACTGCACTTCAGGAAACTTAAAAAGCACCTAATTCATCTAAAAAATGAGCAATGGAAAGTCTAGCTTGTGATTTCTATTAAAGCTAGAGCTTCATTTTTCATCTCGCCCAGTATATTTTTGGCATAAGGTATAAAATGTGATCCCATAATTTAATACAAATTTATTGCTGCTGAATACCCAGTATTCAAACATGGATGTGAAACTAAATATACTAAATATAAACCTGGAAAAGTTTTAAAAGGAATTTCAAGAAAAATGAAAACATCTTGAAAAGTTCTTTTTTTTTGTATGCCACAAATTAGTTTAAATATTTTAACTGGTATTGAATATCTGCTGGCTTCCTCAACAGCACTTGCAACATCCTCAGCGTGTAATCTATTTTATGTATAGCTTAAAGTGAACTTCCAGGCAAAATAATTTTTTTTTTTAATTGTACTTTATGTACTCCTCCCCCACATCCCATGACCCAACAAGCATACGAGGATGCTTAGGCACATGATAGTACTAAACCGTCCTCCTTTCGGTTAATTTCTTCTATATGTTTAATAAGTGCATGGATAGTGTTATTGGCCACTAAGAGCCGCCTAAAAACTATAGATGAATATATGAAAAGGAGACTGCAGCTCCATCTGCTGGTTGGTTGGAAGGTAAAATTTGCTATATTTTTTTTATTTTTGACCTCAAGAAAGAAGAAAAATTAGCTTCATTTTTTTTTTTTTTTTACAAAAAAAATGGCCAGATACAAACTTTGGCTCTCCAGATAATTGGATCAAGTAACCAAAATAATCAATCAATCAATAAATATACCCCCCCCCCCTTCCCAATTGCCCTGGATCCTGAGGGACTAGCTCAGTTTTACAACAAACTTCCAGCTTCCCAGAATTCTGAGCAGTGCCTTGGCACTGTGAAGAATGAGTAAAAGGCGTTGATCTCTGGCTTGACAGATATAGTTAAATCCTGGCAGAAGAAGGTGGAAGAGGAGGGATAGAACAGTGGTATGGGACATGGACTTCAGCGTGAGGTTATTCTCCCCAATGTTCAGCACAATTAAGTAACATCCCATTTTCAGCAGGCAGAATCAACATATCTTCTGTGTCCCAAGGTTTTCCTCTTTCTGCACTGTCCCTTTTATGTTTTCTTTGCTCTCCATTCATGGCTGGTGCACCCCCACCCCCCCTCAGCGGGGTCCTTCTCCTCCAGCCGTGGACCACCAGACTGAAGTATGGAAATCGTATTTTGCTTCTGACAGAAAATGTTATAAAGTTTTCTGACATTTGGCCTGATTTATTAAAGCTCCCAACAGCTGGAGACAATGCACTCATAAGTGAACCTGGGCGATCCAGCAAAACTGGAATGGATTTGGTCCAGGATTAAAAACATTTGCTAAGAAATTGCAAATGATGTTTAAGTAATCCATTCCAGGTTTGTTGGATCATCTAGGTTCACTGATGAAAATTTATACTTTCCAGCTTCGGAGAGCTTTATTAAATCGGGCCCATTGCATTGCCCATTGAAATGATCTTGTCCCTTTGATTATCTGCTAATCTTACACAGATAAAATGACATTTGCTTACCTTTTTCTCACATAAGTTGTGGTCTGGCTCTTCCTCAGAACTCTCCTCGATGGGCTGCTGCTCTTGCATATCTTTCATTTTAATAAGAAGCTCCGCTTTGGGTGCGGAAGTGCTGTAATATGTAGAACTGGTGGTCAAAGAGATTCCAGCAGCTGTATTCTGGTCCTCTTTTCTGTAGGAAAATGTAATATGCCATTATAAAATGAATCCTATACTATGTGGATAATATTTCTTATTATTAATAATCAGCTGTAATGCAGAGAAATAATTAAATGGTAACAATTAAATGCAAATAAAAGCTGGACCCTTGCATAAAAGGAGCATCTGCTTTATTTCTGTGACACACATCTGTTACAACATACACTTTTTAAACATTCTTTAGTTTATTGCAGAGTTTAAGTTTTAGACCATATTACAATCTTCCAAAACTTCCATTGCTAAAGACATAACAGGAAAAAAACAGAATCTCTTCAAAATGCATCCATATGGCAACATGCCTCCATTTTTAAGCAAAGAGCTGTAGAATGAGCAGCACAAATTCATTTTATTAGAAAGCAGCCACAGCAGAAAAACTCTCTCCATTGCCAGCTGCTAAACAGAAGAACCCATGTGTGGAAGCAGTGGCTTCTCTGCAGAGATCTTCCCTGCACCATGTAGTAAGCAAACCTATGCCTCTAGTTATGGTAAGCACTGTCTCAGCTTTGGGTATAGTGGACTATTGCAGAGACAGCACTGCTATAGGAGAGGATCCTTCTATGCACCACACTGGCAGGGGTATAGGATTCTCATCCAGGACCTTAGCTATTTTGTAAAATAATTAGGTGTCACATTCACAACACACCACATGGGTACTGTGGTGCACTGCAATACAAGAGCATTGAGGTGCCATTAAAAATGAACGGCACCATAACGCACACACCATATATTATCACACACTGCAGTAATGTGCACAATTACTAAGCACATGTGTTACCAAGCACATTTGCTGTTGGAACCTGGAACTTAATTGACTGATTGATGTAAACAGAACTTAGCTGGACTTTAAACTGAGTGCTAGCACTAGTGATACTCATAATTATTATATGGAATAAGGTTATCAAAAGTAACACTTTTTTTAGCAGTTTTTCACCACTGTAAGGTTATCTGTGCTATAGCAAGGACTCTCACATAGCTAATCACGTGCATATACCTAAATCTGAATACTTCTTTTTTTATTGCTTACAACAGTCATACATAAATATAATTGGTGGTTATTATTATACTTATATAATTATTATTATTATACTACATATAAAGGGTACAGATTCACATCAGTTCTCAGGAGGAGACTCGCCTAGACAAACCAGATTTTCAACTCAGTAATAAAGTATTGCAAACTAAGTTTATATAAATTGTTATAAATACCACAGTGTGGTTTATAAGAGCTACCAAACCTACTAGACCAGTTTCACCAACAAAGAGCTTGGTGTCATCCTGATATCATCTATACCAACAAACAATTCTGGTAAAATACATCAACTGTACGTTCTTCTCTTTACTATTATAAACAAGATGAACCACGTGAATGTCAAGTTTTACACCTATTTTCTTTCTTTATAATCAGAATACTTTTTTTTCAGCCATCATTATTGTAACCATTCACATATTTGGCTAATACAGAAGTGCTAAAGGAAGTCAGTTCTTTAGGGCTTGTGCACACCACAGTGTGCACTCATATGCCACAATGCATGGGTGCTCAACCTTTTCGGTCTAGCGGACCAATAAAGACACGGGCTCCCACATGAGCGAGGAGCCGGGTGTAACTCAAAGGGGGAGAAACCTCCCTGAGAGTGACATAATTAC
>NC_092858.1:130245565-130257602 GCF_032062135.1 Pyxicephalus adspersus
GGGGACGCCGGGCCTGAAGCAAGCTGCAGGTAAGTACCGGTGCCCGGCGTATAAATGACCACCGTCTTATACGCTAGAAAATACGGTATATATATCTCAACAGATAGATGGATAGTAGTAAATGATCCAATAGGTAAGGAGTTCCCTTTTTTAGCAATTATCTTAAGATCGAATGGGTAAAATGGACCTTCCCAAAATGTTTGTTGTATCCTGTAGAATCAACACCTTAACTGGAAATGCACAAATCCATTTTTTATAAATTGCATAGAACAGCAACAATCTGTAAAAAGTAAAATAATTTGGGCATTACACATTTCCTTATAGGTGTAAATTAATAATTAATGAACACCAAAAGTAGAAAAGAAAAAAAAAAAGTAATGGTCACCACATTATGAAATCTTTTTAATGTACATACTTTTCATCTGGGGGTCTTGGAGAAGGAACCTTTGGATGTAGCTTTCTGCGTTGTTGGGCTTCTTCTAGGAGATGCTCGTCGTTTCTAAATATTCCTTCCATGAGGTCCATTGTGGTCATCATTTTGGTGTTAGGGTCTAAAATGTCTGCAAGAGACTTGTCTTTACCTACTATTTCTCTAACCAGCTCTTCCGATTTTAAATCTGCATAAATCAACTCCTTGTTCTTAGAGTTACTACTTGAAAGAGAAGAAACCGCTCCATCTTTATTGTTTTCAGAGGTTTCGAGATGTAGTTGACTGTCCGTTAGTGTGAACTGTTCTTCTGGGTCTAGCCCTTGCCTTGTATAAGCACAAAAGCGAGAATAGGATTGTTCAGAGATGCTGAGAGTCTTGAGCTGATCTTTACCAACAGCAGTGTGTAAGGCAGGAGGCTCAATGGCACTCAGCAAGTTGTTCCTACTTTCCTTCTCTGCATTACTTTCGGAATGAACAATCTTGATGGGAACCATCTTCACTGTAGTGTTGTCTATCACTCGTTCAATTCTGATAAAAAAAAAAAACACATACTGTTAGTTTGTTCTTTTTATAAATACCTAATTATCTAGTAAACATCAGCATACAAACATTTTACAATTGCCATGCAAGCAAACTGCATTTAGAAAAGAATCCACAATCTCAGCTAAATCATAGTCAACATGTCACAAGATCTAAACACTATGTTTTGTTTTGTAAAATTACATGGCACAACAACATAAATATAAATCACTATGTTTTTAACGCAACTTTTGTTCTAAACAACACATGGAAAAAACCACTAGGGTAAAAAATAAATGTAAAGGGTCAAGGAAAGAACATCTCTGTCGTGATACACAGCTCAAGGGTGTTGTAAATGTAAAAATGAACTGAACTCGAGGGCCACATTTAAAACAAAATTGGTATTGGAGAAACCCGGTTTGAAAGAAACCTTGTGTACTTCACTGATCCCTCCAAAGAAATTACTGGTAAATATAGAACTTATTAAATTAGGATTGTCCCAGATATTGGTTGTTTGGGCACCAACCACTGCATTGTGGGAGGGCATGGGTATTGTCATGGGACTTCATGTCAGAGAATAGGACTTTTGTAGTAGGTAGCCTGGCAGATAGGTTGGACAATTCACATTTCTTAGCACTTAAAAGACAATAAAAATGGATACCATCTTACTTCTAATAAGGAAATACAAAGCATTCTGTATGGTGAATGCCTTCAGATGGAAAAATAATCATTTCCTGCAGTTTGTAGGAAGAGGCATTGTGTGTCACCACTGGTTTCTTTGAAACCTTTTTTTACGTTGTCAAAAAAATATAGAAATGATTGATATTTTGTGTTAAGTAATAAAAAAAACCTCTATATACACCAAATAAATATTTATTTAAAAAAAATTACAAAATTAAATTTTGAAAGTATTGTAGTTACTAGAATCCAAATAACGCCACACGGCTTAGGTTTTAGTAGTCCCGGCTAAGATCTCTTCTCACTTCTAAAAGAACCTAGCAAGAATGTGTGTAAAAATTCCTGACTGAGATCAATTTATGCCCTACCCTGGCATGGCCACACAAAAATAATTATGCTGACTAGTTAGTGCAGCCTTTCTCGACAGGTCTTCAGGGAACCCCTACTATAAATACTATTTCCACACCTCAAAGTATATTAGCAAAATTGGGCAGTGGGAACAAAGCCTCTTACATTGCTGGCCAGTGAAAAGTGTGTCACCAATACAGATAGCCAAAATGATCATTGGCATCAGTGGTAACACAAATTGCTAGTTGCACAAAGAACCCCTAGCAACCTCTGGAAGAACTCTGGCTGAGAAACACTGGGTTAGTGTTGGGTTATTAAAAATTACCTGGGCATGCTTTCATCTTGAACCATAAGTGGAGGTTTATCCGTAAGCTTTTGTGGAGCAAACTGAGGTGAAGGTGATCGTGAAGGTTCCATCCCAGGTTTTTGTAGATAACAAGGCTTCAAAGACCTTTCAGTGTCAGAAATGGAGTGTTTTTTCTCTAGGTGCTGTCCAACATTCTCCAGTGACCCAGAGAGTTGGGGGTTGTGCAAAGGCACACTTAAATGTTTGTCGGAAGGCACCCCCGGACTATGGCCAGGCGTTGTCTCAGGCTTAATGGCATCTAGGCTTGCAGGAGAGTAAGGGGGAACACTTTTCCCTTGTGCTGTTGTCAATAAGGATTCAGTGGAAGTAGCAAGAGAAGATGTAGAACCGTTCTGCCTCCAGTATTTGTCAAGCTTGGGTGGAGGAGGTCTTTGAGGTGCTGGTCCCCGTTTCTTGTTCACAGGCACTGCATCTGGATACAGGTTTCCTTCACTAATTTCGGAAAATGTCTTGATATCAGACTGATTTTCTGAAATCGGAGAAGCTGAAAAGCTGAAATCTCGGCTTCCGTACCTCACATTTTCATTCACAAATCTGTAATCACTGGGGAGAGTCCCAGATCTTGCCCTGCTTTGTTGGGGTACATTCACTGTGTCTGGGATCTCAGAGGATTTACTTGTAGCCTTGTTCTTGCTGTCATATAAACTTTCCTCAGTTTCTACAGAGGGGTATTCTCTGTCCTCTGGCTCAGAAATCCTGCAACAAAGCACATGAAGAATTGTAATGTTTTATATTAGTTCAGCTTGTGAAATTATAACTGATCAATAATTGTTTCTTACTTTGCACTTACACATACAATAACTGTACATTAACTGTACAAAATAACCTGTAAACCTTGAATTTTGATCTATTAAACTCAAAATGTAAATGTTGAACATTTTACATCAGTTTATAAAGCAACAAAAATATATTGACAAATTTAGAAAGAAGCAAACATGATAAAAGGTTAAAAAATAACAATAATACATTTGTATTTGTTCCTTTGTTTATTCAGCTGGCTGATTATTATTACACACACAGTATTTATATAGCGCCATCATATTATGCAGCGCTGTACAGAGTCCATAGTCATGTCACTACCAATTAATTCATGTGATTACCAATTAAGTTCCTGGCAAGGTCTTCCGATCTTAGATAAAGAGCCTAAATTTTAATATCCGCTACCCACCAAACTTCCCTAAGAATTTATAAATCTGCGTAAAGTACTTCACACAATCTTGCTTTCCTTTTAGAGGATTTGTAATTTTACTTTCACCAACTTTGTGAAGCTTGTAAAGTTCTATAAAATGCATTAAGAAGCCACCGAAGATTAACTGGAAAAACAGCAAAGGAAGGGTTATGTGGAACGTGCTGAAAGAAAAGTAATTATCTTTCTGGAGAGATGGCACTTTTTATTCAAAATTATGCACAATCACATCAAGCAGGTGTTGGTACTTGCCAGATGTAAATTTACAAGGCAGTAGAACACTCCAAGAGTTCAGCACAATCTGCTAGGAAATGAATGGCTATATTTGCATACTGCATCTCCATGCACATGCACTATTCTAATGAATGTTACATACACTGCCTCCAAAAAAAGTTCAAACAAGTAACTACAATACTCATCGACTTACAGATTTTTGTCATCTAATATAACCTCTTGACTCTTATATTGGTTAATAGTTGTGCAGTGTACACTGAGGAAGGGTAACACAAAGAACAGAGGGACTGCCAAGATAACCTCCTAGATTGTAAGCTCTTTGGGGCAGGGTTCTCTCCTCCTCCTATGTCACTGTCTGTCATTTGCAACCCCTATTTAATGAACAGTGCTACATAATATGTTGGCACTATATAAATCCTGTTTAATAATAACATCCCCCCTTTACTATAGAAATAAAATCACTATGTACATGTATAGTAAAAAAAAAGACATGGACACTGAATTCTGAAAATATACCCCATCTGTTGAAAGCTCTCCACCATCTGCTCACAGTTTGGGGTGCCAATGGCATGGTGAGTCATTCATAAGCAAGCAAAGGCTAGATGCTGAAGTAAGTGGGGAAGAATTATAACCTTTTATTTTATTGCTTTTGGTAACCCCCTCTACAAGATTTGTACCTACAGCCAGAGTTTTTGTTGGATGTCACAGCACAAGAAAAGAGAAAATCCGCCATATTTGGCCTACTTTATGGTCAATGGCCTCAAAAGGCACAGACAAAAATAAAAATACATTTTACAGAGAGAAAGGTTGAGAACAGCCATCATTTAACAATATAGCAATTTGTGTCCATGTTAGGTTGATTAGGCTCTGGTGTGGGAAAATGTATATTAAACCAAACATCCATGTGCCAGCTTGTGCCATCTGCCCTCAGGAGCAGCAAGTTTATAAAAGATAAAAAAGGCCATCTGTGGGGACATTCATACGTTCATACGTTTGTTTTCATTCTTTATTTTGGCAACAAATTCCAAATTGCTCAACAGATTGATTTAGGAACTGAGCCAGATAACTACAGCACATTGTACCCTTTGGTTCTCCATTTACAAATAACACAAACTGATCATTAACAAAATATGCAATTATATCTGTTCTTAATAACTGCAAACAATATATACATACTGTATACCTCCATATAGTCCAATGGAATCATAAAACACTTGCATTTTTTAAAAATACTTAGAACTTCGAAGTAATAAGTCCCTTTAAGCTAACGAAAAGACACGCACTCATGTGCAAAATATACCAGATTTTTAGTCTTCATTATCGAAGAAGCAGTCACAGCGATATGTCTAAAACAAAAGCAAGACTGGCAATCTACTAAGACATTTCTATGACAACTGGAAATGTACACATCACTTTACATTAGATTATCTTGCATGGCCACATTACTCCCCAATGTTCAGCTATTTACTTCTTTCCAAACTATCAACATCTTACAAATATTACGCTGTGGTTTTAGTTTAGGGTTTTAGTAGGTCTTATAAATATTATATATTTATATACACATACATACAAATATAAATAATAATTTTTAATGCCCAATGTCAACTATAAATCTTTATGTAACATTATATTAGTTTTCCTAACATCACTATCGTATACATACACAGCTATTTAATAATGGGGAATCATGCCACTGCAATTCCATAGCTTAAAGACATAAGCATAAGGTTTTGTTGTGCCAAAATAAAAAAAAAAATAAAATAAAAAAGGAAAAGATCTGAAATTTAAGTGAATTTGCAAGTCACATTGCATTGCAGACTTTTTTTGTGACAAATTAGGCATTACATTATTTTATACACAGCTGATGTCTTTAGATTTTCCACAGTACCTAGAAGGTGGACAGAATGGAGCCGCAGACAAAAGACATCTAGGCAGCAGTACTTTTGAGAGTAAAAATATCTTTTCAGTGTACAGAGTGAACATGTAAGCGTAGAAATATTGGAGATGCCAGCTCAATCCCATTTTAACAGGTGCAAGTTAAGGAGCATTAAAATTGAAGTTACCAACAGCCCTGGTTTTGAATTGGTAATTGACGTTCCGATCTAGTTATCCACAGACATTTTGGCTACAGCATGCAAAATTTGGCATAACTAGAATAAATCCTTTGGTCCATCCTGCCTTGAAACGATAGTACAAGTTGGTATCAGTGGTGGCGTCATGGTGTGGGAAATGCTTGGGAGAAATTAGGGCTGTAAATATCAGCTGAGCATCACTTAAATACCACACTGGACTTAATCATTGTTGTCGTCCATGGGAATTCTTTTATGTGATCTAGACAAATCTACCTAAAGCTTATTAAAACCAAAAAGCAGTAATAACTCTTGACGGGTTTTTAACTTAAGGTGCAGAAAAAACTTTAAACAAAAAAGGGATATGGAAGGTCTTTCTCAGGGATATATGGATGGAAGGACACATATAAAAACACATCATACAAATAGCTTACCTATTTAAAATCAACAATCATTAGCTAACTACTTAAACCTAAACTCAGAAATTTCACTTTACATAAAAGGGTAAACAACTGTTTTTTTTTTTTTTTGTGCAACACCCTTTGTTAAACACAAAAAAAGGGTGCAGCACCGCCCCCTAATTCTCGGCGGCCTAGGCGGACGAGAATGAATTGGAGTGCAAAGCCTCCCAGGATACCTACGTCACGCATCGCAGGAGGCTCTTGGCCATACCTTTTGTGCATGCTCGAGCATCTCAGACATGCGCACAAGGAGCCTTTTTGCGCAAAGAGAAATGCATGCGCAGTGAGATCAGCAAATTACTTTTCCATCCAATGTCACCCGATCTCGTGCCTAGGTCGGGTGACGTAGGATGAAGAACCCAGAAGTGAATACTAAGAGTGCGGCACCCGGAGCGCCCGCTCTGGGACGGATGCCGGGATGATGCGGGACCCAATGCAGGACACTTCCGGAGTGATAGACTGCACTGTGGGATTAAAGGTAAGTGTGTATATGTGTGTGTGTATATATATATATATATTTGTTTTTTTTTAGTTTATTTCCTCTTAAAATACATTATAGTTTACACAAACACATTGAAGTTTTTCCATCATTATCCTTTGTTTTCATTATCTCATATATGTAACCAACTGTTTCTAAAATCATGGTATCAGTTCATGTTCTGTGATTTTCCTTTGCAGCATTACGTACCAATTGTAACAACAAAAAATTATCATTTTGCGCAACTACATCTTACATATACCCCTGAGGAAGCCAGAAAGGCGAAAAACGTCAGGATTCAAGACATTTATAGTACATTAACATGTAGATGTTGACTGTATAGTTTAACCACACCCCATGACTTTATAATACGTCCTGGAAAAAATCTTTAATTCTTGTATATTTCATGCTGCAATAATTGAAATATACGAGTATTTATTAACCAAAAAAAAAAACCTTTCTTTCTTCTCCTTATTTTGTCAGACTACAGACTATGGCTACAACTGATAATGGTGAGACTGAGTACAGAAAAAAAAAATAATGTGGGATGATGTATTAATATAAATAAAAAAAACACAAAATTGTTCCCCAAAGACATTGTGCGTCCAGAAGTGACCTAACATTATAAACAGTTTGTGAAAAATAGCAATGGAAAAGCAATTTGAAATAGGAGGAAAAATGTAAAAAGGAGGGCTCAGGGCTTCAGCAGTCACATGAAAATGAACCATGTCATGATAATGTGTTTAGTCGTCAGGGTAGGGGAAAGGGTTCACGCAAGTTAATACTGACAAATTCAATAATATACCCAAAAGAAGTAAAACTTAATAAAGATTATGTGCTTCTCTCAAACCTGTGAAATACACAGAGTACCTACTGCTAAAATATTTTTTGCCAATCACTAGTGTTTTTTTTTTCTCAAGTACACTTTGAATAAATATTCAAGATTCCAAGGTTAAAAGGCAGGCTTCCATCCTTAAAGCTAAAGTGTAATATATTTCTATTACATATATAGTGTTTTCGGGATAGGGTAGGCAGTGAGATGAAGTATTCTTCTGTAAACATCACAGCACCCTGCAATGGACCTTTTTTTTTAGGAGCCTTAAACCAAGAATTGGACTGGCTCTTGGGAGAAAGAGTCAATTTTATTGTTGTATGATTATGTTAATATTTGCAGGGCCGTGTGGGAGGCTGCATAGTTGTTCAAAAGAGAGCAGAGACCTCTTGTGTTCCCTACATCAGCTTGATAAAATCCACACGGGCTGAATGTGTAAAAGTAGAGTACGCAATTAGCCAAAATAGGGAGGGTAAAATAAATTTTTTATCAAGAGGAGAAGGCTTGATGACACCAAGTCAGTTAGCGCAGAAATGGGGATATCTACTGCTGCTTCCAAAGTTTGCTGCGTGGAAATCAGTGTTCAGGAAATGGAGACTAACCACTTATAGCACAGGAAAGGACCATCTACAAATGTGAAAGAAGAATGGTAAGTGCCAGCAGCAAAAAGCAGCAATTAGCCAGCAAAATAAAGTCTGGCCAATTATAAGTTCTCCTCCTAACAGGATTGGACAAAGTTTATAGATAGAGATTTGTTTCCCCACCAGACCATAAATAGCCCAATGGAAAATGTAGGAGTGATCATATATTGGCAGAAGTTACAACAGAAACTTGCACTCCACCAGGATCCACCACTACCATATCACTGAGTATAGGAACAGATGACCGGCATGGTAAAGGCTTTGCTAAACTTTCATAGAAAAGTAGACTTTCACCATACTAGAAGCTATCTTAGAAGTATTACTTAAATAGTGAATGGGAAGAGGACACTGTTGGACTATGCAAAACAGAGCAAGTGGGATGGCTGAATCAATTCATAACCCCATAACTATTATATCACTTTGGGGTTTTTACAGTTTGATGTTTGCTGATGGATACAGGTACTACTAATTTGTAAACCACTGTTTAAAACAGATATAAAATCCCAGTTCTTGCCTTGTCATATTCATGCAGGTATGAACTTACATGAAATTGATTCTGAGTTAAACCACAATGGATGTAATATACTGTACAAAACCTGGGACCTGTCTTTGCCTGTTTAAACTAACAAAACTGGCCCCTTTTGAGCCAACAACAATATGACTTACACTGCACACATAACATTGTCTTAGTGTTTCTTATCTGTCAGTTTTTACTGTGCCTTTTTTTTTACATAATGCAATAAAAGCAAAAGGCAGCTAAAATGAAAAAGATTACTAGCTTGTGAAAGCTTCCAAGAAACTTAGGTGACCTATGCAGCTTAGGATATGTGTACAAAGATAACAAAAAGACCAGACCACAATCAAAAACATTATAAAACTGTATGTAGATAGTATTAATGTTTACAAGGACAATAGGATTATGCTGTACATAGTCAACAGGTTGAATAGTAAACCCTACACAAAACAATGTGGTTAGCAAAGCAATACACTACAAAAAATACAAACATGTTGTGTAAAATACAAAGTTTAGGTCTTAAAGCTGAACTCCAAGAAAAACAAACATTTACTCTTGCAATGACCCCTCATCTCCTTGGAGCGATTCCCAAAAATCTAGCATATGTACAGTGGTCCCCTGACACCGTTTAGCGATCTGCCCGGTTTGATGAACAATACATACTTGCCATATTCCCCACTCCTGCAGGCTTTTTCATCTTGCATGCACAACTGCTCTCCCTAAACATTATGGTTAGCTGTGCTGCCCAGCCGATCACAGCCACCCTGACGCCATCCCATGCAATGAAGGACCAGCAACCCATTTTCACAACTATTTAATCTACAGCTCATGGCATATTAGTTTGATCAGTGACTTCCTTACCGTTATCCCTGGCTTGGGGTTATGGGGTTCCAACCTAAAAGATGGTGGGAGTATTGTGTCATGGAGGTGTATGGTCACCCTGTGGCTTTTTCCTGAATTTTAAGCCTGGGGTGCTTTAATTCTTTTAAGGTTTCAAATACAAAATACTGCATAACCGATTCAAAGTATCTGAGTTTTTCATATTTTCAGTCTATTGAAAACTCAATTACCAATATTCTTCTGTGTGTCTCACACAGACTACTGACAGCTCTTACACAGCCAGCTCTCTGGCTACAGCAGCAGAATTCATCACCCTCCTATCTGTGTGTTTCAGACTACTAACTGCTCTCCCTCGCGTCCCAGTGTGCAGAATCTCCAAAATATCCCACACAGCTGATCCGAGGAGTAAGAATTCCAATGATCACAAACATTTGTACTATCGTGTACGTTTACCCTGTACTACCTTTTAAACCTTTGAGAAACATCAACATAAAAACCATGTATCAAAGTATCACCCCCCAAAAGTATCATCCCTGAGGAAGCCCAACAAAGTGAAACGTGTCCGGTGTAATACTTTCAAAAAAGAACACGGTTGCAAGTATTGTGTTTGGGAATCTGATGTATAGTACCAACATCCAGACCCCATGACTGTTTAATGGGCCATGGATGTGCCTTATGTACTGTCTGTAATAATGACAATACAGCATAGTCAGAGTTTACTAATTTCTTCAAGTTGCAAGAATGCAAGTTATTAACTATTTGATAATTTTTTTTTTTACCTACAGTTGAAATGAAGTCTATACACTGTTTCTATATACAATCAGTTTAACCAGCATGTTATGATTTTTAATGATGAGATCTAGGCAGCACCCTAAAGTACCCTCAAACCTCTCTCTCCGCTCGCTCCCCTACCAGTGTAGTGTCCTTTTGGACTTTTTTTTTCAGTTAGTTGTTCAAAACCAATATCTCACCGCCAATTACAATGACTAGCCAAATCCAAATGATTCAAACAAGAAAGAGGTCACTTTAAGTGGTAAAATATGTCCTCAAGTACAGAGTCTTTCCATGCTATAAATGTGTTTAGCACAGAATTCTAAAAATCTGCATCTAATTATATGTGTTCTGGGAAGTGCAAGACTGGTGTTTTCATTCAACATTACTAATATCGTTCCTGATATTTTTTTTCCAACTTATACTATCCAAAAACTGATCAGTTGAGAATGTTGTGGCTTCCTGTCTACTAATTTACATTTTTCCTGTGTTACTGTACCAGTCAGAGAAATGTCTATTCAAATTCAAACTAAAGTTAAAGGTCTACTATATTGTTTTGGTCATCCTTTCTACTCAAAGCCGCACAGTTAATACAAGATTTAATAGCTTGTTTTAAATGAAGCTGGTCAAAGTGAGGACCATTATGGTTTCTGAGCACATTGGGGTAAAATTTTATGGGAAATCTCACAGAGGTATAATAAAAACACTTATTTTTGGTAAAGGTTAGTATCTATGTCAAATGCAATGCAATGCATACGGAGGAGAGGGAATGTGCCCTTACCCTGGCGGCTGAAGTGTTAACCCCGGTCGCAGTAAATAGGGAAGTGAAGCATAACAAGGAGGCTCAAGAGCCGCGAGTTGCTGACCCCTGCCAGCCGGGATTAGGTCGGATCGACCAGGGGGGCGTTAGGCAAGAACGGACTACTGGCTAGGCAGGAGTTTGCCCACCCCGATCTAGTGTAATAAAAATTACACATTTTGGTTAGAATTTCAATTAAAATTACATACTGTGCATTTACTGTGCTTGTTCCCTAAGAACTATAAACTGAGTACTCATTGTGTATTAGTGGACTGTTTATTTTTTTTTTTAATGCCCAATATTTTTGGCCTATTATAGGTTGAAATAAGTGACCTACAGTTTAAATTCAAATAATTCTGTGGCTTCTTAAAAATGTAAGGAAATTTGGTACCTCTCATCAGGGACATGATCGATCAATCTCAGCTTATGTGTTATCAGGTGATGTGTGTTTAATATTTTATATGGTTACGTGTAGAATTCAGTATGGAATTTATACTGATCCACATAAAGCCGAACTGTGTATCTCGCCACTGGGGATCATAGGAATATCATACAAATAATGTCTGACCCCTAATAAAGATTAATAAACTTTGCAAGGAGGATGCAAGAAACTGTATCGTTGGAAAAAGAGACGAGCCCGAATAAGGTCTAACTAATGATGGTAGACATGATCGGTCACATTTATCTGAAGGTATAGCTGCCAATATTTGTTCTATAGCTGCAAAAAAAAAAGCTTTCCTACCTGAAATTTTGACCTTGTCATGTTATGAAGCAGTTTTACCTTGCCAGCAAAAGCGGTTCCGAACAGATTCCCTTTTTGGGCTTAGTGTAAATAGGATGACTGTCCTGGTTGGTTGGGATAGACCTTGA
>NC_092858.1:130259502-130303801 GCF_032062135.1 Pyxicephalus adspersus
AACACAGATGTAATTTGCATTCCATAAAACATCTACAAACTCTGATCTCCATATGTTATTGCTCAGACTGAACTGCTTCCTTTTTAAGATCATGTGCAGGTCACTCATCCTCGTAATAGTCCAAAGCAAGCCAGAAAGCAAACATACGGCATTCGGTGTGATGTCTAGGCTGTCAGATGTTCCTGATGTTAACCTGGCAACAAAATTCCAGCAAAACGTAGAATAATCCATAAAAAGAATAATCCATTTCCTTATGCCTACCGACTGCTGCGGCCTTGGAGAAGAAAGAGTACAGTGATTCTTTAAAACACACTTAGAAATCCCTCCACGTTGTGTTATTTGAGAGCTGCTACTGTTGCCTGCTGGATTGGGCTGGGCAAGTTCGGTTTATGTTTAAACAAGATTTGTTGCAACAAAAGACCCTGAACGGATTACAACATCCACCTACTTGGCACTACTAAATAACCTCAAGCCAAACCCTTGGTGCAGAGGAACCTATGAGGTTTAGTCATGATGTGTAAGAGATACACACACCTTAGCCAGTGTGCTGCCAGCTAGTACAGCAGATTGTGTATAAGGATTTTCAACCAATGCACCCAGGAAGCACTGAAAAGAAAAAGTAAAGTAGCTTTTGGAGTTCCATACCTAGAATACTGGGCAAATGGAGAATACGTCTTGTACAGTTATCTCCTGACTTATGGTTAATGCAAAGGCTGTCAACATTGTTGACAGATGTTTTGCTTGTACACAGTATAGTGTCATCAGCAGTATCTAACACTGCACATTACAAAAGAAATGGCTAGACTATGACACAGGATTCTGTCAGTGAAATCTGTGCAATTCCTGTAATGGGATTTCAAAGAAAAGGGAAGTCAGTCTGAGTTATATAGAGATTTTCCATCCCATCACTCCCTCCACCCTGTAAAAGATAACTGCTATTGCTAACCTGTGCACTGTCTGGTGTATCTAATTGTACAGGTTTTAAAAAACCCAAAGCTAGTTTGTAGTATTTTTGGCATTATGCCAAAACGTATATAGTTCTCATTATTCAGAGCTCTGAAAAGATTTAATTTTAATACTTTTTTTGTATAGGTCAAGAACAATAACTGCATCAGTTATTGTATTTGCTCTGCAAAGATGGCACAATCCTGTTGTCACTGCAGGTTCCTTCTTTGGTGCTGGTGTTGAGCAAATTATCTGTCAGTTTGTATTTAAAAACAGTTTTTACAGAACAGTATTTCTGCACCCACTGACTCCCATAAATTCCTATTTCCTGCACTCTGCAGTTGGCGACACTACCCAATGATTTCTGATAACAGGGAAGCAAACTTTACTGTAGCACTGGTCTAGTACTGTCAAATGACCTAGTGAACCCTTGGGCCGCTAAGACTCTTTCATGGCCAAGGGGACTCTGCCACCTAATTTGTATTGCTTCACTTCAGATAACTGGCACAAGCAGCTACTTCTTCCCCTACAAACAATTAACAAAGGCTGAGCCAAGCATTTATTTTTATCCAGTAATTTGTGAACCAAGATGCCTGATGGTGATCTGATCATTTCTGAACTTACAACTACCTTTAATGTATTTGGACCATACAGTCAGTTTATTAGTTATTTAGAATAATCAGAAACTGCAAATCACTGCAAATCCAGTGTTCTCCCCAGCCCCTTTTAGCTGGGGGCACCACCCGGCACTTTTCAGTAACCACCCGGCTGTTTTTATGTGGCTACTAAAGAGTTGGGTCACATTACAGGGGCTGCCACCCGCCTACAATTTCTTCCCAATCGACTCAAAAAAATTCCTGGGTTGAGCACTGAAATCAGCAGTATCAGATAAAGTCCCAGCATACAATGCTACCAGTCCAACTTTGTGATTTCTTGCACATGTTTGGAAGACTGAAGTCAGCAGGGCATTATACATTATTTTTTACTAAGCTAAGTGAAAAAGCACTTGCATATACCTTTGCTATGTGAACAGCCTATATTCTTTCAGTAAATCAACCCCAATGTGTATACAGTACAGCAATCGTTTCCATTTATAGCAGATATGACAACAGTTCTAATAATATTTCATACAGAATTATACTTTTGACAAGTATTAACACTACCCAACTACCACACTGGACCTGACACAGAGTACTGAATATTTTATTACAAAGTTACATTTAAAGACTTACTTTTTTCCCCCACACTTATATCCGCGGTGAAAATATGTTTAGCTTTTTCTTTAATAAAAATATCTAACATGTCAGTTTCCTGAGTCATGCATATAATGTTACTGTCATGTGAAGGAAAAGTATCCAAAGGACAAATCTATACTTTCTGCTTTGTAGCAGATATCTAAAGCCTTCCCAATACAGGTATTTATCGCTGACATACTAAAAATATGCAACGAAGACTGTAGCAGCAGATTTTATTTCCATCGCACAGCACATTTACATTGAAAATGTGATGACCTAAAATAAAAATAATAGCGTGTTTCCTTGCCATAACGTCTTTTCCTTTTTTGGAAAGTTAGAAGTTCCAGTGTCATATCTCAGGTCACCTTTGCAGCTCTTGCTAATACATGACTTTGATCTGACAATGAATCCATGTGGCTGCAAATAGGCTACATTTACTTGCCATCTCAATTAATAAAAACATTTTTTTTTCATCACCCACTAAATACACTCAAGAGTACTAGTGAACTACCATCCCCTACTATGTATGAGGAAATTGTCGAGAAGACCTGCTGATGTTCAAACTAAGCATCAGAATGGGAAATAAAAGACACTTAACATGGCATGGTTGTTGGTGCGAGTCAGGCTGGCCTGAGTTTTTTTTTTTTTTAGAAACTTTTGATCCCCTGGGATTTTTTTTGGACAAATAGCTGATACAAAGGCAAGTGTAACCCAAACTACTTGTTACAACTGGAGTATGTAGAAGGGTATTCCTGAATGCATGGCACGTCGGACCTTGAACCAGATGGGATACAGCAGAAGGAGACCACAGTGGGTACCACTCCCATGCTCACAAACTCACCAGAATTGGGCAACTTTGCATGGACTGATATTCTAAATTTCTAATGCACTTTTTGGATAGTAGGGTCATAATCTGACATCAACAGTAGAACATTATGGATCCCCCATGTTTTTTATCAATGGTACACGCGGGTGGTAAAGTAATGGTGTGATCTATATTTTCTTTGAACACTTGCACCCCCTACTACAACTGAATTTTATATAAATGCCACAGTCTACCACACTATTGTTGCTGACTATGCCCTTTATGTCTATTCACAGTGTACCCATCTTCCGATGACTACTTCCAGCAGGATATTGTACCATGTCACAAACTAAAAATGACAAGGAGTCCAATGTACTCAGCCTCCACAGCCACCAGATATCCATCCACAGAACATGGAAAAGAAGCACTAGATTGAAATTATTTTTTGTGGTCATCAGATTTTAGGATTTGTTGTACATATATTGCATATTACATTTCAAGGATCATATAAAACTACTTGGGTTCCTAAAGCAGTGGTGCTTATAACTTTAGGTGACCATACGCTCCAAGACAGATTAGATGCCACTGTCAACAAAAACATAAAAACCATAGGTAACTTAAAAATTCATTGATATATCAAATATTAATAAGGAATTCATGTCCTTTGTTTGACTGATGGGTGTGTGTTTGTTAGGATGACTTCTAAACACCCACCAGCAAATTGGAGAACTCTCTATCACTTTCATGCTTTTAAAGCACTAAAATCCATGTATTGCATTTGTTTTAGGTAATGTAAAGTAAAACCCCTGCCGGATTTTTTTTTTTGCTGCATGTGTCCTATTTGGTAGAATTTTCTTCACTTTCTGCCCTGGAGCCACAACAGGAAATTGGTGGCTATTTCTGCAAAACAGAACAGAATTTCCATCTTACAGAGTTGTCTCAACTAAAGGATTTCCCTTTTTTCTGCCTCTGGGGACAACTCTAATAAAATTTCAGATTTTCCCTTACTTTCTATCTCCGTGATAGTGGTCATCAAGAGTAACAGAAGTGTGAATCTACCTAATAAAGACAACTGCAGGAGTGGAACTGAGATGACTTTTATATTATCAAACTCTTGAAAATCATCTGTAAGGCCAAAGAAAGAAGTGTGGGCCATAGGTACCAGACAGCATCATTGCTGCATCATTCACAAATAATTTCCTTTGTAGTGTTGTAAAAGTACTGTATGTCTAGATTTAACCCAAACGATTGCCCAAGTCTAGGTCAGCTTTGATGAAAGTTCATAGGCAACACATTTTCTGGTTTAGTAGATCAGGAAAATTAGCAAATTAGCAGTTCTAATAAAAAAGGAAGCTGTGAACATCTAAGCACCTATGCCAAGAACCAAAAAATATATGTGGGTAAACTAGAGTTCTTCTTTAAATATCATGAGAAAAGAATACACAAAATATGGATGGGTCATGTGAACTTGAAGCTGAATTTGTAATTGCACTTTAATGATCACAGGTCATATTTAACCACCAAAAAATAAAATGTCACATGCTATGCCAACCGGCATGTCATTAACTACATCCAGTCAATAACAGCGATCAGATTTTTTTCTTCTAAGGTTGTCAAACTTTAGAACTTTGCTTGAAAGCAAAATGTCAGCATAGTTTACATATGCTTTGAATTATAGATCTTCTTAACCAGCAAAAAGCACAGCACTGAGTCATGAGGCTTAAGACAACATTTGTGTCCAGGTATTTAATGTATTCACAAATAATGTTCTACAACCAGATGTTTTGACTATGTGCTGTAACCTCAAGACCTGGCTGTATTGTCTCCACTTTCACAAATAAATAATAGTCTGCTTTAGTGGACAGATTAAAAATCTTTTACCAACAGTACATATGATCCATTAAGAGAAAAAAAAAAAAAAAAAAAAAAAAAAAAAGGGCCAACATTGCATATTTAAACCAAAGAAAATATGTAATAAAACCCCAAAATATTTATTTGCGCAATTAGCTTTGACAGAATCTGCTGGGTGGTAAAGCTCTCTTGTACTGATCCACAGAAATATATCTTTTAAAATATTAAAGGATCACAATACAAACAAACACTTTTTTGAGGGTGAGGGAATTTCGAGGGGTAATAAGTAGCTTTCAGTAAAGTGAACTTTTCCTTTTTCAATGCAAACTAACCTATCATTTTCTCCCCCTACACTGTATTCAGACCCTAGATTTGTGGAAAGAAAAAAAAAAAGCATAAGCTCCAAACTTACTTGTATGAGCTCAAAAATGACTGTGATTTTCTTCCCTGGTCCCATATGACAGAGCTGGGATAATAAATTGGGACCTAAAAATCACCAGTTAGGGGGAGTCACATGCTCACCTATCTCTCAAATTTTTAAGCTGCAATAAAAGTTTTATCCGCCAGTATACAAGCAAAGAATACCTCTATGCCACAGCAAAGCATAAAGAGCAAATGCCAAAAGAAGAAAAAATGGCTAATATAACCAGGGATTATTCAACTATTGCATCTCACACTTACATGTATACTGGCTTTTAATATAACCTTATTGGTGACTATTTTTACACAATTTATTTATACATTTTTTTTTTAAGGAGGTGCATACATCAGCCCAAAATAGGACACACGAAGAAGAATAAAAGGATGCAATTTCAAAAAAGTCAGTCCTCTGATGGGGAGAAGAAGTGGAAAGTAAGATGAACTTTTTTATTTGATCTGCATGAATAAAGGGAAGGTTCACCTTAATATACAGCAATTTAACTGTTGGTGTATAGTTCTATTGAGTCCAATGTTCAGAGAGGAGTAGTGTGTACAGCCTCTTGGTCCTCAAGAGAAAGTTATAATGCCAGTAGCAGATTTATTAAGCCCACCCAACAGAGCTGGTATGTTGCATTTGCAATAAAGTTAAAAGCTTTTTATTGTTAATTCTTTTTAATGCAGGGAAAGGACCTCCTTCACTTGGGCTATGGACCAGGGTCGACCATCAAGTGTTACCTGTAATGGCAACTTACTTGCTTTATCTACAATAAGCCTCAAGTTAGCAATTTACGGCTCAACAAAGCATCATTTAATGATAGCAATTCCCAGAAGGTGGGCTTGTTCCTGCTTTAATTTTTTTACCCTATTTTTATTTTACCTGTATCTCTTCAGTTTTTTATGAGCCCATCCCACAGCACAAGGCAGAGGCTACAAACCCAGGTGATCAACACATGGACCTGAGGCCTCCACACATCACATGTGTCACCCTAACAGGATGTCACACTTTACTTGGACCCATGTAATCAAAAACAAATATGTGTTTGTGAGGAGTTTTTCCTGCCATTGGAGAGAAGAAAGTTTCTCTTATTGCCCAGCATCTTTAACCTTTTCCAAACACTTATAACGCTCCTGTGTATGTAAAATACTGTCAACAATGCTGATGGATTCTTCACGGCAAACCTGCTTATGATTGTCAATATTTCCAATAGATTTGACCTCTGACCACCAATATTGTAACCCAGCGGGAGAAGCTCTCCTTGCCATCAGTGGTCAGAGAGCAGGGTTTGGGCATCAATCCATTGAGGAGGAAAATGGGGAGGGCCAATAGATGAATGATGGTAACCTTGTAAACAATCAATATCTAGGAAATCTCAATCATCATGTATGGCCAGTGATACGTATTATATTTTTGCCTAATAGGATATCCAGACATACTAGAGACTGACTGTCATGCTTATCACAAGCTTTTTTAAAGCTCATCTTCTGCAAAAACTTGATTTGCAAAAACTATTGATTTGTGTTTTAGAATAAACAAAATCAGAAATACACATTTAAGGGCATGGAGAGGAATTAAAAATTTTGGATGTTTTTTACATGCCTTCCAAAAAGCAAAAAACAGAGGGAAATAGTCTACCCATTGGGGAGAAATTACTATTCCAACCTGATAAAAAAAAAATGCAACCCTCACCTATTAAAACTAATCACATATTGCAAATATGAGGCTTGGCACAATCTAGGATCACCTAGACATATTTAGACCCCTCCTTTTGGTACCTTTCCCTTTTCATTGAAAACCAAAAAGGAGCAGAAGTTAGGATAATCCTAAAACACTTAGTGAAGTGCAAATATAAAAAGCAGTTTCAATAATGCCCCCATTAGTCACTAGAAAATGAAGGGGAGCCTTTAGTTAGTCTTTAAGTCCCAACGGACCTTAAACAAAAAACGTTAGGAATAAGTTCAAACTCGATATAAATACGTTTTTGGGTCACAAAAGAAATATCAACGTCACTGGACCAACATGCCCAAGAGATAACTGGCATGTTCAGCAATGGTGGGCTATTTACTTTACTCAGCAGAGGCTTCCTTCAATGTAGACATTTCCTTTCTATATTGATAACATCAATTAGAAAATTCTTTAAATTTTTCTAAAATGTGTGTGTATAAAAAAATGCTACAAAGAAATACAACTCCTCTAAATAAAACAAGACAAGTTGAAAATCTTAGTCTATACTTTGGTATGCTAAAAGAAAACATTCTGTGTATGAACGGAAAATAAATGTATTCCAAAACATGGGCAATGTTGTCAAACCACACATCCCCTTTCATTATAGCCGAGAGTACAGTGCAGAGTAAGCTGGATATGACTTATTCTTACATGCAGTAATTAGAACAAAGGAATGCTATCATCATAAGATTTATTGAAAAGTGCATTGGTAGGTCAGCTATAAAACAAGAACAATCATGCACTATTTACATACTGTGTCAAAAAAACAGCCGCAATTAGTGAAGTTTATCTTTTTGGGGGTTGTGGGTGGTATTTTCAGGGATAGTTTTGGCCACACTATGCCCATAGCATAATTCAGAACAAAAAAGGGTATCAGCTAGGGAAAAAAATCCCAGCAAGCCATGCTAACCTTAGGATCCTAAGAATTTTCATGGAAATCTTAACCCTAACTGTGCAAAAATAAAAAGTTATGGGGATGGCTTTCTCAAGCTGACAGTCAACGGTTTGCAGGCATACTTAGCGGGATGTGTGTGTGATATTAGTCCTATTGTATTGTATAATTAGACATTTCATGCCATCCATCAGTTGAAGATCCAATGGACAATCTTTGTACATGGACAATCAAACAGCAGAATATAATGCTTAGTAAAGGTATAATAGCATCTATGAGTGATTACCAACAAACATTGTTCTGTAAATTCTGTACTTCCAGCAAGCATACCAAATACCAACGGCAGGATTATAGTTATATGGTCATTTTTACCATGACACTCTTACAACACATCATATTTAAAAATTATTAATAACATTAAACAAAGCCAGAAGTTTATGTGCTGTAAGAAAAATGTCAAAGGTAAGGAACTAAGTCTGGCAAGGACCAAAATTATGATAGGTAAACAAATGAGTTTTCATTTCCAAAAAGGCAGGTCTTGTGAGGTGTTTACAGTATGCAGTGTATACAATCTACCAAAAGTGGTCCAATGAAGGCAAAACGGTGATGGCTGCCCCAGGATCATTGATGCTCATAGGAGGATCAAAAGCTAGCCGTCTGGTTTATTCCCACAGAAGAGCTAATATTGCACAATTTCCTGTAATACTTAGTACTGGCCAAAAGCCACGCTTGGAGTTGCATAGCCACAGATTTATCATCGCCCATGATGACCCCTACCCACTACCAAACTTGCCTACAATTGGAACACCAGTGTTAGAACTATTCAACAAAGAAATGAAAAAGATGGCCTGGTCTGATCATGCTTCCTATTAGATTATGTGGATGGCTGGGTGTGCAAAATGGGAAAGAGAATACAGAAGCAAATAAAATGTACAGCGCTGCACATTAAATAGGGGTTGCAAATGGCAGACAGATACAGACAGTGACACAGAAGTAGGAGAGGACCCTGCCCAGAAGAGATTACAATTTAAGAGGATGGCGAGGTATCACACAATACGAGGTACATCAACATCTCATGATTTATTATAATGCCAACAAGTAAACCCTTCTTAAAAAAATAGATTATAATAAAATTTGCATTCTGGAAGTCAGTCTTCAGGTTTAATACCCACGTTAAAGGACATACTTACGAACTGTTGCCCCATCTGGCGCTTTTACATGGGGTGTCTCATCAATCTATTACAACTGGGGTATTCAAGTTTCACCATCTCTGCTTGCTGGCAGCTAAAAAGAGCATTTTGAAACGCTGGCTGGAACCACATCCCCCCATGGTTAACAAGCTCCTTAATGATCTAGAAACGTTAATGCTAATAGATAAAACTGAAGCCACTCAACCCCTAGATACGCATCCGCAAAAATGTTTTTTGGCATGTGGATGTCGTACTTGCAGTACACGCTATCCCGGAACCAACTGCATGACATAATTGAAACGTTCCGCCACACAGTCTGGTATGACGAGTAGAGTTGGTGTTCGAATTCGGGTTGTCCTTATATTCAACCCAAATATGGCTGTTCGAATTCGGATAGAACCGACCCGAAAAACACGAGATTCGACTTTGCAAATTCGTGTGTAAAAAAAAAAAAAAAAAAGAAAAAAAAAAAAGAGGCTTTAATGATAAAGTAATTTATTGTGTATGAATGTGTGTGATTTGTGTAACTAACTTTTATTTTTTACAGGTTATCCCACAATGACGGGATGATTCCCACAGCTGCACAGCACAATCCTCCTGTCAGGTTGGGATCCCCGGGCACTAGAGGTTAAATGAGGACAAGTCTCCCCATTCATTCACCTCTAGTGCTCGCATGAGCTGTCATCAGAGTTTACCTTTCCTCAGCCAATCACAGAGCACTAGAGGTGATGAATGGAGAGACTTGTCCTCTAGTGCCCGGGGATTCCACACTGACAGGAGGATTCCCATGGCTTTGCTCAGAATGAATGCAGCCGTAAATAATAGGAATCCTGTCCGTGTCACAGGCCGTGGAATCACATACAGTTCTGCTAAAAAACCGTAGTATGTGTTCTTGGATAGAGAATCTCTATCCAAGAACAGATACTACAGTTACGCTAGGGCTGCAAGAGCAATCAGGGGAGCGGAACTGTCAGCTCCTCTCCCGATTGCTCTTGCAGTTCTACACAGTCAAGAAAATAGGCCGAATTTTTCCCCTATAGACTTTAATGGTGTTTGAATTTGGCGTTCAATCACCTGAAAAATATCAGGCTATTCGAATAGCCGCTGAATCGAACACTGAGCTATTCGATCAACACTACTGACGGGTCCCAAGTGGCACCAATCTAGTAGGGGCTTACAATCAGTTGCTTTAGTAATACTAAAACTTAGGTGACATATGCCAGGTGTTCATCCAGGTGTAGGTGGAGAGGTGCTGACAGTTTTGAAGTATTCTAAGAGGAGAGTATATATTGTCTATTAAACTGGGTAGGTTTACATTTGTTTTGGGGATTTTTTTCCCTTTGTTTTGGTTTGTTACACACAGTTCAAGGAAAAAATGTTTTTCTATATAAGGTTTATTGATCTGCATCTTTTATCTTGCATTATAATAAAAATATATAAAAAAATTTTTTTGGGAGGCTCCTAATGCGGACCTTTTTAAAATGCTAGTTCTCTGGCTGTTTATACCGACCCTCTGGAATCATTACTATGTGATCGAATGAAAAAAAGTCCTATTCTGCACACTTTTCTGGGTTAGTGACTCAGAGTATTGAAGTAAGAGGCTTTGTATGACAGCCAGATAATTAGCATGTGCAGAAAAAAGTAATAGCAGCCTCCAGGTTTCTATTGTGGATCTCCTTAATGACAAAAAACAAACTAGGACTATGAAGCAAAATACTAAGTGCCCACTCTAATAAATTACAGTACCCAATCTACACTCCCCTAAGGTCAGACTAGTCCAAGATAGATTCTGATGAGTTTCCATGGGTGTAGCACTTTATACCATGTACCTTGCAGTATGTTACTGATTAAGCTCATTGGTTAGTAAGAAGACATACCTTTCACACCACAAAATAACAATACAATTTATTACAGTAATTTTCATACTTAATAACTGTGGCTTTGCCAGTTTGTGGAAGGAATGTGTTCCGTTTTTTTTTCATCTGCTAAGAAATATGTTGTTTATTGTTATTACCGTGTCTTCTTTTTGACTCTAAAGCTGAACATCAGGTTGTTATGAAGACACTCACTAATGCAGTTTTGTATTCAATAAAGCTGAACTCCAGGCAGGTAAAATACAATAATTCATGCTGATATGTGTTCATTATGACAATCTCATCAGTTTTCTGCTTCTTTTACAGTGTAGATTATACTAATTTTGACCAGACTGTTATGACCAATGTCGCATTCTTGCTTTGTTAACTGCACAGCCTGGTAATGGGTAGCTACACAGCTCAGAGTCAATCTGTATATAACATATTACTTTAGGCCATTACGGTATACTTGAATGGGAAGATATTCGGTCCACTCACACTGATAATGGCAGAATTTGCTTTGTATTAGACAGCCTATTTATTTTCAAAGGGTTGCCAATGAACAATAAAGCAGATAGTGAACCACAACACCACAAATGGTCCACATGGGTGTTGGGGGTGCTGTCTGTATGCGTTGGGGTTCCAATCAAAATGAACAGCACTGTAATGCATTGTATACTTTGTCAAGCATAGTGGCAATGTTTTTTTTATACCACAGACTGAGCTCCACTCTATTCCTAAGAAATCATCCCCCAATGTCCATCATGAACAAAATGCTTCTGGGGAAATCAATCCCTTTGCACCTCAAAAACTTATTGTTTTTCTCTACAGAGCTTATTTTATTAATGTATACCAACAAAACCAGCATAATATAAAAATAGTTACATACCTCCATGTTACACGTGCACCAGAATGCCATCTGATTTCCTAATCTTTTATTACCTGACAACTCCCATGCACAAATATCACCTCTCTCGAAGACACAAGAACAGGACCCTATCATTATATTAGGGGCTGTGGGAAGCCTATGTGCAGCCTATGTATTTGGGATGTTGTAATTTACAAAAACAGCCAGGAGACCCAGTACACTATGGAGAGCCAGCATGTAATGTAATGTGAGAAAAAGACCTGGCAGCCTATGGCATTTCCTTTTGAATGCAAGTGTTGGGCCCCGTACAGACATCAGATAACAGTCACTGGAAACTTTCTTTTACCAACACTTCCAGTGACAAATGAACAAATGAATGCTGTACATACAGCACTGCTCTGTTCTATGGTGATGGAATAGGGAGAAACAAGCGGCACCCAGCTGTGCTTTCCTTGTTCAATAACCTGCCAAGGTGGATTGATGAACAACACCAGGAGCCCTCTGCACACATGCTAGATTTTTGCTCAAAACAAGCACAACCGGTAACATGTACACAGCTTTAGTTTATGTGAATTTTATCACTACAGGTTTATATAATTAAATACTGATGGTAATGATTTGTAACGCTGAACTCATAAATTCAGTTCCTTTTATACAAATATTTTTAAAGAATACATTTACATACATTTTTATTTATTAGTGTTTTGCATTTGCCAGGAGTTGATGTTCTAAACCAGATTACAAAAGAGTAAAAACAAATGAATGAATGCTGTGCAGAATTATCAATTCCCATATTAAATCCAAGCAGCACTTTTTGCAAGCTGTCTTTCAAACAGTTAATAATCTAGTATATTCATCTGTCATCTCGGAAAACCTAATAAAATATATAATGAAATGAAAGCTGCTGTACTAGTACACTAAGTACATTGTTTCAGAACACTGCATTCCACAAATTGTTCCTTAAATTAAAATCACACCATTTACTTTTAGGGGAGCAGAAGAAAATTCTTTGCCATAACTGGCTGTTACTGTGGGTGGAATACACATATCAATGCCCTGGTTATGCAGCAATCAACAATTCTCTGCAGGCTTGTGTCAGGCTGAGTTTAGCTCTCCCTATAGACCAAGAACCCAGCAGAGAGCAGGGAGATCACGTCTTCACACACAGGAGAAGGGTTCTGTTATAAACAAGGGCTCATTGTAAAAGACATACAGCATGTTTTATTGAAAAGGCTTCTTTTCTTGGTGTTTTAGTATGTTCCCCTATGCAATGCACGATATAGCTTGATCAAAACAAATTACATTGGCCCCTTGAGCTATCCGTGAATTCCATGTATTGGTTATATTTAAAAAAGAATGCATAGCTGCATCAACTTTGGGTTTTTGTTATACCTGCCTGGAGTTTAGCATTACCATATAATTGACACTGGTCTGATAAGATAACATGAGCCATATCCGGGTGCAGCCACACACATTCTTATTTGGACCTAGCATGTAGTATAAATGCTGCTAAATAGATGTGTGTTCCAATTCATTTTTAAGATGCATTTCCATGCACATTTTCAAAGAGATTATACCCAGTGTTTCCTTGATACCAGGGGCTGGGAAATACATAAAGAGCACATTACATTTGAATTTGCATATGCACTATTTGCCTCCCTTTAACGCAAAAAAAGAACAGATAAAACCTATTTTAAAAAACATGCTGCATTGCAGAGCATTATTGTAGACAGCTTCTGTTTTCACTATTTGTTTTTATAACACAAACATTTTGGCTCCTTAAAAATGTCACCACAATCAGGAATATTGGGTGCCCGTTTCTATGTAACTGAAACTAAAGCAGGGTAAAGAGAATCAAACATTGTTACAAATACAGCCTAAGAAACAATACCATTTGTAAGCCTTAATGCTTTTTAATACTTTAAATAAATACCCAGCAGTCACATTTTACTAAAACTGCAAACATAAATTGCAATAAAAAAGAAACAATACATTTTCTAGCACTCATATAAAAAAAAGGTATACATGTATTGGTTTAGGGCTCTCTCAGCATACAGAATATGAGAATATAAAACCTAAATGATAAATGTGATCAATGCATTTCTTTAGAACAGTCATGTCTGTGTAGTAATTAGAAGAGGAGCGGCACCTTACCTTACAGAAGAACTCCCTCTGCTACTGCTGCAGTGTGTCAAGCGAACGCTCTCAGCGGTTTCCCTCTCGCTGGTTGCTTGCTTCTTTGAATCCACAATTGCTCCCTGCAGAAAGAATTTCAAAGCCTGCAGTCAGACATCCAGTCATCAAGTTTCAGGATGGAGAAAATGTGTTATTATGGAACCCTGTATTTGTGGGTTTGGTCTGCCTGACAGAACATGAAGCCAATAGTAGGCTCTCTTATCACCCTGCTTTGGCTGAAAGTGCAGCACTGTACCACATGACTCGCTGTGAACTGCCAGATTTGCTGTGACTTTGCTATTATTCTTCATGCTCTTATCTTCAAGGAGAATGTAAACAGCACACACTTCAGGGCCAAGAAAACTTCAAACACTTGCAGCCACTTGTTTCGAAACGTACGCAATACTAGTAAATTAACAGTAAAAATAAGACATTGCCCTTTGGAAATAACTGCTTACTGTATGTGCTGGATGGTGGCTCTAATTCTGTTGAATCCTCTTAGATATCCCTATGTAAAGTGACTAGAACATAATTTCTAGTTAAATCATACCTAAACTCAAAAATTTCACTTTACATAAATGGGTAGACAACCCTTTTATATGAGGTAAAAATTCTGTTTTTTTTTTTAAGCAAAACCCTTTTTGAAAAAGGGGGGGGGGGGGGTGCAGCACACTGCCGCCTATTTCTTCAAAGAATGGGAGCGCAAAGCCTCCTGGGATACCTACATCACACATCCCAAGAGGCTCTCCTTCTGCGTAAGGTTGAGCATCGTGAATAGAGAAAAAAAATTGCTGATCTCACTTATGCGCAGTAAGATCAGGAAGTTGCTTTCCAAATTATGTCACCCCGATCTTACTCCCCAGAAAAAGAGACGAACATGGTGGCGCCGGGCACCAGGACGACGCAGGACCCGGTGGAAGACACTGCACTTGATTGAAAGTAAGTGTATTTTTTTTTCAGTTCAGTTCCTCTTTACAAACTGATACAAATAGTATCAGTTTGGGGGAAGATTTGCAACTACTACCAGGTGTACTGCTATTTGGCCATGTCCTGTTCACAATGTTTTACCGCAGTGGTCTCCAACCTTTTGGACATAATGGAGCACTAAATTTACGGACTCTGGACCACGCATGTGCAGGGAGCCAAGTGTCACTCAAAGGGGAAAAAACATTCCCTAGAGTGACGTCATGATGCCAGAACTCAGTGACTGCCCTGGGCCTGCGATGCATATGGGGGACATGGTCAGCAGGTCTGACCACAGGTTGGGGACCGCTGCTGTAGCCCTTCACTGAGTGAGTCTCCGTGCTCTCGTGGCCCAGCTGTCAGATGGCCACTAGTGGGCTGTGGACCAGGAGTTGGGGACCTCTGTTTTACCGCACAGGAGTAAGGTGTAACTCTTTATCAAAGACATATAGAAAAAGATGATTCAAACAGTAAGAATGTGGTACAAGGAGCACAACATCTGACCCTCAAACCTCTAGGTGGACCTTTACAAACACTTTTTATGGTTTCCTACTGCAAGGTACATTAGGACTATATTAAGCCATAAGAATATCTTCATATACTGTGGCTGTTATTCACACCACTTATGATTTAGATGATCTTGGAATTCTATCTTTTTCGGTGTCCCTCAAATCTGTCCATAATGTGTCTAATAAACATGTCCATACACATAATATCTTGATTGCCATATTCATAACACCATCGTAATAGAGAATTATGTAAAATGTTCTTTCATATTCAGTTTAGGATAGCAGCCTCATGTGATCTAGATGTGTGCTCTTTATTTACCATATGTTCCAACATGGGCTGAATATTTCCATTACATAGGGGGCTGAAGAATCATGTCAATGATTCAGGTCTAGAAAATTCAGGTCTCTGAGTTTCAATATTGCATTTAGATTCAAAATTTAAGTCTCCTGCTGACACATCCAATGACTCCAGCCCCCGAGGTATAATGTATATAGCTTTAATAAAAATAAGTATATTTCATCCAGTGCAGAATGATGTTCTTGTTTAAAAGAACAAATCACTTTCTGTATAGAATGCAAGCAGGACGCTCATAGGCGTTATGCCTTGTTTCAAGGTCCCCGTCACATCACCTTGGGATCCTCTTTGTAAAGGAGTGGATATAGGAAATGTACAGTTTAGAAAACATATCTGCAAACCAAAACAGGATACGCTGCAATGGAACAACATGTGTTGGGTATGCACTTCATATTAAATGAATGTATTTGTATGTGTCATATGTGTTCTGTAACTCAACACGTCAGAGGCAATCAGCACATGTTAGCATATGCACTTAATTAGATTTTGCATTGACAATCTTTTTGAGAAACAGTTGGTCATACACTCCTAAAAACACTAAATGATTTCAGACACATTTTCATAATCAGTTCAATACCAGGAAGACTGGAAAGAAAAACATCAATCTATCATTCTCAATGTTTACTTTCAAGGATCTGTTTTTGTGGCTAGGGGTGTGTACAACAAGGGTGTGTAGAAGTGGGTAAGGAGTTGGCTTCAGTTGTGGGCTTAGTTCTGATTTCAGAAACCTTTTTATATATAGGGCAATAATTGTCCACTTAAAAAAAAAATCCTTCTAATATGATCAATACATGCGTTGCTGCTTCCAAAATTATTATTTCAAAAGGTTTGCAGTCAAAAGATGTAATACACATCTTAAATACAAATGTTTGCAGTTTTAACACCAATGGATATGTTATGTTGGTTAGCCAGTCTTCTGATCACCGTCCCACAAAAAACGCCCCACTATTTCTATGTTCAACCTCCTATCTCATCCTTCCCCTAATATAAACTTAGGCAATTGTGGAAAGTTGTTGCCAGTGAGCAAAATAGAGGGAGAGCTAAAATAAAGCTGTGTTAATTTCTGGATATGCAGAGGACATTGGTTTGTAAAACATATTTTGACTATATATTTTGTGGTTTTCATTTGCAGCTTTGACCATGTTTGACCACTACAAGTGGAAATCTATTACAAACCTATGTTATAATAATTTAACCAAAAGAATCTTAAAGCCAAAAGAAAACAGCTGTACTCTGAAGAGATAAATAATTTTGTACATTTTCACGTAAAGCCATTTATTACTTTAGATGCAGATTTAGTAGTAAAACGTTAACACCCGTTGGGTTATAGCTTTAAGGGAACTACCCTTTTTTGTTCTGATAATAAAAAGTGGGGGTAAACCACTGGGGAAAAAAAAATAAATTAGGAGTAATTAAATAAAGGTTCTCTTAAGGTTTCTCAATTTTTGTGAATCTTCATGTCTCTAGGACAGAATACAAAATCAAAATGAAGAGACTTGATGGCTGCTGCAGAGATTTTTTTTTTAAATTTTAGGTGAAAATGCCACTATGATGGTCCAAAGTAATGCAAAGACAAACCATACAATGGTTTGGTTTATACTCATCTAAAGTCCCTTGTCTTTTAAACTATACAGCACAGCCGACCCTTGGCTGCTGCAAGCAACCAACACTTCTAGGTATGCTGAACACTTGCTACCCCAGTAAACACTATGGTTCCTCCGAACACCGTATACATTCTGTAGTGAAGTAGGAAGCAGCTACATTCACATGTAGCCAATAAAATATAAATTGTTGGTGAATAACATTTGGTGCTTAAGCAAACATTTTTATCCAATCATCTTTTCAGCTCAGACTAGAGGCAGAAGACGGATTGGGTCATATATGAAGATGAGTGTTGTCTCTGAAGTAGAAGGCTCGCTCTGTTTTCCCATACTGGTCATAATGGATATCAAGCAGGTAATAGGAGGACTTACATAACCCAGAAAATACCCAATATACATTTTTTAAGAATATTGAAAAGATGGAAGTAATATGTCATGAGAACAAGCACAATCCATCAATCATTTTATGTGCAAAAACACTTTGGAAATGATTATTCACAAATAAATTATTTTAACTGGTATAACACTACGTTTGTAATTTTAGAAGTGGAAACTGAGAAGGAAAGCTAATGCTGGTTTTAAACTAAATGTACATGATGCTCCTGTTTGTTTTTCAAAATAAATAGCCAAAAGTATGTGGACAGACCTTAAAATTGGTTTAGATGTTTCTAGAAAAAAGAAACTGTACGATGATATAGAATTCAAAGGCATTTTTAACAACTGTGCACTTACAAACTCATGATAATGACCCTGTGAACAAAGCTAGAAGGTGAGTTTGATAGGTTAAAAAAAATGATCTGGCCTAATCATTTTGTTATGGGGAACTTGCATGGTTCTTAACCTCCACTCATTTGAACATTTTTGTAACATATTTTAACACCAATTACAAGCTAGATTTTCTCATTCAACAATTAGACCTGACCACACTTGCTCTTTTGGTTAAATAGTCAGAAATTCACATATTCATGTACATTCTTTGTAATGGGAAATGCATCAAACCTAAAAAGTTTTTGGCCATACAGTGTATCAATAACCATTTCATATCTAAAAAAGTAACCCACTTGGGATGAAGTGATTTACGGTTGATCAAATATTTTGAATCACAATTAAAACTATAATAACAAATAATTCCATTATTACACAATATGTAAGTAAAAGAAATTTCAATGTATAAAGCCTACCTGTGCATAGAAATCTGTTGTAGGAGAGGATCTTGACCTTTCGTGGATATATCGAGATCTTTCATTTTGGTCAAGACCAGCATCGAGGATATTGTCAGCAGAATGACATCGGCCAGAATTTTTCCTTTCCAAGGGCTTCTTCTGTTCTTTCCATGATGCTTGGTATTCTGCAAAGGTCTCCAACCTCTGAGGTTGTTGTATTGTATCGGAGCGTCTATAACCAGCACCGTGATCATTAGGGTTTGTATCTCTATCAATTATATTTTCAGTTCCTAGAGAAGCAGCACGGGATCTCTTCTCAAGCCAAGATTCTCTTGGTTCATTGTCATAATTCTTAACATTGTAAGCTTCATGTTTTTCCTCTGTGAAAGTAAGAGTTGGTTTTAGAGCAGGTCTGGACTGTGCAGTCTTGCTAGTCTCTTCGAAAAATTTCCATCTGTCGGCAAAAGACCCAACAGCTTCTCGAGATACATTAGAATCACATTTTTTGCTATCCTCATAAATTCCAACTTCATTCATCTTTTCAGGCTCTGAATAAGACATAAGCTTTTGCTGTGCTGTAAACCTTTTCCTGGCACCGATACGCAATACATGAGAGCTGCTCGCAGGTGCATTTTGCTTAGACTGAGCATGCTCACCAGGGTGGGAAGTGACATCAGCTTGAAAAGTGGGTTTCGTAACACCATATCCTTGAATTTTTTGCTCTGCAGGGAGTGAATCCACAATCAGGGGTTCTAGATCTCGACGTTTGAAGGAAGTAGCTCTCAGAACTCTTGCCTGAGCCTCCTTTAAATGATTCTTGTATGTGTTTGAAAAGGTGCCATCAGAAGAGGGGGTGATACTTTCCAATGCATCTTGATTCCAGTTTTCTAAACTCTCTCCCTCATTAGATTCTGTTAAAGTTGCTGTACTTTTACTTTTTTGAAGGCGAGCTCTTCTTTGTTGTATTTCATTTCGCAGAGTCGTTGCAAAACGATCACTCCGTCTGGATTGTTTCGATGAATCGGTATTTGTGTATTTTTCATTGGTGTCTGGAGAGCTAACTGATCGATTTCTTCCTTCCTGAGTTAAAGAATGCAGCATTGGTGTAATCTGAGGTGTAATCTTGCTATCCTCTTGGTCATTCAAGCAATATTCTTGATGATGTGACCTGTATCTATTGGGTGACACTTGCTTGTTTGAAAGGTCATGCTGTGAGAGATTATGATTGCTATAGTGTCCTTCACTGTAGTCACTATTAGTTCTAGGTTTCATCCCTTCATTATTACTTGGGTAGATATCATTTTTCTCTTACACTTTTGAACTATACATATCACAGTTTTCTGTTGAAGAATGATTGTTTAGCTGAGGTAGAGAATAACCAGTTTTTGGGGCCCCGCCATCTTGCTGCATGGACCATGAATCAGAGGAGGCTTCAGATTTGCTATACTCCTCTTTATGCTGATGATGTGAGATGGTTACCTGTGGTGGCTGTTTTGAACTTGCACTGATAATTCGGCTTGGTGCATTACTGTCCCCTCTCACCCTTCCTCCGCTGTTGCTCTCAGAATAACTGGGAGCCCTAGCATGATGTGCATTGTAAACATGTGGTTGGTCTGCAGCCACATCATAATTTCCAGAAGAAAATGCCACTTGTGGTTGTGCTTTAACAGATTGTGACACTCTTGTATTATGAAAGAAAGTGCTTTCATCACTGTATTGACGCTGGTGATGGTAATTATAAGTGGGGTGAGCAAATCTAACATCACTTGTTGACTGAGAAGACTGTAACCTACTGGAATGTGGTGCATTGTTTTGGTATATTTCTTTATAAGATGTTATTTGATCCAAATGGATTTCAGACTGAAAAGAAGAATTATTTCGCCTATCAGGTGCTCTGAAATGTCTCTGTTGATAATCTGAAGTCTCTGAATTCCAGTCAGGTCTTGAAGGAGACCTATTTGCAACATTAAAGTGCTGTGTGCTCGTTAACTCGGAATGTGTAGGTGCAGGTTTCTCATGGCTTTTTGTAACAGCATAGCTGTCACTGCGAAGTGGAGGAGGTGGAGGAGGAGGTGAAGAAGCAGTTTTTTTCTTATCAGGAACATGCCAAACTGGCCCAAAGTTTGAGCGGCTAGAATGTCTTGACTCAACATTGTCATCTGTTCGTTGTTGTCTGTTACTTTCATAGGACATGGAAGGAGACTGGTATCCTTGCCTATCATCTGCTCTTCTAGGATCCTGTAAAACCTGTCCAGCTTTGCTATGTGATGATTTGGTATTGTCCCATTCATTAATTTGATATAAAATATTTTCATTTGAAGCAGAACTATTTTTAGATAAATTCTGTTCAGGAGTGATGAAACTTGTAGAAAAAGAACCATACGCTGAATCCCTTTTATTCTGGTTACCCAAGTAGTCTATGCTGTTATTAGATTTGGAAGATGACAGTCTTCCAGATTGGTATGTTTGGTCAATACTGTCCATACTTCCCATTGAGCTGAAATGGCCAGAACTCCTCTGCAAGTGGGCTTGGTCCCAAGAGCTTGATAAGTCATGAGATGAAGAACTATAAAATATTAACATACAAAGTTTTAGAAGGATTTTAAAAAAAATAGAATGATCAAATAGATTTTTAAAACAACATCAAGTATTTAGTGCTATACCCAAAGTAATGAAAAGATCATTGAAGTTGCACATGTTGGTAAAGTAAGTTGACCTCTAAACAAGTGTTCCAGAATCTTTTATGTTTTCGCCCCTAATAAATAACTAAGTTTTGGTCAACTCTAACCCACTGTGGTATGTTTAATTAGGAAAAGCCCCACTAAAGAAAAAAACGTGGCCTCCAGTGGATCAGGAGTTGGCCGCAAATAAACAAGAGTCCTATTTCCAATGCAAAAGAAAATTTTCTTAATTTTTTTAGTAGGGAAGGGCTGAATCCTCATTTCTTTTGACAGCAATTTGTCCTTATTTGCTGCTGTGTCATAAGGACAGAAAGTGAATGAGACTCACTCAGGAGGCATACATTGAAAAATAACCAGATAGGGGTTTCCCCCCTCAACACTCTATAATAAAAAAATCTAACAAAATTGTTTTTAAGTTACTCCAACAAAACATAAAAAGTAAATATAGCATAACTAAAACATACTAAATATTTAAGTATTTAATAGGTGTGTTATCCAGTATTATGAAAGCTGTACATTAATAAATGTACTGATCAAACTTTTGTATTATAAGCATAAAATATATTTAAATTAATAATAAAAAATAAAACTTTCATTACCTTTAAATTAAGAAACAATTGAACTGTCCATATTTTTAAAAACAACATCAAACTATAGGCTACGTACACAGGTTCAATATTTGTCGTTGTGAAGGATCTTTCACAATCCTTTCCAACGACAAAAGACTGAACGAGCTCTGTACATATAGAACAGTTCTGCTCTATAAAGAGAGGGGAGAGGTGAAAACGACAAACCCCGCTGCTCTCTCTCCCCTTCACTTGTATTAGGTTTGTTCATCGTTTGTGGATCAACCAGTATGGATTCATGAACAATGTTGGATGAGCGCTGTACACACCTCAGATTCTTGCCCGATATCACCCGAGGCAATTATTGGACGAGTCAAAAGTCAAAAATAATTCCCATAACAAAACAAGTGCATGCTAACAACAAACAAATCAGCTGAATGTAAAATAATATAACTATTGAGACCAATAGATGTTACCTGGAATGATATCGGGAGTTCCATGAAGGGTTAAAACTAGAATTCGACAGTTGTGTAGTCAAAGTCTCCATTGGGCTTTCAATAAATTTGGTTGAATGCCAGGAATGTGGCCTATAAGCAATATCGTTTTTCCTATGAAAAAAAAAGAAAATTCAAAGAAAAAAATTAAAGCAGACATATCTTTGAATAAGTTCCTGAAACATTACAAAATATAGCAATATTAAATTTAAATAGCTGTCCAATGAACGCCAAGCAAAGGACTCTGCCTGGACACCATATCTAAGGGTGTGCTTAAGGGGAGCATAGGAACTACGAACATTGTCATCAGTCTGCTGCAGACAGGAATAAGCACTTAGTTAGGACTTTGCCTGTGAAAGATCATTCTTGTGTAGCGTTAGGAGGTTGCCCTGGGTCTAAACAAAGACTGACTGGCAAGTAACAAAAACTAGTATTCACTACACTGTGTCTCTGGACTTGTATTTTATGGTAGTAAAGGTCATTACAATTTATTTTTTTGGTCTCTTTTAGATTTACCAAACTATGGAAAGATTTTAGTTGAGAGGTTTGATTTGGTGGTCCCTAATAATGCATAGTTCCTAAATTGTAACAAATCTTATTAGACTACACTTTACAAATTAGATTTGTACCATGTAAAACTTTGAGCCCCTATGTCCTACCCTGACCTAAGCTGCAACCAAAAAGCTGCCCATCATCAGCTCGGAGTTCCCTTGTGTTCCTTTTACCAGACACTAAGCATTGGTGATGACAGTTATACAGACAGGGCCACTGATTGAAAGCCTGAAGACAAATCCCACCATTTAGGAGACAGCATATCACCTTCACTACCTGCAAGGTCTGGATCATAAATAATAGGCAAATCATTCGAGGAAAACATTAAGCAGTCTGACTATTTATGAAAAATTGTAGATAATAAATAAAAGAACATAATTCAAGATAATTTACTAGTATGTTTTCAGGGTTTAGTTTTAAACTGAAAAATTAGTGATCTAATAAGGAATTTTAAGATTTAAAGATCTAATTAGGCTAAATTGTATAGTCAAGTCTTACTCGTACATAAGGCACCATCATATTATGTATATTTTAAAAGTATGATTGAATACATACAGACACTTAAAAAGCATCACAACATAAGCACACGATAACCACAATGGGAGCATGAGGCAATCTATGAGGTCTCTACCAAGCACACAATGGAGCCACCATAACCATGTTACAAGGACAACGCATGGGGTACCAATACTGTACCTCATAGAACTTCTCAAGATGTTCATGAGAAAATTCCTGGCCAAAAGTAGATCTTTATCTGATGGCATGGTCTTTGTTATAATATTCACCATCACTTGCCTCCTTCTGGGCAGCCAAGAAAGGAGACAAACCATTCTGAGATGAAGAAGAAAATGGACTTTCCCATGTTGACTATTAGAATTATTATTAATATATAGTATATATATATAGCGCCAACATATTACGCAGCTCTTTACAATAAATAGGGGTTGCAAATGACAGATACAAACAGTGAAACAGGGAGAGGGGAGGACCTTGCCCTGAAGAGCTTACAATCTAGGAGGTAGGGGAAGTCTAAAACAATAGGAGGGGAGATATGTAGTGGTGGGAAGTCGTGAGGGTTTAGGAGAGGCGGGTAGCTCCAAAAAAAGTCTTGGAGCTGTGCATGTGCTGAGGTTATGAGTGAGGTAGTCATTAGTAGGTCATTGGAGGAGCAAAGAGAGCGGCAGGGGGAGTATTTTTCTATCAGGTCAGAAATGTAAGTGGGACAAGAAGTGTGGAGGGAATAGATATATAGATAAATAGAAGGCAATGCACAGGAGATTGAATTTGATTCTCAGGTGAAATGGTAGCTAATGAAGAGAACTACGAAGAAACGCAGCAGAAGAGCGGTGGGAAGGATGGATAAGTCTGACTGCAGGCATTCATAACAGATTGTAGAGAAGAGAGTCGGGTTAGTGGAATACCAGAGAGGAGAATTGTTTCAAGCATTCTAATGCAAGTTAGCAAAACCCCCTATGTTTATATTTTTAGCAGAATCACAGTAGAGTCGGTGTTTCAGCGAAAGCCTTCCAAGAGAAGGGGTTTCCATTTTTTTTTAACTTCCCACTGAGCCTGATTTATTAAAGCTGCCCAAGTCTGAAGAAGATAGACTATCAAGAGTGAACCTGAGTGATTCAGCAAACCAATTGATTTCATTATATCATTTCCTCTATGGCAAAAGTTTTCAATCCTGGACCAATTCCATTCAAGGTTTGCTGCATCAGCCAGGTTCTCTCATGACAGTCTATTTTCTGCAGACATGGACAGCTTCAACAAATCAGCCCTATTGTGTTTAAAAAAGAGAAGAAGTCCCCACCCAGACACATATGTAAATATAAACACAACAACAAAAAAAGAAGAGACAGATCTTTCTTAAATGATACACACATTTGAAATTTTACATCTTTGCATGTTTCCAGGATAAGAGTTTTTGCAATGTACCAATCAGATTGTCTCTTAGTTATATTCCCATGAAAATGTATACGGTCAATCACTTCTGGGTTTTATTTTTGAAGATCTATCTCTAGGCAAACGACTAAATACATGGATAAATTATATTGCAATTTTATCTGCTAAATCATTTATTTATGCCCATCCAATGATGAGATTTAAACAGCTTCCTCCCACAGCACAACATACAGGCAAAGATTGCAGAAAATACAATGGTGTCCTCTTCTCAACAGGTCCCCTGCTCACTCTGCTCTCTCCTGTTGTTACATGCATGTTACCTATCAAAACATTTACATGTAGCTTAGTTGAATGGCTCCCAGTCCAGCCCTTCCTATACCCAGGGCTCCTAGTACCCCTTGGATTATCCCTTGCCCAGACAGGAGGACCGTTGAAAACGATTCTAAAACACCAAGAAAGATGAATAAGAACATGTGAAGTCATTGGACTGCCTTAAAGATTTAGGAAAAAAAGCTATATATAAGGTTTTTTTTTTTTAAAACAAGATTAGAGGGTTTAGGATGTCCTTCAAAGTTAAATTCCTCTTCATTTTGATTTTTTTCACATTTGACTAATGTTCACCTTTTGAAAGTCTAGAATACTCTGTAAACACAATATAATAGAAGTACCCTGTTTGAACCTTTTTTCCCCTGAAATTATAATTTTACTCCAAAAAATATTTAAAATAAATAAATAAACGTTCAATAAAATCTTGAAATAAAACTGACCAAAACTATTCTAGTTTCCCTTTAAATTCTATCGCTAGATATGGGTCAGGACAAAATTTCTGGGGTACATCTGTTGGCTCATGTGAGTCCTGAACCAGTGTTCCCCCAACCCTTTTTAGCCGGGCGCCCCATTTCAGCAACTGTCATTTAATATTGTTTTATTGCTAGTTTACACAACACGGAAACCTTGTAAAAGCAAAAAGAAATTGGCAGTTTTAACTATATTACACAATAATACATAAAATGCATACTTATGAAACAATCATAGCTTATTTCTTTTATTTTTATCTACTCCTTGAATGGCAATTTTGTATGATATATTAGAAAGGAGAAGTCTGCAGCCATCTCACCTCAGGGGATTTATACCTTAAGCCCTATCTGGGCAACAAAAAGAACTAGGAAACAAACATCTTATAAAATTTTGTTATTTTTTCTGGTTGGATGTGAATTTATTGTACATTCTTCAAAATTAAACAGGCTTTAAAGTTTTAGATAGTATAGGGAAATAATGATTAAAATCACTTTTATCTTCCTTCTGGACCATCAGGGAGGTATACCTCCACTTTTTGTCCCAGAGACATAGAACAAAAGGTTCTGACCATCACACTATCAAAAATTAGAAACATATATATATATCAGACAATAGTTTGTGCTGGCATTGGCAGTTTAGCAATTGATGATCAGTACACCGTGGGGTAATGAAAGCAAGGCTGAACAATTCCAGAAGACAGTAGTCGGTTACAGAACAGAAAAACAATTGTCCTACGGTGCATTTATATTTACTGGAAATTATGGATTAAATAGTATGAACCACCCTATTTGTCTGCTTCCACTAAGCAAGCTTAGCCGTAATGGACAGAAGCCAATCCAAAGGTTTATTGACAGTGCCTGCCCCCTTGTGTTCACGCACAGCACTAGCAGGAGTATTTTTTATTACAGTAAATCCAGCTGAAGTCAATATAATTTTAGGAAAGCTAGCATTGATTGTAACAAAATAAAACTAAGAAAAATAGTCTGCATGTGGTTCATTTATTAAAGGATCAAAAGTGCAAAAAAGATTGAATTCTGGTAACTGTAGGACAATTAGATCTTAAGAAAAGTGTTATTCCAGTCTGTGTCCCTGATGGAAAGATTCACGCTCACGATTTTTAAAAATACCTTCATTCCTTTATCCAGCTATTTCCAGGAAATATCGGAGAAAACCAACTTTATTTTGGTTCGAAAGGATTAAAACCCTTGGCAATCATTTCTGTCCACCGATTTTCCCTTACTTGTCCAGTAAAACAGCTGTCACTATGATAGCAAGAATAATCCTTCACGTGTTTTTGCCTATACCAATTTGTAAATGCAGAATGCACAGCACACCAGCAGCATTCATGGGGATTGCTTCCAGGGATCCCTGGATAGGGATGATAACTAAATAAAAACCTGATAAATTGTAATGTGTAACACACACTGTTTTGTTTTTTGCGATAGTGGCTCTAGGTAAGGATTCCAGCCCAAGACAACTTTTCTTTTGACCCACAGGGAAAATTTAGTTTACCCAACAAAGTAAATAAAGGTAAATACAGTTGAGTTAAATGTACATTTTTTTTAAGAAAAAACACACTGTTTTAATCAAATACAGCTAAATAAATGCATCCTAGCATGTGACCAATGGTGACTGGTTCTCTTTAAATGCAGTCAATAGATCTTGCTTCAAAAAGTCTATTCATGTGTAGAAAGTATGTCAGAAATGTTATTGTATCTGGTCAGATCATGCGCTTTGCAGGCACTTTATCTTGTGTAAATTCTTTCTAGGACAAAGTGTTAATCCAGCCTTTTCTTGCCCTGTTTACGTGAATTATACTGTCAGTAAATTATTGGCAGCTTGGTGGAAAAAGTCAGGGAACTGATAACTGCACAATGTCTGTGGAATGTAAAACCACTCACATTCTACAGGAAAATGGCCAATTTGTACCAGGTAGTGGCTGAACAAACCATCCCTTAAATATTTTCACAGGTTTCTTTTCTACCAGAAGAAATGAATGTGGTGTACTTAGTGATAATTCTTGTTTTGCAGAAAAGAAAAATGAATTAATTAGCAATCTTAATAGTATAACAAAGAGTCACTAGTTACAACAACCTGAATATACCAGATTCATAATGAGGATAGTACACATGGGCAGATTTATACTCCTGATCTAATAAAATAATTTTAAATGGAATTGGGAGACTGATTTTTTGGGGTTCCCTTTTTTAAATATTGATTGAAAGCACAAACTGTGCATATAAACGATCACGTGCGATCACCTGGAATTCCAATCACTTTCTACCCAAGAAAAACGATCAGAAGGCCAGAACCTTGTAAACATGTGCAGTGTTTTGGGACCGAATGGTTCATGATTGGAATTTAGATTGATTGGCAGTGGGTCTGCTTATGTGCACTAGCCCTTTATAAGTAACGCTGTGCATTTGCAGGAGATGATTTTGAAGACCTTCATTCATTTGAAGATGCACCTAAAACAGCAGAATGATATTTTAAATTGTCCTCATGTATGCATTTATCTACGTGAGGACAGCTCAATGATGTAGATGGCCTTTCATGGCCCATTCACACGTGTCTCTCCTGTTGTTTTGCATTAACAAGCATCAGCTGAAAATGCTCCAGAATAAAAAGAAAAATTAGATATGCATTATTTTTCACCACAATCCACATTAATGTGTCGCCATGCCTTCTGTTGCATTGCAATATTGGGTTAATGCAATGCCCTGCACTGGTACAGAATAGACAAACCCTTAAAGCTGGGACCAAAGTTTCATAATGTGAAACTTGTAATGCAGAAGGGAAAGGCAATATCCGGTCAGCAATAAAACATACTTACCTGCCTGTCCAATTTTTTTTCTAAATAGTTGCCCAAGTGCAGCTTAGTGTATAAAGCCGAGTATGTAATTCCGGCTTGGCCAAACAACATTGCCAAAGATCTGAAAACCGGAAGATGGCCAAGGACAGGTGAATAATTAAAAAATAGAGATCAGGCAGGTAAGGTTATTTAATAGCAGAATGGACATTGCCTATCATCTCATGCAATAAAGGAGCTGCCTGCCTGCAATTTTTGTTAACCTTTAATGTTTTGCTTTAAGCTGACAAAAAAATGTAGTAACCAGTGATAAAAAGTATGATACAAAACTATATAATATGTGGTTTGGATCTTCTCCTCCAATGTACAAGTACAGTAGCTTACAACACATGTACACTTGACTTGCTTTCTATTGACAAGCATTTGTCAGCCTTTTAAATAAATGAGCTGATTAATGCAATGCACATTAATGTAGTGGACCACAAAGGTCCTAATGAACTATGCAAAATCAAATTTACATATGGTGTACATGCGTACTAAATGAACAAAGCTGGCACAATGATAAAAGAACTTTGAATGCTCACTAATACAAAAGGAGATTTGCCAAATATGTGTGAACTTAAAGCTTAATGAAGTGAAGACCAAGATTTGCATCCCAACGGCATTGATCTTCCACCCTTGGAGTATTGAGGATGTCTGGACATGCAGGTTATTCTCAGAGAGTGGTAGATAACTGTACAAACCTGTCAATTTGGTTGCCCCAACCATGTTTATACCCGTGTGGTTGTGACAAATAGGGGGTTGAACAACAAAGCAGAAAGTGCTGCGGGTATTAGGTCACCAATTTGGGAAAGTATCATCTTATGCCTGTGGGCCCTTAAAAACAAATCACAAATGGAGCCATCCTGTAACCAGAATAATTTCCAATGTAGTATTCAAATTAAAATTCTTTTAGATTCAAATTTCTGGCCGATAGTTTTTACAGCAAACCAATCAGTAGAGAAAAACAAACGCCATATCTTAACTTTCAAAAATACCACTTTCCTGGCACACACTGATCTCAGATTTCAATACTTTCAGTTCACTAAAATTAAAAAAATTTGCCGATTTGGAGCTCCAGTCTGATTCTGTAATTAGGAATCAATTAAAGAAATGGGCAAAATGGCAGAAAAATACCATTGCAACAACAAGAATGTTAACTTGGTTTGTGAAAATGCATGTTAACAATATGAATGCAATATATACAATGGTGCATTTCCATGTATTGTTCTTGCAACTTCAACTGACATATATAAACAAATGTTACTACAATGTTATTACAGTGCACCACAACATACAGAGGATAGTGCTCGGACATTGTGGTGTGTTGTGTTGCCCAAAAGTAGTACAGATATCATTTTCCCATGCATTAAAATGAAAGACCTGTTAGAGAACAATAGGTGGCAATCAGCCCTTGACAATGAGCCCCACAGTTACTATATATATGAATTGAATCTTACACATCACAACATTTTGACACCTTAGCTAAAATACTACATAACAATGACAAGAAAAAGATAAACCCATTCCTCATAAATACAAAAAGGAGCATACAAGAAAAGCATAACTACTCACTGTAACATTCGCACTCCTTCATACGACACTGAGCACACTCCCGATAAAGGTAAACCAGCAAAAGAAACTCATCACTAACTTGTTATGAAACTAGTTTGGCTCCACCGAGACCAGCTTCAGTCCTAGCTCAACAATAGAACATTCCAAGTGCTTTCACTAGGAAGGGGAGACTCCGCACAACTACTTTCCCATGTGAACAATGGCTTGGAAGAGCACTGAAACTGCTTGGGTGAATAGCAATGTAGCACCATTTGTGAAGCTGTGACAACTGTCACTCCCGAGAAGTGAAACCTCATTGTTTACCTAGTAAATCAGCTAGGAGCATAGTATGACAAAGCAGAACCCCTGCTGACTGCTGAACTCCCGGCAGACCCATCCCCTTGTGTTAATCTGCTCTATTGTAGAAGCTTAGTGAATATAATTAGCTTCACAGAGCAGACCAAATGTACCTGAGAGGCCGTACTATACTCAGCAAGCCATTAGCAGCACCCTGTCATAATAAAGTGTGCACATGACATTTTACCAATAACATCCAGAAACTGCAACAAATTGATTTACTAAAACTGGTGACAAGGGGAAGATCAATATATCAATATAGGGAGTGGATATATAGAGCAAATGTTAACCCATTCATTGATCTCCTGATCTAACACATCAAATGTGAGTTGTTTTACCCGGCGAATAGCTCTAATGTCCATCTAGTGATTCATGTACTATTACCACAAAAAATGTTAAAGCTTTATAAATACAGTATATTAATAATAATATGAGAAATAATTAGAACAGGCAAGTTCATTATTGCAGGTGTTTGTGATCCTTTTCTCAAACCCCATGAACACCGAGTTGCACATGTGCAGCATCCAATGCCATGTATCCTAACATGCTACTTGACATTGGGAATGAATAAACCTCCATCCACAAGTTCTATAATGCCAAGCTGGCCAATCAAAATCACTGAAATACAGGACCTGGAAGAGGACAGGGTGGAGTACCTGTGACTGAGCAAGGACAGGCGAGTGTAGTTAAAGAATTGCAATCAGGCAGGTAAGGATATTTTATTGACAAAGGGACAATAAAACACCTGTCTGGCTACAATTTAATAATTATTAGGTTAAGGTTCTGTTTTAAAGCTGAATGTCCAGTATTACTTTCAGACTTTCATAGACAAAAGAGTTTAAACTTTGCACGACACACAATAAACTTCTTTTGCTGTGCTATACAAGCTGCTGTCAGAGTTCACTTCATTTTTTTTAAATGGACGACACCCAGAATCATCCCGTCTCTTCCAACTGGGCCTAGCTGTCCCCAGCCTGCACCCCAGTCATTGGATTTCAGTTCAGGTCCCAGGATCACATGTGAGCATTAACACATTTACCCTTCAATCCTTCATAACCTACCTGCTTTACATAGACTAAAACGAAGAATTAGTGATGATATCACTGGGATAAATAACAAAATCAGATAGCATGCATTCATTATATTAGCACGTTGATAAGGAGAGAAGGCATTCAGAAATAAAGCTCCATTTTGGGCGGGGCGTGAGAAGTGTTAATAAAAGACTGGAGGAGATCAGCAATATGATATAAACCAAAAATTACCTATATAAAAGGGCAAGTGTTTTTGATATACATTACTTTAGTAAACCGAATGTCATCAAATCAGGATTACTATTTATTTTATTGTTGCCAGTTTAATCTGGGTATGTTTATTTTGGATAGAGTAGGGCAGGGTAAGATTTTCTTGCTGTGATTGCTGTGTATGAACACACAAACAGATTCTACCCTTTATTTGTATAGCTGACCACTGCCACTAAAACAAAGATAAAATACAACATTTAAGAGTTGCCCCAGAACAAAATGTAGGAAAATCATCTTATAGGGACACTTGTTTATTGTCTAGGAGGGGAATTCCCTTCACTTTGGGAGATCTCAGAGAGAACATCTTTCCTACACAGGAAGTGAAGATAAACTTCCCCAACAGACAACAGAAAATAACATGGGGTTTAACCCTTTCCTTGTTTGTCCAACACAAAAAAAATGGGACATATAAAATAGTTATTTAAGGTCTTTGCAGGTTTGATTTTCATTGAATATGATCACATTAACTAGTTTGTAGTATATAAACAGGGGATTGGTCACTAAGGGGCAGTTTGGACCCCCAGCTGAAGTTCTGCCACGGGGTATACAGCAGTCCCATCCAATCTCATTCTAGTGCCCTCTGCAGAATTTTTTTTAAGCTAGGTGGAAAGAATCTATGGGTATTATGACTAACTTTTCAGAAACAACTGGGTGGTTACTAAAATGTGATGGGCCATTTAATGGGAGCAGTTGGAAACCATTTCTTGAATGCAGATCAAGGTGCTTTGGGGCCATGCAGTTGCTGCTGGAGGATTTGTGCCATGCCCTCTGTGTGCAAATGTTTTAGATTCAAAAAAGGTGACAATCAGATGGCCAAATCATCATTTTTACAAATTTAAGATTTGCAGCCATTTTGATTGGGGCCTATAGAGCTTGTAGTTTGTTCATTTTTTAAAACAATTTTGTTGCGATTGCAATTTACAAAGTAGCGGTACACAGCCATAATGAAAACAAGTATGCTGTGTACTCTATTTGGTTACTTTATTCAAGTAGATGAAGCTACCGATTGCCAGTTTAGTGTAAATATAGTACTGTTATTTGACATTATTATTATACACAGCATTTATATAATGCCATCATATTACGTAGCGATGTACAAAGTCCATAGTCATGTCACTAGCTGTCCCTCAAAGCACTCATAATCTAATGTCCCTACAAGGTCTTTAATACAGTCCAAGGTCAATTTTTTTTTTGGTGGTGGGGGGGGGGGGGGTAGCCAATTTACCAAACGGTATGTTTTTGGGATGTGGGAGGAAACCCACGCAGACACAAGGAGAACATAATAACTCCATGCAGATAGTGTCCTGGCTGAGATTTGAACCTGGGACCCGGCGCTGCAAAAGCCAGAGCACGAACCTCTGAGCCACCATGCTGCCCAGTTGATAGTTTTAAAATCTGAAACTGGCTCATACAGAAATGTAAAAATTCTGGTCCATAAGGGGTATACAAGTACTGTAAACTTAAGTGGTTAAAAAAAAAAAAAAATTACACAACAGTATACATAGCCACTTTACCAACCGTTTTATGACAACAATTTCCAAATAATAATTCTAATGCTGCATTATTTTCTGGTCTGTCTACATATTCATCAGATATCATACATATAATTTCATAGGTGAAAAGAACAACGCTACACAAAAACAAGACCTGTGCTTGTCCTCATGAAATACTCTGGAGCTACAAATTATGGCTGTGATATGAACAAGGCTCCCACAGTCCTGTCATTCTCGTCTTTGATCTGACAAGTTAAATTATGTGTGCTCAAGGAGGTGAGATTTACCAGACATTCAGTGTAAACATATACATTACAAACCACTTCATGCATAATGGAAAATCCAAAGTTTTCTCAGCATGTTACTTAAACTTACTGTAGCTTTATTTTATTTAGTATTATAATCCCTCTCTGAAAATGAGTTCACATCTAACAAGACAAAAGGATATTTTTTTATTATATAAATTTTGTATGAGATTTGGATTGTTAAAATTTAAAGACATTTAAAAAGGGATCAATTTATATTACTGAATGTCAATACAACATAGATTTTGGTCTTACTAAACGCATTGTGTACCACAAGAGGGAGCATGGACAATGGGTAATATCCCGGAGGGATTGCTTACACCAAGCGCCCCTATGTTCCTACAACAGCATTACAAGAAAGTCGCTTATTTGCTCTGCATTTACAATGTGCCTGTAAGCTGCTCTGCTTCTGTAGATTGTTATGGCAAACCAGAAAAAAAACTAATCATGTAAACCCACACATAAATTATATATATATATATATAGGTTATAAATGGTGTGATGTATATTCCCACCATAAGCTCTTCCAGCTTTGTAACCATGCAAAATGTTGTGCCTTGCTGATCCTCTTATCTCACTGCAAGTGTTTAGCCTCTGCTTAAACTAAACACATATAATGCTCCTTCTGGCCAGACATCATGTGATCTATGCTGCCTAGGCTTAAGGTTACAAAAAAGATTTCCAGAACAGCATAGGAGCTGACACTTTTAACTTATTTAGATTACAAAGAAAATTAGCAACAGTGGTTTGACCACAAAAAATGAAGACTACCATCCAGTAGAATGTTAAAATAGACACTTATTATATTCTAAAATGTCATTATTTTTCCTATTATTTACACAGTATTTATATAGCGCCAACATATTACACAGTGCTGTACAAAGTCATGTCACTAGCTGTTCCTCAAAGGGGCTCACAATCTAATGTCCCTACCAAAGTCATATGTCATTAATACAGACTAAGGTCAATTGTTTTGGAGGAAGCCAAATAACCCAACTGCATGTTTTTGGAATGTGGGAGGAAACCGGAGTACTAGGAGGAAACGCACGCAAACACGGGACAACCTGCAAACTCCATGCAGATAGTGTCCTGGCCGAGACCTAGCGCTGCAAAGACACCTCTGAGTCACCGTAGTGCCCCACAGCCATGTCAAAAAAATAAAGGCCATTATAAAACTATATGTCAATGAAACTGACATTCCCTGGTGGAGAGTCTTACATTTCAAACTGATTTAATAGAAGCAAGAAAAAAAGGAGCCTATTTTAACATAATGCCCTCATATCCTGTAAAAGAAATGTTCATTCTCCCAAAAATAAAGAATATGTAGATTAACAGCCGTTGGTCTCCCCAGCTCCTTTAAGCCGACACGCCACCAGGCACTTTTCAGTGACCATCCAGATGTTTTTGGGTGGTTATTGAAAAGTTGGGTCACAATACAGAGGCTGCAACTCGCCTACAACTTATTCCCATGCAGCTTTAAAAATTCTGTTAAAAATACTGAATAATATTTGAGATGCATTAATCATGGTTAAATTGTTGCATTTATTTATCACAGGCAGTCATTTACTCACCCAGGAATATAATTTTGGATCCGGTTCCATTCATACAACATGCATACATCAGTTTCAAGCCTATAGATGTCATCATTGAAGGATGGACATACTTACTGAATTATGCAGAGTGAAGAGCATTGAAGATGTGTGAATTTCAGCAACCTTAACTCTATTTTACCTTCCTATGTGTAGATTTTAAGACCGGTCTTAGGAATGTTTGACATTTAACAATCCTTTCTAAACCCTGCATTAGCATTTCCAGGATGCCTATCAACAGATGCCCAATTTAAACCACCTTTACACAAGAAGTGCCAGCAACAGGAACAACCTGATGACGCTTTATTATGGGTGATCACAGAGAGGAATTTTTGACAGGGTCATTCCGCTAATTGATGTCATTGTCTATTCACATGCAGGTGTCACCACAACTACTAAATAGAACACTGTAAGAATTCCAGTAAACCTTAAATGGATCTGGTCCAGGATTCAAAAACTTGCTAGCAAATAGCAAATGACTGATGAAATCCATACGGGTTTGCTGGATCATCCAGCTTCACTGATGAAAGTGTATCCTCTCTCTAGCCTTGGAGAGCTTTAATAAATCAGGCCCTATGTATCTAAAGCCATCTGTATTTGCAGTCCCTTTCAAGCTTTTGCTATTACAGGTTAACAATCAAAAATCCATGTTTGCTGGATTCCTGAAAATTCAGGATTTTTAAAAGTTATACTTACCTCCACACACAGGCCAGCCTTTCTCCTGCAGCACCGCGAACATCTTGCAAAGTTCCAGTGAGCAGGCAGCAGCGACGTCTCAACGTGTATTTAGCTTAGCAAGCAAGACCTAACAGCTGTTTCTGCAGAACAGCACCATCAAAACATCAGTGGTCAAACAGTGTACTACAGTTCCTGTAATAAAAATGCGATCCAAAATTCATGCCGGTAAACTGAAGGGAATGGATTATCGACGGCCGATCTCAAATTAGGAACCTATACCTTAAAATCATAGATACATCCAGATAAATCTATCAGACAAAAAAGCCTGACCATCAGACATGGAATAAACTTTGTGTGAGGTCGACTTGACATTTTTTTCCCCTGACTATTATATGAATTTACACAGATCATTTATTACTGTATGATTTTCACATAAATACAGTTTATATTTAAAAAAATCTATACTAGTCTAAAATTGTCAAGTGTGTCAGACTGAATATCCTACAACACCCACATGGTGAATATCATACATCACACTAAGCATACAGCTGTCCCAACATTCCCTCTAGCAGAAGAAAGGCAGCTCACAGCCATGTCACAAAATATGTCTATTTCTATGTGTATAAACAGGTTTATTCTTTTTTATTAACTTTATTACAGTGTTTTCAAACAGGGTGTCTTCATGACTTGACATTTGAAAAGCATGCTGTAAGCTCTTTTGGGCAGGGTGCTTTCTTCCTCCTGTGTCATTGTCAGTATCTGTCCATCATCTGCAACCGATATTTAATGAACAGGGCTGCTTAATATGTTTGCACCATAAAAATACAGTTTGTTAATAATAATACGAGGAAAAGCTGGCAAATAACATGTAAATACCACAACTGCATAGACAAGTTAAAGTAGAACTAAAGCCCAACTTTTATGTTCGTATGATTAAGCGGGTCACTACTGCAGAAAGGGACAGGCGATATCCCTTCCGCAATATTGGCTCTTACTAGCGTGATCACTCACTAAGCTGCGCATGCCTGGCTTCCCTTGCATGTGCCAGGATAAATGAACTCCCTTGTACCTGCACAGGAGTTATGTAATCCCAACATGAGCAATTCAAGATGGCAGAAGATCATCCAGAGAAGCAAGTATTGAAGTAAAATGTCGGTGTCCTGAGAACAGATAGCTAAGTTAATGGACGCATTTAATGCAGTGTTTATGGATGAATAAATGGAAATCCAATTAATGAAAGGGGCAGTTGAGTCCCTTTTAGGTTGGGAAGGTAAAAGTTAAATGATGCTGGATGTCTTCCAGCCAGAAAAAGAGGATGGGCTCTGTCTAATTTGTTGCAGCTTATAATGCATGATTGTGTGCAGTGAAATCAGAGTACGCTATTTCAGTTCTGGAGAAGAACCTGTACTACTGAAGGTAACACTGTCATTGTTATTATTACACAGTATTTATATAGCGCCATTATATTACGCAGTGCTGTACAAAGTCCATAGTCATGTCACTAGCTGTCCAAGGTGCTCACAATCCAATGTCCCTACCATAGTAGGGGAAGCCACTTAACCTAACTGCATGTTTTTGGGATATGGGAGGAAACCAGAGTACCCGGAGGAAACCCACACAAACACGGGGAGAACTCGCAAACTCCATGCAGATAGTGTCCTGGCTGAGATTCAAATGTGAGACCCAGTGCTGCAAAGGCCAGAGTGCTAACCCCTGAGCCACTGTGCTGAACAATTCTTTTGAGAATGCCAGTTCTGTGACTAGCACACTACTGCATCAATGTTAAGTGCTGTGAGTGACCAAAAACAGGTATAGAGACAAATTCTCACATTTACAAAACACAGCTGAGCAACAAGCAAAATCCAAAGGAGAGCAGTCATTGCAGGTACCAGCCAGGTCTCAGCTGGGAATGTGTGCAGGGTGCCTATAATGTAAATGTCATTTTACTTTAAAGCCACATGATCACCTCTTTGAGTTTCCTAATGTGCCCCTCTGTATAACCCCTCACCCACAGGACCCTGGCATATTTCTCCCTTCAGTATCTGGCACACAAATGTACTTGGGTATAATATTGAAGTCCCACATGTTGAAGTCCCACATGTTGGGTATTGCCAGAGCGAAAGCAAAACATTTCCAGACAGCCTTTCTTTTTAACCCTAAAATCATGACCTGTACAGAATTTTAACTGCATCCCTGCAAACATTTGGGTATCAAATTGTGAGCATGTTTGGTATGCATTTACTCATCTTTATTATTCTGGGTACTAAAATCAACTGCATTAAAATTGCATGACAAAGAAATTGCAACTAGCACCATTTTATTCTACAGGGTTAAATATAATATATTATAAAGAGGTTTAGGTATTTGAAGGGCCCAAAATGTGCATTTTAAGGCGTGCACATAAAAAAATGAAAGATTTTTCTGGTGCACTCACTTTTAATTATCATCAAGATAATGTACTTCTATGAAGTATTTTTATTAAAGAAGCTGGTTCATAAAATCCACTATGCTGAGTCTTGGTATTGTGACAATGGGAACAATCATGTGGATAAAGGTGCAGACCCTCCGCCTCTGCCCTCCCAAGGTTATCAGGATCTGGATGGAGCAGGAATGCAGCATATTTATTAGTGTTATGCAATAAAGGAGAAGTCTGTGTTTAAACTATACACAATGAGGTTACTCAATAGGAAAATACTAAACCTCTGACATAAGTATTAATACTGCGTTGTGAATATATTAGCATGCAGGTGATAGAGCAGAGAAATATTACAGGGTCCAGCATATTGAGGACAATTGAGAAAAGTCGACTCCATGATAATAAAAACATTTACTACTATGTTATAACCACACAGATGGTTAATAGGAGTATGCAATACATGCTAGCACAGTTTAATAAAAAGGCAGCAGAACCTGGATTCACAGCAAATGTAATATAGTGTAGAGTATTGTGTTCAAATGAAAACAACAAAAATCATTAAAAATAAAAAAAATTAAAAGGAAACATTCCTTTGGAAAGGATCTCTGATAACATACAAAACAATTTTAAATAACTCCTACAAAAATCATTGTTTTTATACTCCGTGCTCAGTTCTAACCAAGTTAGGAAGTAGGAGACTTATAAGCTCTTCAACTGCACCGAAAGTTCACACATCAAGAGGCTTATCAATACTATTAGGCATATACCGTATTTTCTGGTGTATAAGGCGACTGGGCGTATAAGACGACCCCCCACTCTAACCAATCATTTGGGGGTCGTGTTTTATGCCCAGTATTGTACTGTTCCTTCTGCCTGTCAGATCTCACTATTGTGAGAGAACTGACAGGCAGAAAGAACTGTACACTACTAGTTCTAAGTAATGAATGGGCATGTTCCTTTAATGAATGGCCGTGTTCCAGTGAAGAGCCAATCCAGGCTCTCCACTGGAGAGCCAATCCAGGCTCACGTCCTGCTTTTCAGCTTACACGAGTCCTGCTGTGAAGCAACGCGAGCCTGCCCAGGAGGACTCGTGTAAGCTGAAAAGCAGGAAGACAGAAGGAGGCACAGGAGGACTCGCAGGGACGCCAGACCAGAGAGGGGACTCGCGGGGACACCGGACGCTGCAGGTAAGTACTGGTACCCGGCGTACAAGACGACCCCTGACTTTGTCATAGATTTTTCGGGGTTAAAAAGTCGTCTTGTACGCCGGAAAATACGGTACTTGGAAATTTCCTCCTCATTATTATATTGCACCGACATATTAAGCAGCGGTTTAAAATAGTCACATGTCATTACCACAGTCTAAGGGTAATTTTGGAGGGAAGCCAATTACCTACCTACATGTAAGGAGGAAACCCAGGCAAACACGGGGAGTACATACAAACTCCTTGCAGTTAATGTCCTGGTCAAGATTCCCTTAATGATCTTTTTAATCAATATACCGATCAATTTAAATTGACCGTTATGTTTGATTACAAATACTCAATAGACCATTTAGTTGTTGGATAACAGATTGTAAGTAAGAGTATACCATTACATACCAGTATACCATGTTCTCCCCAGCTCCTTTCAAGCTGGGCACACCATCCATCAGTAACCACCCGTTTATTTTTTTGTGGTTAATGAAGTGTTGGGTCACAATACAGGGTTGCCACCAGCCAACAATTTCTTTCCAACCAGCTTAAAAAAATTCTGGGTCGAACACCACAATATACCATTAGATTATAAGATTTTAACTAAGTTGATTTTAATTATAATGGTATGGTTAACCAATGGACCAAAAAAAGAAAAAGATTACCCAATAAATTTTCAATCAGTATTCTACCAAACTATCGATCATATATACAATACTGTACTGTATAGTATATAGCGAGCTTATGTACTTCAGTCTGTCAATTTAGTTTACTCAAGCCTGATTAATAAAAGATCAACTGGTTGCTATGCGTTAGCATTTTTCTTTTGCTTTAACAAAAATGTAAAAAACCAAATCCATATTAAGCAACCACTAAGTGTATCCCTAGCTAAAAGCATCCTGTTAACATACTTTTTAGAAAACCCATGGAAAGTATATTATGCGTTTATTCTGGGCAGTATATTAAAGCCACAAGGAAGAGAAGACAGCAATATGTATGTGATCACCATGACTTGGAAGCCACTTTAAACAATATGAACAGGACATGAACTAGACCTTGGGGCATAAATGCTCAAGCAAATAAATCCATGTTATCTCCCTTTAGCCTCCTTACAGACAGGGGTGAGGGATGATGGACCAGACCTCCCAAAGTCATCATCCGTGCCAGGTAACATGTTAAACACAGCTATTACAAACATGAAACCTTCCAAATAAATGTAATGGGATTAACCATGGACTGCACTCTCTGTAAGCAAACAGTTAGCCTTCCATAATGTATGGCAAATACCCTACACCCATTAACACAGGTACAAGCATCTGCATCTCCATAATCCAGAGACCAGACCGCGGCGCTCTCTCTCCTTCACTTTCATCATGAACGTTCCATGTCTGTTGATTCGCCAGGACGGATCCATGAACGCCGAATGCTGTACACACGTCAGATTCCCGTCAGATTCTTCTGACCTGTGTACGCAGCTTTAGAGACAGTATCATAGTATGACAATACATACCCTTATACAGTGTTCTCCCCAGCCCAATATAGTTGGGCGCACCACCCAGCACTTTTCAGTAACCACCCAGCTGTTTTTGGGTGGCTACTGAAGAGTTTGGTCATAATAAAGGTGCTGCCACCCACCTACAATTTCGTCCCACCCGGCTCAAAAACATTTCTGGGTTGAGCACTGCTTATAGGTGCCGGTATATTATTTACAAATCATTTTAAACTGTCTCATAACATATCTGGCTATGATATCTTTGGAGAAAAATTATGATTAATTGTGTTCTCACAATCACAAATAAAAATACGATTAACCTTATTGAAGCCTCTGACTCCTGCGCCTAAACAAGCCATTCCGGCAAACTAGTAAAAAGCCATTATTAAGCAGCTTTTGCTGCAAGCACAAAAAATATGTATTTCCTAAAACTAGAGTTGTTAATTTTTTACTCTTGTTCCTCTGACCAACTTTTCTACCTGTATAGGACACAGAGGCAGGCGTGAGGTGCAACCCGAAGTGTGCTGGAATTGAAGATTCTTTGGGGGGCTTTGTTTTTTTGCAGCATAAAGTTTCCACAATTGCTAGACTAGTAACAATAACCCCTATTCCTCTATATAGGCTTCTAGTTTTTTGTTCCTAGACAGGGTTGCTTTAATTACTATATGGAAGATCTAATCAGGGTTCTCTGGAGGATTTAGCAGTAGGTTAAGTTGCATTTATAGTTTATGCGGTAACTGTGCAACTACTTCTAGTTTCTTCAGTGTGTTCCAAAATGTGTCACAAATTCTGCACATTCAAAATGTATTCATTGATGATCAGTTTTCTTATAGTTTATCTGATTGCCCATAGTTGTTGGGTTTATTGGCACCTTTTAAAACAATGGGTTCACATATTTTAAGAAAGAATTAAAATGGAGATGTGCAACTGTCATACATCCGTCCCCGTATATTGAACCATAAAGATTTTGTAACAGAGGCACCATAAAACATACTTACACATTGTATAAAACATTGTATTGTTTTAGATATTATTGCTATTGCATGGGGGTCACATGACTACGATGACTTAAGAAAAAAAATATTTTTTGTATCCCCTCATGGAATTGTTTTACAGAACTGCTATTTTTTGCTTTGCATTGGAAATCTTATCAGAAGGAAGCCGTCCTCCCAAAAAGAAAAGCATTATTTATAACAGGAAACCAGCTGGTTTGAATGTCATTTTAACAAGTTCACAATAAACATTTAAGCATGATTGGGTGTATTTTGTTTTTCTCTCTACAGTCTTTATTTTATTTATGATCTATGAAGAGTTCGCCAATTATTATCTTTAAGTATGTGGAACATGAATACTATGTGTAAGAATTTGCAAATAGGATCATTGTGACCTGAACAAACATTCTAAAAAGGGGATTTAAATTTAGAAGCCATGACAGACTACAACTCAAAATAGTGAATATTATTAAACAGCCAAGTCCGGATGGAACAGTCAAAAAGATAATGATAATGTTAAAATGTCAGGAAGCAGTGAACACTATCTAGTTTGAGCGCAAGTACGCTAAATGGAAAAAGGCCAAATTGGGAGTGAGCTGTCACAACATCTCATATATAGTCAGTCCTCTTATTAGAATTAACATGGGCATTTCTTATAAAACAAAGGACAGCTAACATTTATACTATTTATAATATAAATAGCTACAGTCATAGCTGCCCATTTACCTGGTATGGGGAGGTCTATCAGCACAGTAATCCCTATACTGCTGCCATGCTACATATTCCATGGCTCACATATTACTAGCAGAATAACTCATTAAGTGTATGTGGTAATAAAAAGAAACCTGTTTTTTATAATTGTCTCCACTTATGGGTGTCAGAGGTACAAAAACTTACCCCCTTAAACAATAAAAATCCTAAGATAGTTTTTGGCCCAGCAAAACTAAAAGTTTTTTTTCTTTATTCCAAAAGTAAGATTTATTTTATTTATTTAAATAAATTGTATTTAGATTTTAATTATAGTTTTGCTCTTTTGCCATGGGAATGTTCAAGCAATAGCATCCTGTGTGGCTTCCACTACCCCCATTGGCAGAGTGTTGGTGTGCACATAGTCATCCAACAATGGACAAGCCACTGTCACTCTATAGCTAACCGCCAGGTGGAAATTAAAAGAATACATAACAAAATGAAACCAGTGACTGCTTACCTTTTAATAATCATTTTTAATGTCTTGTGTGATCCTTTGACCAGACAGATCGCCTCTTGACGATAACCTGAGAGTGGTATATCATTTATATTGACAATTTCATCTCCTGCCATTATGATTTCAGCAGCTTTACTCCCTTCTTCAACCTGAAACACAAAATTGAATTTTAAAGGTCAATAAAACAGTCATTGAATCAATTGATGCTTTTATTCCAGATAAACCTAGACAGAACTAAAATGTAACTCAAGCTAAGCATTTTTCTTTGAAGTTATGAGTAAGTAGGTAATGTTTAGAACCTTGGGTCGCAGATTTATTACCCTTCCGAAGCTTTATGGCAGTCACAGAAACAGGAAGAGTGGGAAAAATCTAAGCTTCACTGTGTTGCAAGACAAAAAATTTTGGCTCCAAACACAAATGCACATCAATCTGCCTATTATGTTTAGTGATTCCAAGAAAATCAGGAGGTGCTCTGTTTTGTTTTGCATTGTTCTGTATTTCTAGGCAGGAAGCAGTAAACTGGTGGCAATGGGGGATACTTTTTAACAACAATATATTAGATGACAATAGTGTGGCGGTGAAGAACTGGAGATGACCACAGATACTGAGTTTAAGTGGGCTTGTTTATTTATCTTGTCCATGATCATAGAGAACTTATGTCACGTTAAATAGAAAATATATTGGAAAAAAAACTTTTAACACACAAACACAATACATTGAAACATTTATGCGGTAACATTATGGTTTTGTGGCTTTCTGGTGAAAAACAGTCCTGTTGTGTAGTTTTGTCCTGTCCTTGATAGAAACGCTTTATATCTGACCACAATTTATAATTGTGTCGTTATCTTGTTATCCATCTCCATTGGTACAATATTTGTATGATAATTCAAGCAATTAGACCCCCTGCATGAGGAATTCAACCTCCTGCAGTGTTTTATGATCACAGCAAAGAATAAATGTTTAGATCTACAATATGCAAATGTTAATGTTATGACTAGTCATCAGCGGCTCAGACAATGATTCTACAGTTTATAGTGATGATTATCTTTGTATCATATTATGATGTAGAGCTGGGATATGGCTAATTTGTACACAAATACAACAGTCATTTCTAATTCTGCTTCCTGGTATCATTACTTTGGAAATTCCAGCAATACACTATATCCACACCTCCAACCTACTACAAATGCTGAGAAACGATTACATACTAAGCCATGGTTGTATGGGCTGCACAAAGTAATGCAGTGCCATTCATTTTGATTAGTACCTCATCACATCTTGCACATGCACCACAGAAAAAGAGTTGAAAACGATGGAAGTACCGATATCTGTG
>NC_092858.1:130307254-130317288 GCF_032062135.1 Pyxicephalus adspersus
TAAAGAAAGAGGGTCATATTAGTCCCCACCCTAGAGGAGCTTTTGGTTTAATGTTCCAGCCACTGCCTAACAAACTGGAATATTAGGACTAATTTCACTGACAAACCCAGCAGTATGCTTTTCAGTTGTGAATTGAAACCTTCATGGGAAATGCACATCAAAAATGTTGATTTATGCCTAACAGGAACTGCACCTTGGCCAACAGTGCATCAAGCATGCTAATCATGTTAGATATCAATGTGCCTAAAAAACTAGAAAAAAAAAAAAACAACAAAAAACATTTCTGAATACTGCATTTTATCTCTTTGGAACCATTGTAGACTTCCTCGGAAAATTAAAATTCTTAGTCATTCTGAGGAAATTTCTAACATGTCAGAACACTTCGGCCACACCTTTACAGGTCATAGGTGTGACACTTCCTCCCGAGTTGAGTAACATATGTCTTTAAATAACAATACCAGGGAATTACAAGTAATTGCAAATTAATACAACGATTTCAAAATCTAAATTATTTTTAGATATCTATGGCTGCGTACACGCGTGCAATAATTGTTGTTGGATCTACGACAGATCGTTTGATAATTGTTAACAAAAAAAAAAGTGTACAACGACTGGTCAACGATGCCGACAAATGAGGAATCTCGTTGGAAAGGAACGACCTGGGCGACTATATTGTGTGTACGGTCGTTCAGTGATCGTGGATTGTTCTGGGATACACTTTCTCCTGTACATGTCACTTCCTGCATTGTTCACTTTCTTCTGTACATGTCATTTCCTGCATCGTTCAAACAAACGCATCTAGTGTGTACACTATTGGTGGATTATATTTTGAACAATCATATCGTTACATGTACAAAATTGAGCACAATACGATCGTTCAAAATATTTGGGAATAATCGTTGATTGTTTGTTTTGAAACAATAACTGCTGCACGTGTGTACCTAGCCTATGTGTTATTGCTATTCACACCATTACCAAATTTATGCATTTTAAAGGTGACACCACAAAATATAAGAATAAATAGCAGACACTTTAAAATGTCAATTGTATGTGCACGTCACAGACAGAAGAGACATACTGTGGGGTCTATTTATCAAAGCAGTGAATCGGACATTTACCAAACATTCTCTGGTGGATAAGCATTCCAATGAAAATACATGGACCTTGAAAGAATCAAGAAAAAAACATTTTAGCTTTAATTCTAATACTAGCACCAAAATCCCTCTGGTTGTAGTTAGGCAAGGGTTGGCTATATCTATAGACAGGCTTGGGTGGATCTATGGACATACTTTTCCTAAAATGAAAATTCTCAATCAGGACACAGATGGACTGGGTCCGGTGTTCTTTGCAAGAGAGAATTTGATGATAGGAGGAACCTTCTGCCACATGACAAGCTTCCTTATTATCCTAGGTCTACGGGTAACAGGTGGTCTTGAAAACACTCTGTGGTGCCTGGCTAAAATGTCGATACGGCAGTGTTTACTCCAAACTACATGTACAACCATGTGTGGAGTCTATGATATCCGTTGGGTCTGGTGTTCTTTGCAGAGAGCACTTGATAATAAGAGGAAACTTCTGCCATGTGACAAGCTTCCTCTTGCCAAAATATTTGAAGGGTTCCACCAAGTTAAATAGGTCAAGAAAGTCAAATATAGATTACAAAATTTTAAAGATTGCAGAATTCATGCCACGTCATTTTATAGAAGGAGTGCACAAAGAAAGGAAACTGTGCAACTAATTCAACATTCACTAGATACCTATTACCTATAACAGTAAGAATGCATGCAGTCAAGTTAAAAAAAAAAAAAAAAAAAAAAACACAGGTCATGATATCATCCTCATGGAATTATAGTTGTTACAAGGGAACTTAAACATGCATACATTTATGTTACAGAGGCAGGCAATCTTCAAGGTGGCACAAAGCCAATGAACCGGAATGTATTAAAAATGCTCTCCCTACAAAGAATCTAATTCATAACATGTCACAGTCTTTTCTTCAGGGCTGAAGCACTAACACCTGGAGTTACAGTATGCATTTACAATGTACATTCCACAGATCTGACAAAAAATGACACACCAGGAATCTGCTGTCCTTATAAAAAGCTACATTTAGAAGAACAAGCCATCATAAGTAAATAACTGCTTTAGTGTACTGTTTGGTTTTTGTTTAATGTTATCCCTAATTGGCATTTAGTAGCCATAGAAGTCAGCTATTAATTAAGCTTAGAAAATATATAGTTTTCTATACTTTGAAAATCAAATACCTTTTTCTAGTAATCATGGCACCTGAAAGTCTCTGGCACACTGAGCGATAATTTCTAACACAGTGAATATTAATGATTATCCTTTATGATACTATTATCTATTCATAAAATGCAGACCACAGTATGCAGCCTTTGGTATGCTATGGCGTTTAATGAGGAAAAGTGAAGTCAATTAGGAGACACAAGCCAATCATCTATACTCCCAAAGACCGGGAAGCATAATGCATATTTGTGAAGTGCAAGTAGGAAGACTTATTCTTTTAAAAAAAGATGCGTGGAATGTCAAGTGTACCAAAAAAAATATCAATCCTTGCCCATGTGGGAGTTGTAACTAAAGTGCAAAACATTCACAAAATAGGTTGAAGTTTAGATTCTTTAAAAAAATAAAAATCTAATGGTATGAATGTACAACAATACCCACAATGAAAAACATATATATAACATTGCCTCAAAGGTTCCAGAACGCAAAATACTTGGTTATTCTGTACTTCATTCTTGGCATGATGGCACTATATAGTGCAGTGTTTATAGACAATCATTTTGCACATCCTTATGCAGATCCTCCTTCCAAACCTATATATATATACATATACACACATTTTTTTTTTAATTTACTTCATGTGTAGAATGTCCTATGTCTTTGCTTGATGACACCATGGGCTTGACTCATGAAAGCTCTCCAAGGCTGGGGAAAATACACTTTCATCAGTGAAGCTGGGTGATCCGGCAAACCTGGATTGGATTACTGAAAAGTAATTTGCTATTTGTTAGCAAATGTTTTCAATCCTGGACCAGATTCATTTTCAGGTTTGCTGGATCACTCAGTTTCACTTATGAAAGTGTATCCTGTCCAGCCTTGGAGAGCATTAATAAATCAGACCCCATCTCCTTTTCCAGCTTCGTCAATGTAGCAGAACAGCAATCAGACAAGTGATACTTTAGCGTTTAAAACTCCTCTCTACGATAATACAATAGCACTGCTTGATGCTTTTGAAGCTCAGCGTGTATCATCCCAGCTAGTATCCTGTAATAAGCAGCTCTGACGTGGACAGTGCACCAGCAAAACTAAGTCATGCTGAGCTATGGAAACACCAACCTGACTTAGTAGTCCAGTCTGACTGTGATGAGTACTATTGCAGTTGCAGCCGTAGAACCTGGGAAAGACTTGGGTGGGAAGGTAACCAGAACTGAAGGGCTGAAATCTAGTAACACTACTGCATAGCTTTTTCATTTCTTTATCACTATGATCCATGACCTCTGACTAGCCATGGCCAAGCGAACCTAGTCTGTTAAGTATTGTCTACTTTGAAATTAGCAGGACAGACATTTAGTGCCCAGTGTGAGTGATAATATGGCCTAACTGCAGATATACCACAAATATGTTAATTGTGTGCAGGTATTCTACACCGAAAGGTATCTGAACAAAATTGTAAACAATGCAACCTGTTCTGAAATATGATTGTTGCATTTCTTTTTATCTTTTTGTCCTAATAATATACATCCGTTGCTTGGATCGCAGCTTTAATTCACTGTACTGTATCTATGGAGGAATACCGTTGTCCCCTTAAGATAGTAAGTGTTAGGACTACAGAACGTCCTTTGTGTTATGGGAAAGATGAACAGGAAGGCATACACACACTATTATTATACTATTTGTGATAATGCAGAGCAGCCATTCTTAACCAAGGTTCATCCAGAAATTGCTAGGCTGAGCTGTGACTGATTGACCCCCTATTTGATGATTTCTGCATAGCTCCGGGGTCATTCCTCTCCCTGCTTCCCGGTTGGCAGTTGTAATGGAAGACAGAGATGATAAAGAATGAGAAAGAATTACATTTAACAATAAAATGGTCAATCTATTCTCCTAAGCACTCCAATGAATTGTTTAATTTAGGTGATAAGGGTTTTCAGAAAAAATTCGTCCAATTGTTTTAGCAAGGCAGTCCAGGAGTAAAGTATAAGTATTAGAAAAATATGGCAGGAAGAATATAAATGTACTCAAACAGTTTATATCTTTAGGCACACACACAAAATGTGTTCTAGCGATGGAATGTTACATTTTGCCATTCTGTTTATTTTAGCTAAATCTTAACTGCAGACCAGGCAGTTGTGCTGCTTTAATTACCATCTGATACTCCCTGTAAAGGAAGATTTGGAATACAACAACATAGCTGGAATTCTGATGACACAAAAATGGGGGATGTAATCATGAGCAATCCTTATTAAATTATAGGAGTTTAGTTACGATATACATAACGGATTGCATTTCATGCTTACACAAGGTTAAATACACAATGAAAATGTAATCTACAAATCTGATTTAGACACAATAGTGGGTTTAGTTTTTGGGTTTAGATATGCTGTGCTATGTTAGGACAGAAACTTTATAGTAATTTTGTTGGGAATGCATTGGAAGTCTTGTTGAGTTTTTGTTGCTACCCAGGGTTCTGTTGGATAGAATTACTCGTTTCCTGTCCTGCTGACGTTTCAATCGGCAGAAAGTGATAAAAAAAAAAATTGCCAAGGGAAAACAGACCAATACAAAAATCCCACACGGATTCTAGCAAATCCTTCTTTAAAAAAAAAACATTTTTATTCTTGCATTGTCATTAGAGAGTTTCTTTATTTTTCATCTAGTCATTGTCAAAGTGAGAATACGTTTCCTTAGCAGAGGGTCTTTAACAGAGCTACAGGTGGAAATAAAAAGTTTTGGCTGGAAAATGTTTTTGGGGGAAATAAAAAGGAACTTTCAAGACTATGATATGTGTTTTTCTATTGGATATTTATTGCTGTATTTTATTTTTTATTATGGATACCTGCCTGAATATTGTTATGCCTCTCTGTATACCTGATTTTTATTTTTATACATTGAGCCTAATTTATTACAGCTTTCCAAGACTGGAGAAGATAAACTATCACGGGAGAACCTGAGTGATCCAGCAAACCTGAAATAGATTCCGTAAAAATTATTTGCTATTAGTTGGCAAATGTTTTCAATCCTGGACTAGATCATTCTAGTATTGCCAGGTCACCCAGGTTTACCCTGGGTTTTATCCAGATTAGGTTGCAGAGCTTTGATAAATCGGACCCATGGTCTTGTATTCCTTGTAAGTGCTCAATAAACTTTTAATTCTAATAAAAATGTTTTGGCTGAACACTTCCTACGGACCCCAGCAAAAAAGTGACCCTGTCACTAGTAGAAAGAAATGAAACAACATCACACAGCAGGATACACGATACCCTACATAACTTGAAGGGTCAAAATACCAAAAGAGGCCCAAGTTCCACAGGTATGTATCCATAATATTTTTTAAGCTTTAGTAACAAAGGCCACTTGGGGTAGGCAAACATTGATTTTTGTTTTTGGCCCAGAAATTTTAGCTGCTGGTCAGCTCTGATAATCTTACAAGTCAAAATCATTGGTTACCATCCAAAAACTTGTATGTTGCCACACACCACAAAACTATTGCAAATTTTGACTGTACAAATGACCAGAGTTTGACATTTGCATTGACTCCCTCAAACTGTCCTTGCACTGCATCTTACACTATCACTGGTTATTTTGCTCCAAGTATAGTTAATGGAATGCTTGCCAAAAGCAATATACAACATGTATAAAGCTTCACATAACATGTATGGGCCTAGATAATCATCAGACATAGCAAGCACCAGAAGCATGTTTTCTTGAGAAAGATATCCGACCTATTATAACCTCGTTACATTTCTGCCAACAAAAACACAAAAAAATGGGCATTTTAGGGGCTGAAATTTACTTGAAATCCCAAAACCTAAAACATTTTCTAAAAAGAAGAAAACTTGAAGCATTGTAATTGTTTTTTAAAAAATTATATTAAAAAATTGACTAAAACAAATCAAATTATAATGAACATTTTTGCAAAAAGCAATTAACATATTCACTAAAAGAATAAGGAATTTCATCAGCCACAGACAAAAAGATTCTTCATAGTTTAGGCTATTCATTAAGTGCAGTGAAACTGCAGAATTTACTATGTTTAGAAAGTGATGACAGACTAAGTGGATACAGGAATTTTCAGTAAAGAAAGATATGCTGTTTCCATATACTGGTGGGATAATGAAAGTCCTTTCCCCCCCCCCCCCATTTAATATTAGAATATGTATTACATTTCTGTGTATAAGAGCATGACATTACTTACAATTACTTTGTACTTTAAACATCCACATATACTATGCGTCTATAAAGTAGTTCACTATCCTACAAAAATAAATATGGAGGCATTGGTCATAGTTATTTAGGCTCAGGTTCAGTAATTTTCTGACATCCTACTATATCTTTATGAACACCACCACCAATTTATATTAAACATTTATATGTACATACCTTTGGTTCTAAAGCTGTGGATTGTGGAAGCAATTTTTGTGAACCTGGAGTAGGAAAAAATGTACCAAACCCAAAGGTTCTGGTATTTGTATATCAGTTTACAGGCGAACTTGGTGATATCACAGGTACCTCCACTTCTCTGGTGGTGTTGTCAATAGATGGTACATACTTAAAGACATATTGGTGTTCATATAATACCATATTCGGAGCACTACGCTGTTGAGGAACACTATAAGCCCAGGCATTGAGCTATATTGGAGTACTATAGGCCTAAGACAGTGGTCATTCAACCAAAAAGTGGTGTGGTGAGGGACAGGAGAACCATGAGCAGGTGCATATTGTACAGCTTATTTTCTCTTTTTTAATCATTTTTATTAGTCAGGCTTTAAAATGACAGCAAAATTATTGCAAAAATTCTGTTCTATTTTTTTTTTACATATTTAAACATAAATGCATTATGAAGAGATCCACATAAGGTATACTTTACCAGTTTATCTTCTTAAAAAATACTTTAAAAATAAATATATTCCATATATAGTTCGAAAAGATTCTTGTGATACATAATGGTTGAGCTTGCTTGATATCACAAAAAATGTTGGGTTGGGAGGCTAAAAGGCAACTCCCACAAATAATCTACTAATCTCTACTAATTATTACAATAACAATTATAATTAAAAGCAAGCATATAAAAAAAGTGAGTCACTAACATTTCCTTCAAGGTAAACAAGCAAACTTTATGCTCTAAAATACAATATCCCTTCCGAACATGATTGCTTATAACATGCATGTATATTTCCTTCAATCTGTTTTAATGCAATACGTTGCTACACATTTTATATATATATATATATATATATATATATATATATACACACACATACACACACACATACACACACACATACACACACATACACTTTTTTTAATTTTCAGGAGACAAACGTTCACTGTTTTATGTTTATGGATCTTCCATATAGCAAATTGTTCATCAGTCGACTAACAATTGTGTCACAATTCAAATTTACAAAAAATTATCGAATAAGTGCAATGAATTTTATTCAATTACAAGTAATTGGAAAATCAAATACTTTAAATCTGTATTTTCAGGGTCTATCCTTTAAATAATTTATTCACTGCTTTGAACCTACTAGGAAACTTTATTAGTCAAATCCTTGGCACAGTACCCCTTATTGTACCTCCTAAAGTGCAAATTAAAGACCCAATTACTATGTACCCTTTCCCCAGTAAAAACTAACTAGTAGCTTACAGTCCAAAATGCTACTTGTAAAGAAAAATATGTTAGATCACCATTTACCACATTCCTCATCCTCCACATCTCATGGTCCTTTCAAGAACATTACTAGGGAACAATGAAAACCCTAAATCTTGCAAAAAGGCACCTACTGCTTTCTATTTCTTAGCATCTCAGCAGAAGTAACATTTATCTAGAGCAATAGCTAAAAGAATAAGGTAAGGTAGCTATGAAATCCACATTTCTTTCTTGACTTTCTTTAAAAAGTGCAACACCATAAAAAAAAAAAAAAAAAATGTTTTCCTCCTAGGGAAAGAGTTGCCGATCTCACGCATGCGCAGTCTCTTCCCTCCCGGTTACGTCACCTGATCTTGCACCTGCGCAGTGACAGATTGGGTAACAAAGAAAGAAGACCGAAGAAGACGGAAGAGAAGACAGAAGATGGCGGCGCCCAGTGCTTCCTTTGTGCTGGGTCGAAGAGGAACTCTAGGACGACGCTGGGACCGGCAGGATTAAAAATAACTGTCTTTTTTTTGTTTTTAAATTAGTTCTGCTTTAAACAATACGAACATGAGATCACATATGTAAGCAGCCCAATGTATTGTAGTCAACTGCAATCAATCAAAATACATCTAACATTTGATTGGTTGGCGTGGTTTGCTGAACTCGACAAAAAACAACTTTGCAAATTCTCCCAGTATCTTAAGAAAAGTTTCATACTATATAAATAAAGAACTTTAAATGCTTAAAGGTCTATATAAAAAAATACTAAATAAATGGAACTGTCCAAGAAATGTCCTACAACCATGTTAAAAAAAACTGTATCTAATACGTTCTTAACATGCTACAAAGACATTTGTCCCCTATATGTTAATGAAGGAAAGTCTGCAGTGACTAAAATATCTTATTAGCTTTGTTCTGCTCCAGTGAGCAAACTGCAAAGCACACCAGCATTCCAATCCCCAGCATTCCACCTCTTAAAAATCCCCCATGACACACAAGGTTACGGGATCAATAGCCCCATACTGAGCTATTTAATTATTTGCTGAATCTTTGGAAAGTGACAACAACTTTAACGTGTTCTCATTCCAGAAAAGTATTTTCTTGGAATAAACTTGGAAAAAATCCTCCCTAAAATCCTAAAATGCTTAAGATATCAAAAATATTACTTTAAGAAAAGAAATAAGGTGTGTTTATGCGACGGCCTTCTTTATAGACTTAGCCACAAGTTGTATTCATGTGGATGGTCAAAGTATCGGTTCTACATACTTGGCAAAATAAACAATAATTAAACATAAACATAATTCCAATAGGCCCAACCAAGCAGCTTATAGGTCTCAGCAGTGAGATACAAAGGCTGTGAGTGCTCAGCTACCAATCAGAAAGCCTGCTGCTTCCACTTCCACCTCCTTACCTAAAATAGGGCCATTTATATATGTTTTTATCTATAGAACATTGGTCATTACATCCCTGCTCTCTGGCACAGCTCAACTTTCCTTTAACTATAACTTACTAGCAACAATATGAACTCTTGGGAAGTTGCCAAAACCAGTGGATTCCATGCCAAAGATCTTAAAAAAATATGTAGAGGGGACCCAACCTAACAAAGGGGCTACCCACTCACAGCAAGAGGTAATTTGATGACAATGTTATTGCCAAATCCATTGGCCCATAACTAAAAATTTAAAAATACCTATGGTTTATATAGGTGTGGTTACTCAATTGCTGAATATTACCAAATGTTTAAAGCAACTTAGCTAAATTTAAAAAAGTCCCATACTAAATCTGGTCTATATTAGTTCAAGAATATTTGCAAGTAATCATGGATATGAAAAAAGTTGAGAATTCCTGCTCTATAGCAATAAACATATGGAGGCAATTCATGTTAAAAAGGAATGCATCGCAGAGGACAACTACTGCCCCATAAACAAAGATGCACTTTGTATATCAAATGTTTGTTCTGAACCATACACAATCCAGACTACATAATAGGAAGATATTGGAACTAGAAGAACCAAACCAACAGAAGGCCACCTCTTCCCTAATCTATGGCATTAAAATACAAACTCCATTAAAATCCCAGGAAATTATGGGGCAAAACACAGATCTAGCAACTATAAGAGTTTAATCACTTTCCAAATCTACACCTTGTTTTTGA
>NC_092858.1:130317802-130319790 GCF_032062135.1 Pyxicephalus adspersus
GTAGGTTTACTAAACAAACTTGTGTTTGTTTTTAGTCTATTTATTCTTCAGCGTTATGATCCGAGTGAAGACCAAGACTAAATAATCAGTTTTATGTAAGCACGGATCAATGATCCAGAACAGAATAAAATTTTAGTTCAATCAAGCATCTGGGCAAAAGGCTCAACTTGCCAGACTAACGGTCTGGTCTTGGCATATGGAACTCTGTACAGAATAATTAAAAGTACTATAATGCCTAAAATTATATACAGGTTTAAAAAAAAAAAACCTTCAAAAGGCATTGAAAGCACAATGTCCATACTTAAACAAGACATTGTTTGTGAATATTATAGCTGATTGTCTTTGGTTTTCATGTCTAGCTATCAAATTGCATCACTTGTTTATTATTCACCAGAAAGCACTCCTAGGACTTATAATGAGAATTCACTAGCTCTTGTATATTCAACAATCTAAATAAATTGCCTGTTACTTAGCAACCCAGTAACCTGAACCTAAATTATTGTACTCATTATGTCCCCAACACTGCTGTACTGAAACATAACAGTTGTCATGCACAATGGCACAGAGAATTCAAACCAAACAGCTCTGAAATTCACTATTTGGACCTGATTTACTAAAGCTCTACAAGACTAGAGACGGTAGACTATTATGGGTGAACCTGGGAGATTCGGCAAACCGGAATAGATTTCTCCTATTAGTAGGCAAATGTTTGCAACTCCTGACCAAATCCATTTCTTGGTGGGACCCCCAGGGTCTCCCATGATAGCCTATCTTCTCCAGGCTTGGAGAGCTTTAATAAATCAAGTCCTATGTGTCTAAAAACTATAAACCACTAATTTATCATCATTTAATTTTTTTTCCCTCTGACTTTTTATATGTCTGCTGGCATTATCAGTCAGTATCTGTAGGAGGCCAAGAGGTCAGCCAACTGCTGGGACACACGTTTGTGCACATTATAGCAACTACTCCTAAAAACCCTTAACAGTTCAGCTTTAAATGTTTTACCTACAGAAACAAGATTTACTGAGAGAAACATGAGTCTGTACCTACTTTGCCTGCCTAAATCTGCCATTGCACCCACTAAAAATTTCTGGGGTTGTAAAATATCTAAATCTGCTCAGAGTTATGCACACCCTTCCATTCTCTTATGATTTTATATTAGCACTCAGGCTTGACAACTGATTGAGCAAGAATGGAAAGGTGTGAAGTAGAAAAGTCACATTACCCCATACCTAAAAATAGGCAGATTGGGAGGTGGATGTATGTGGGTGGCAAGTATAAACTTATTGTGATGCCTTTCACCCAAACTGTTGCATTGCTTACTCCAGGTATTAAAAAATAATTTTTACCAACAGAAAGAAATGTAATATTTTTATAAAATACAAATACAAGCTCATAACAGGTTTTTGAGAATATTCAAGTTAAGACTTCTATGTGCTGAATATTAACAATGATGCTTGTTTTCACAAGTGGAAATCCCCTTTACTTTACCTTCCAGGAATCCAGAATCTTAATGCATCAGGATTATGGGGATTATAGGCAATAGACACCTGTAATTATTGTACTGAATTTACAACTCTCAAAGAAACAATAATCAACTGAAAGACTTTGTGCATTGTGTTATTCTTTAAAAGGCAAACTTTATTAAACACCCTTTACACTTCACAATCCGGAACAAAAAATATTGTCACATTGAAAACAAATTATGTCTATTTAACAGGAATATATTTGTATAGTTAATAATCATTGCTGTTTTTGGTTTATCAGAATATATTGTGCAATGTCACTTTCATCTATGCAACATCTCCAAAATCTGCACTACCTGTCCAAACCTCCTTGTACATGCTCTTATCATCTCTCATCTGGACTACTGTAACTTCCTCCTCTCTAGTATTCCACTAACCCGACTCTCCTCTACAATCTACTATGAACGCTGCAGCCAGACTCATCCATCCTTCCCTCCGCTCCTCTTCTGCTGCATCTCTTTG
>NC_092858.1:130320735-130325935 GCF_032062135.1 Pyxicephalus adspersus
TGTGTGTACAATATCTACGAACGATCGTGTCGTTACCTCTATGTGCAGGATCGGTGCTATACGATCGTTCATATATATCGTGCAGGAACGTTCGTCGTTCGTTTTCCGACGATAATAATTGGAAGTGTGTACGTAGCTTAAGGGCACTTAATGGTCAGTTGAATATGCAGCAATGAAGCCTTTCTCACAATCAGTTTATTCTGTCATTCTTTTTACCCAATCACTCAGTGAGAGATAAACAAGTGCCTATTTATTGTGCAAAAGGACAACAGCAAAGTTCAGATTACAACCCATAGCAAACAGTCTGCAATTTACTTCATCTACATCAGATTAATATTATTAAACTGTATTTGTATAGCACCAAAATATAACGCAGCTCAGAAATCAGTGAATATATGCTAGCTATGACCGCTGTTTGTGGACTACAAATATTAGTCTTCTCCTTAAAAGAAAACCCATATTTAAATTGTATGAAAAAAATGGAATATATTGTAGTTTAACAGTTTTTAGATGTAGTAGAAGCATTGGATTTCTTTTTTTTTTCCACTTCGAAATTCTGTGTCTGTCTCTTGCTGCTACACTCATGTCACAATTTACTCAATGGGGCAACCATGATTGTTACGTATGGAGATCAAACATGACTGGCTTTGTTCATTGGGTAACATTAGGTTATTTATAATGTCTCACAGAAACGAGAAGGACTCTGCATATCTCACAAGATTACCATGTATTTTTTGTACTTCCTAAAAGTTTTCGAGGTCTGAAAAACAAAAGAAAAAACACAACCCTCATTACTGACAACCTTTATCCTTAGGTACATTTTGGAAAGAACTTGCCAGACATCTCATATCTGTAAATTGTCCTTTAATTCCTCAAAGATTACTCCCCTGGCACCATATGCAGTTGTAAGTTAAAAAAAAACAAAAAAAACCCAAATCTTCTATTTACTTAATTAGGAACTAAGTCATAGTCATGGAGTTGTAATAACGAGAATATGTTATATTTACCTATGCAATTGTCTTTAAAAGAAAAAGGCAAAGACGATTATTGCAGGGGATGCTTGTAACCTTACACCAAACTCTGTACATACAGGAAGACCATACACACCGTTTTCCTTAAAGAAGACAAAGGATTTACACAGTTTACAGGAAATACAGACTCATTATTTTACCCATGTATGTAAATATAATCCACTTCATGATAATCTTAACAGGGTGTGGTGATGAAAAAAGAGAAGTGTAATATATTAAACATTTACATACTGGCCAGTCATATTTGCTTAAAGTATTATGTGGCCCCTACTTTCTGCATTATAATTGTATCCCCTATATTTCCATCTCAATAGAAATTTCTGATCTCTGTTGAAATTACAAAACAGTAAAAAACATGAATTAATCTTTCCTAATCTGGAATAAATCTATCAATTGATTGCCCAATTTAAACATCTCACCCACTAAATTCTTCTTGGTTTTAGACTGCAGAGTGGTGATGACTGCAAAAATAATTGAAATTGTTTAAAAATTGTCATATAAAGTATATGGCAAACTCATGAGTCTGCAAAAAATGGCCAAATCTGCAGGTGACTTATTTTGTATTTTATTTTACTGGTTGATTGGCAAAGATCGTAACTGCATCTGCCTGATATGCACTGGATGGAGCCTCTAAGTAACTATGCAGAAAATACAATTAACAATAAATGAAACCGAAAGTAAGCAAAAAGTCTCATCAAAAATGACATCAAGGTTAACTTTATTACAATGTCAAAAAGAGTGCTGCCTTTACTATTTTTTTTTAACCAGTAATGTACTGCCCATTACACCTACCCCTCACTCCCCAAAGGGTTCTATATAAATACACTTTCTAAAAGTCATTATTTGCATTAAACTTGACAAGCACTCCCTATATTCCCATGTGAAAGTGTGGACCTGGCCAATTGGCCACTAAAACCATATCCCTGGGATGTTGACAGTTCTTACTGGTCTAGGGTGACATCATTGCAGGAGGACAGGAGTGGACTGGCAGGCACGTGTGTGCAAGAGGTGATGGAGCAGCAATGACACATTCAATGGACCTAGACGGTGGATATAGACGTTTCGCAAGTCCCATTCATAAATTGACTTTTTACTAGGCGATCAGTCTGTGATGTATAACTTTACCATTCCATTGCTTATGGCCACCACATGTTTGCTTTCAGAGACTGGCTATATGAGCCATGCATACTGGGTTTCAGACACCATCTACTTTATCAATTTCATGATTAAGCTGCCTTCCAGGAATGCTGCTGTTTAATCAGCCCCTTACAAGAAAACCTTGAAACCATTTTTTTCTTAACAGAACACAAAAGGACTCATTTCATTTAAATTAATATCCTGCATGGAAAGACAGGGACCACACAGATGTGATTGTTTTATATGGACAACTTTCTGTGTGGTCTACCAAAGTCTACCAAATAAAATACCAGCAGTCCTGATAGCAATTACTGTACCATGTCAGTGCAGAAGTGACTTGCTGCACAATTCTAACTTAGTTATCATGTTCTTAACAGAAATAATGTGAATAATCAGCCTTAAGTTACCTATGTTATACATGTGCAGGCTTACTTACAGTAACAAAGATTTAGATTTGTACATACGACTATCAACTTAGGTGTCTGGGGTATAAGGTCACCTTAGAGAACCTATGCTAAGTCCATGTAGGATGAAGAAAAGTGTTATATTTAATACTCACAGCTGCAGGTATAGAGAACCAAAAATTTTCGTTAGAAAACGAAGGATTTCGACCGATCAACGATTATGCAAGAATATATTTGAAATATCGTATTGTGCACAATTCTCTACATGGTGTAATGATACGATCGTTCAAATATAATCAAGCAATAGTGTACACACGCTAGATACAATTGTTTGAACATTGCAGGAAGTGACATGTAAAGGAGAAAGTGTATTGCAGAAACATGCACGATTACTGAACTGTAGACACGACAGGTAGCAAACGATCGTCGGCCAATCAGACGCGCTGTGGCAGTCGTTCATTTCCAGCGACAATCCTTGTTCATCGTTCGTTTCCAATGATAATTATTGGAAGTTTGTACGCAGCTTAAGACTTTCACATGGGGGCAAGGGGGGAAGGCAGTCCCGTGTTAGCTCCAACAGGTCTCTCTGAGTTTAAACAGGATTGTTTTGTATTCTCCCAGTGGCTAAATATAACCACGGTAGAGGAAAGGGAGTTACTACTGTTGGAAAGGGTGATGAAATTTGCCCATCAAGTCTGAAAGTGGTTGTTCTGTCCACTGTGTGACCTTATACACGGTTTGCTAGCTTCACAGCGTCAACAAATGAAAGATCCTTGCAGCTAAAATCGAGAATCCTGTAATTGTCTACATTTTTATTATCATAGTCAAGCATTTAGCAGTTTACAAGGTGTTAGGTCAGGTGAAGATTAAAAACTGAAAAACATTTTGAGCAATGTTTAATAGAAAGGGGCAAATATACATTTGAAAAAAGTGGTATGCCCAATTTTAGGTACCCATTTGTGAACATTTAGTAAAGAATCTACATGAAAAAATGTACAGCTATTCCCCAACATTAATAATATATATTTTATTAATATTCAATTTTGCTGGATTACTAAGCAAATCACCAGTTGTTGTTTTCAAATTTGGAGGGCACAGCAGGGCACTGCCCACTTGTTCTTCTCTCCATGGAACACAACATTGCTGTCCTTTTGAGTTCTCTGCCCAAGTTGCACTTTTATTAGTTACATTGCTCAAAGTTATCTCTAAATAATAAGAACCCCTCCATCTATGTAATAGAAAAAGGCAGTAGTATAGTTGTCGAATGTGGGTAAGCGAAGTGTGTATGTACGCGAATGTACATTCATGAGTTCCGATATATTTTTTATATATGAAAGCTAAAGGAAAGATTCTAGAACAATCAGTTTTCCTTTTTTTTTGGTAAAGGTTAAAAAGTTAAAAGTTTCAGCCATGGCCAGATAGATATCTACTTTTCTTATCCTCTTTTAAATAGCTTGATCAGCTATTAAGTGGCCTCTTCCCCACCATACAAAAACAGTCAGATAAGAGTCCAGATATATATCCAGGAAATGTGACAGGAAGAAAACAAGGGCTAATGCTGATTGGGGCGGCATAACAGCGACAAACCATGATGTGACCATCAACTAAGTATGTTAGTTAGTATCAACTAGTAAGTTTATAGAGGTTTACCAAAAGCAGGGGCAGTGGATTGCTTAGGGGGTTAAAAGGAATGGTTACATTCACCTTGTATTGAACTAACAAAAATATGCTTAAAATTAAAGCTTGGCAGAATATCAACATGCAGTTTTAACAAATTCAATAAGCCTGTGCACTGGAAATAAATACATTTTCTTGGAAATAATGTGAAGTTTAAACAAATATGCATCGCTGGCCCACAGCCATGTTAACAACTGTGATGATGCAAGATCTGCTATGAAAAATATAATCATCAATTCAGATTACAAAAAAAGTTTGCTTCAATCTATCTGTCCCATGCCCTAGATTGTAGCAAAATCAAAAAGCCATGGCTGATATGAAAAATTGCTCTCGTCTTTTAAAATCAAGGGATTCAAATATTCAGCCTAACATACCAGCATGTTTTTCATAATAAAAATATTAAAAATATAAGAAAAAGTAGGCAAGTAAAAATGTGAGAGTCTTAAAAAAAATTTAAATAAACTTTCAGGCAAGCAATACAGTAATAAGTTCAGGGTCAGAGCTACATTTTAGGAGTCTACGGGCAAAGAAATCCATGCACACTTGCAGCCTAGTTTTCGCGACATCAATCTTCCTTCTCTGTATTTAAAGCCCTTTGTTGTGCTCCTGTATATCCATTTCCCTACATTTGCAATTCTCCTCTGCCTTTGTTGCAACATATACCTGCCCACCCTCTTTGACAACTACCCAAAAAGGTACCCAACGTTCACAGAAGAAGACACTTTGATCCAATCCACTATATCAGTCATTATTAATATGCTGTATTTATTAAGCACTAATATATTACGCAGTGCTGTACATCCCCACCTACTACATTGTAAGCTCTTCAGGGCAGGGTCCTCTCCTCCTGTGTCACGGTCTGTATTAGTCCGTCATTTACAATTCCAATGTACAGCGCTGTGTAATATGTTGGCACTATATAAATACTGTATTAATAATAATAATAATAAT
>NC_092858.1:130328153-130342484 GCF_032062135.1 Pyxicephalus adspersus
TAAAACCCGTTTCAGATAGCCAACAGAAATAAAAGTATAACAATTTATTTGGAGTCTCTCATAGTATATGACTGCTAATATATATTTCCATTTTAGTAAAAACTGAACTACAAATGAGACACTACGCAAAGTAAATGAATGTATAATAAAGAAAAATGCAATTAGGTCATTTTATTTTTATTCCCCACCCCCCTATTTTTTTATTTGCTTTCTTTAGGTTTCAGCAATGTTCCTGGATTACTTCTTGGACCAGTACCAGTAGTCTTTTTTGAATGAGGCACTCATCATTCTTCAGTCCTCCGGTGAGCTCAGCCTGCCTTTTGTAGGACTCCTAAGGGGGACACTATCACGCAGGTAGGGCCCGTAGTTCATTGCCCATCCCTCCGCTACTCCTTAATCAACACTGGCTGCCAGAGCAAGGTGAAGAAGCCATGTGCAAGCTCAAATCAACCTATATTAGAAGCTTACACATGTCTTAGGACTCTCCCTCCACCATCCACAATCATATATTGATTGGTTTAGGTTTGACAGTTTCAAATGCAGCTAAAGGAGGTGAAAGTATAGTTTAAATGGAACTTTTTATAGATTCACAAATCTGCTCAGGTCTGGAGGTAGTGTTGCCAATCGCAGCATATTTTCATGAAAACAATTTTGTTCCAGCTTACAATCTATCCCTCATTATTAGTGAAGTAGGTGAATAATTTCTACAAAGACTTGATAAGATTTAATATATGTTTCTTTGTGAATTTTGGACATGTGACATGATGCATCAGGATTATTTGTGGCAGCAGAACATATGACCAATCCCTGACTTCATATCTGCCTTATAAACGTGATATAAATCGCACATGAATGAACAAGCCATTGTTACTAGAAGGTGGTTTATCCTTCATGTAAATTCAGTCCATGAAAGTAATGAGTGATAAATACTATAAAGCACACAATTGGACTGATTTAATACGGACTTGGTAATCTTCTCTCAATAAATTGTGTGAATATTTACTCTATATTATCTCTACTCTATATATTATACAATGTCAAAAAAAGAAAATACTTGTTGATTTAGAATATTCAAGTATGAAAAGAAAATATAGGTAAACAGGAACATGCAAATCTGCCTAGGTTCTGTCTGAGTTTTGTGCATTTCACTAAAAGGCTGAGAACTTTGTTGAAAACATATTGTAGACTGTTCCAGATTTCAGCAGCAGATAATACACAGCAGATCTAAGGTAGCTTTTATTAATCAGGGTTCCATGCAACGCTAGGGTTCCTTCCAAAGTTGCTGGCAGTTCTTTAACCTGTGGTTACCGACCTTCTATTTGATAGGGTCTGCAAAGTTCCTGAGCCAATGCACCTGGTGGAGCCAGTTGAAAGATATCAATAAATGTTTTAGCTATTAGGGCAACATTCTTACCCCCATTGTTAGGAGAGGTATTCATTCCACCAATGTGAAATCATTTTTCCCCACTGATCCCCAATTAATTGGTTTTAAGGGTTTCCTTGGAGTAAGATGATTGAGAAAGGCTGATCAAAGGTATACCCATCATCTATAAGTAATAGCTGTAATGAAGTACAATGTAACTTTTGTAAAATAAAATAATACAGCTGTGGGCTATTGTACAATTTCTATAGGAATACAGTTTTTGTACTCAACTCCAATAAAGGCCAAATTTTAGCAATTCTTTTTTAACTCTTTTAAACCATTACTTTACTTCATTTACAGTTGGTACCTCCTTGGTAAACAGAAAAAAAGCCAGATTTGCCGTTTTATATTAAATATTTATGCAACGCTGATTTTAACACTGAATAAAAATGTTTAGAATTACTGCCTAATGGTTTAGGTTCAGTTTGATAAAGTTTTTCCTGGAAACCTGCTCTTCGCCATGTTTTTCCTTGGGAAAATTTGTCTCCAAAGAAGCCAAATAAGACTCCTTTGGTATAACAACAAATAATTGGAAAGCTCACAGAACCATTGGGGTGCAACAAAACATATTACCAATTCTTAGTAGATCATCAGAGAAGTTAGAAAAGAATGTGCAATATCTGGCTTAAATTCAAATGTATATTAACAATATTTTAAATTTTAAACATTTGTTTGGAAAAATCATAGAAAAAGCAAAAAATCTCCTTTATGTAAAGGATATGTTTGTCATTAAGATTTATAACTTGATCATTTTGTAACAATATTTACCACAATTGAGGGCCACATGATGAGTAATTGTGTAGACATGGAAAGAGAATAGGGGGATAGGATTGTGGAAAGAACAAAAAGATTGCAACATTCACATTAAAACTTTAATAAATGAAACAAGAGAGGAAAAAACACATTCCATTAATTGTGAAAGAGAACGGAAACCTTTGCCATTGGAATGTCTTTGCCTTAATGGTCCAGATCATCTACTGCATCTTACTGCCAACAGTGATTTATGGCTTCAAGATTTTCTATCTTTTTACTTTCAAAAAGCAATTGCAGCCAACAAAATGTGGGTAACTTTAAAGAAACAAAGTCCTAAAATGGTAAATATGTTAACCATATTGTACAAGGGCTGAAATAATAATTGTCATTGTCTGAAAGGTTTATTTTTACAGATGGTGATCAATATAAACACACTATATATTTATATAACTAACGGACAGCTATTGATATCCAGGAACACCAAAGCAATAAACAATAAAAAAACACCAACCCCAATTTTCAAAGGAAAAAAAAAAAAAGCTGTTACCCCAAGTAACAAACCCTAAATGCAGACCTCTGTAACAAACACCTAGGGCTGACCTCCAGTCAGACCTCTGTATAAACCCCAGTACAGGTTACCCATATACTGACCCTATGCGCAGACCCCGATATAATAATAGATAGATAATAGACACCTCTATCTCCAGCGCGGACCCTAATACAGACTAATGTAACCAATGACAGTACAGCAAAATTATCCAGATTTTTGTGTAACAAAACACTTTCTAGGGAATATTTCACAGACAGAAGGGAACAAAATATGTTTATATGTTGTGGGTATTCAACATGTAAATCTGATTTTTATACAATCCATTCCAGTAAAAATCAAAGAAAGAGATATAAGGGGATTGGGGGAAGAACACTTGTACAAACTCTTGTCAAATGACTCTGTGCTGTGTAACCTCTTCCTCACTCCTTTATAATGAGTGACGTTATAGCATACATATAGAATGTGAACATATATATATATATATATATATATATATATATATATGCCTTACTGTGATAATATTGATATGCAGTATCTAAGGAGATTACAACACTTTGTGTTTGTGCTAGGTCATCTTGCATGCCCTTTGCAGCCCTTATTGTTTTTATGCGATCCAACGTGATTATAGAAATACTACTGAATCATTAGTGTCTATGTAATAAGCCAGAGGGCAGACAACAGCACACTCATTGCCTTGACATTTCAGGATTATGACTGTAACTAAATAAACTAGAAACAGAGAGCGATTGTCACAAGGCGTTTTCACCTTCCTGGCAAGGTATCAACCTCTAAATGACTGGAGGGCAATGCAATATTTTTACATCACCTTCCGAAGATAGCAGGGCTTTCGTCACCTTACACTGATCAGGAAAGGTATTCGAACAGATTCTGCAAGATAGCACATTGACAGCATTAAAAAAAAAAACATTGCAAGCAGGCGGGTTCTTTATTGCAGAAGGGACAGGCTTTGTCTCTTCTGCAACAAAATAAACTTTACCTCCCCTTGCTCGACACTTCTATTGCCAACTGGCCCTCTTCTGGGTTCACAATCTTCTGCAATGTTATTTGGCCTTGGAAAAGCCTGACCTTTCTGCAATAAAAAAAAAAAAATCTGCCTGCTCGCAATTTTTTAATTCCTCTTTAAGTTAGCCAATAAATAGTATTTATGAACTATAAACTGTCTTTATTTTCAGGAATAATATCATAATTTAGGGGTTATATGATCTGCTCAGACATTAGCTCGATTTCTTGCTGGACCTGCATCACTGGCTACATAATCTGCTGACACACTAAGTAATGAGATTAACTGGACACAGCACCTTCAGAACTCCTACACAAATATCTCCGGTCTCCACCACTCCCTTTAACTCCTATGGAGTGCACAGTTCATCCTTCACAAAGAATGAAGTCAGCCCTGGAAAGTGTTCTCAGCACTAAATTATAGGTAGTAAAGGCAAACATTGTCAGTTAGGTATAGGACAACTGTAGGGCCAATGCAAATCAAGACTGTATTTGCAAAAATTATGATTTCATTTAGATGTTGGTTCTGTTTATTAGAGACAATAAAAGATTAGCATGATTTCATAGGTACACTGTCTATGTCATGATAAAAACTAAAAACCAATACTATTAAGAGGACTCACAGACTGCCTACCTAGTGCTCCTGTTTTTCAGCTGAACCTAAGGATCCTGGAAGGCGATACTTCATTCTCTCTTACTTTTTAAACCTCAAATGTGAAATTGATGTGTTGATTATGGCAAATATGTGTGCACGCAACTTTCAGAATTTCTGATACTTTGTCTTGTAGTCAACTCCTAAAAAACATGAACTGTTTTACTCCAATGCATCATGTACAAATATCAGGTAGAGTGTGGACCACCTTCATCGGTCATTATTATTCCTATGAAATATAAGTTCAATAAACAACAGGCTAATTGATGTTAGAAAATTGTCATATGGGTTAGAAGCCCCATAAAAGAACATAACAAGAACAAAAAATAGGCTGCAATGATTTTCATAGACCTGATATTTATTTTGTTCTTCGAAATTGTTTTTTCTAGTTCTGTGATAAATGAAGTCTTGGAATTCTTATAACATTAGTCAACCAACTGTTTGGCGTTAAGTGCTTCCTACACTAAAGTCGATCAACTGGAAAAAGTTTTGTTTTTAATTCTTAATAAAGTGTACAAGCGTTACCCATCTATCAGGGTTATGTTGCCAACTGTATCTTCTTCTGCCCTCTCTATTGGTCCTTGAGACCATGGTCACAATGAAACTGAAAGAACATCAAACATTTGTGTGGATTACCTTCCAACAGTGATACTAGCCCTGGAGAGAGTTGTGTAAGTGGAGACATTTCAATTTCACTTTTTGTTAAGCCTTTAGGGACAGAAGTGAAAAAAAAAAACATCAATGAAATAGAAAACCAAAAAATTAACTGGCAAAGGCTTAAAGTATAACTTAATCTTTGTTCCCTGTTTACTGCTCAGACCTGTAGTAGGTTGTCAGACTCTGAGAATTAAACGTATGATTTTCATGTGTTATGCCATTATTCTGCCTTTACTCTGATTTTCTAATGTGCATGCTTGTTGAACAACACTGTCAATACTCTTTAAGAGGAAGTCCATAAAAACTTGCACCATACAGAATTATTTAAAGAACAGGTTTTGTTTCCCAGGCTTAATTTGAAGGCTACCACCTAAAACATACCCGTTTTAGGCAACCCTTACCATAAAAAATAACTCGAGCCAAAATAAAAATAAAAAAAAAAAAAAAGCAAGTAAGAACAACAAATTTTGGCTAGAGTGAAGATAGAATGAATGGTAAAGGTTTGCAGTGAATCCTAAAACAGATTGAAGAGATTCCCCATTCTGCTATGCCCTCCACACTTGGTGTCTGAATTAGGAGAAAGGCTGATGATTAGAAAAGAGTAGACAAACCTTACATTTCCCAAACAATTTAAAAAAGCAAACCACAGTATTAGTCAGCCGAAAAACAGAGACAGAGAAATATCTATCACTAGCATAAGTAAACAGTCAAATGCTTTAAAATGTGGCCTCACTTTAAAGTCCACTAATGAGGGCAGGTGTGTATAGTAGCACTGAGTAACAAGCAGCAGGACTGGTTCCAGACTGATTTACTGTTATCCACAGAACAGGCCATCTCATCTCATGTCTATGTCTATGATTATTTTAAAAGTTGAAATACATGCAGTTTGATCTTCTGACTGCATGTTAAAGTAACATAGTAGTAGATGTGCACCCATATGCACAGATACTATACATTCCTAATCATACAACGTATTGACTGGAATACATTTAAGGTTTCCTATATATCAAACTGAGTTTCAGAACTGCACAGATAAGGATTGATTTCAGTGCTCACAGATACATAATGTATGTAACTAGGTCCCTATTCAACTCAATGGTAAATAAAGGTTATCTTATGCTTGCACATCAGGTTAGAACAGTAATGTAGTTTAAAGAAGACAAGCAATGCACAATGTGCATTCCTAAATGCTGTGTCAATCTGTGCTCTGTAACTATGATAACCTTTGGTCAGAATACAGATGAACAGGAGGGGGGGGTCATCTTCGACATACCAATGTCAAGTTGCATTTTTCAAGATGGACTGTGGTGTAACTTGAGTCAAAAAGTGGAGTACAAAAAGTCCTAAATGAGTCCAGCTAAAGAAACATTTAAAAAAACAATTTTTAGGTTGCCGAGTTGACCACCCCACCAATCACTACTTATAAATAATACATTTAACAAACTGAGATGAAGGAATAAATTGCTGATATCTGCAGTCTTCCTAGACCCATAGCACGGTTTTAGTCCTTTGCTCCAGTTATTGAGAACTGTCCCAACATCTGAGGTGAGGAAACCCATGACAAAGATGGAACAAAAAAAAGGAGGTTCAAGGTAGGGAAGGCCAGTTCTATAGAAAGTGGTGGTTGTACATTAGAGTCATGGCACACCTATGATGGTCTGATTGTCCACAACTCTTTTTTTTTTAACAGGATTGCTAAAAATGGCACAGAAAAACTTTCGATAGTGGTGCTCTCTTGCTGACCAGATGAACAGGGAGTTACCACCTTGCATCATTCATTCAGCCAGTGACACAGGAAACCGGAAAGTATATTTCTGCCTGGTATATAGCAAGGAGGTTGCGTGTTCTCCTGGTGTTTGCATGGGTTCTCCAGGAACTACAGTTTCCTTCCACATCTCAAAAACATGCAGTTAGGTTAATTGGCTTTCCCTGAAAGCGTTAGACTGCATTGATGGCATATGACTATGGTAGGGACATCAGATTGTGAGCCCCTTTGAGGGACAGTTAGTGACATGACTGTGGACTTTGTAAAGTGCTGCGTAATATGTCGGCGCTTTGTAAATGGAAGAAAAATAATAACAATAGCGATTTTAGAGCTGGTAACACCAAGTATGCCATGGCCCAGCATTCCTATTGAAATCTAAAGATATACAGTATGCCTTGTTTTTTTTTGTATACTACTAACTTATCTTTTAAAGTTAGAAAAACACCATTTAGGATGTTGATAATAGGTATGTATTTTAATAATGATTTAGGTATGTAGCACAAAAACTTTCCACAAAAGGATGCAGTACGAGACATACAATTTGTGTTGCCTAGGGCAGGACAACACCTGCTGCCAAAGGTCAGTCTTTGTACATATAATAATAGGTTATATCTATTGGAGACATCAGGCCAACAAGATCCCTCATTTGTGTGTGACAGGTGCAATGTCATAGGGAATTTTTGCTATACTGTATAAGGCAATGTAATAGAATAATGACTTTATGCCAAGAATACAACAAGGAAGAATGGGGAATAGAGGTGAAACACTTCCCTAAACTATAAAAGATTCATTGTTATACTATTATGGCATTCTCCAAAATGCAAACACACGTAAATGCTGCTTCTCCAAAGCTGAGGCAGTTTGGAACTGCATTTAAAGCTGACCTAAACTAAAAAAAAAACTAAAAAAACTCCAGGAGCTAGTGCTAACCGACAAAAGACACATGTAACTCCCCGTCACCTGGTGCTTTGTTGTTTGAAATCTAAACTGTATGGCGCATGTGCCGTGTAGCTTAGAGCTTGGCCAGCCACCTAAGGACAATGTAACATCATTGCAGAGCAACTTCACACAGGTAGGTATGTGCCACTATATAGCATATGTGCCCAGAAGCCTTTTCGCTCCACTTTAAACAGTACAGTAAATGGCGCTATGGAGGCCCATTTTTATAGAATTGAATCTGACATTCAGCAACTTCCAGGTGCATGCATCCAAGATGGCAATGACCATTTTTCACCAGAGAATGTTCTCCACAAGAAAATATTGCTGAATGTCAGATTTATTGCTTTATAAATACACACCTTAGGCTATGTTCAGGCAGAAGGTTGAGATGCAGTTACCACCTCTTTATTCCAGTGATTTACTTAAAGGGATTGCCAACAAATTACAAAACGTTGAAGGTAATCCAAGCCTACACCCATCCACCCCTAATTCATCAATCAATTTTGTACTCTGTCTTAAGCTATTTGCAGACGTATTAAAAAAATTACAACCAAAAATATCTAATCACAGTGCTCATTACGGAAGCCCCAAAAATGGAGTGCAACAAATGTGGGAAATGCACTGATGAATTTATTTTGCACTGCATAGGACCTTTATAGTAATACGACACTCTTCTTTCCTATCTTAATCTCCATTAACTAGCACAGGTTATCTTAAAGTAAATCAGAAAATGAAACACAATGCTTTTCTTTTGGTCAGGGAACGGCAGTTGAAATGCCTTACCCGTAAAGTCAAGGAACTTGGCATACAGTATCTAATTTTTTCATATAGGTGATTGCAAGATTTTCAGACCACCATTTAATGATAAATGATCAACATGTAAAAATCCCATCAATGAAAATCCCATGTAAGGTTGTCGGACATCTCAATTTTCTCCTATTGGGGTAAAGAACACAGAACCCTGTCCTTGATACCATAGGAGTTTTTTTGTACACTAAACAGGACTGCATTGGGCTGATAACTGTGAACGGGATTCCAACACCCTACACAAAAAAATGGGGCCCCTAGTGAATTTTTGGAAGATCAGCAGGCATCAAAGTCCGTTTTCCGAGTGTCCAGAGTTTTTTTTGTTTACAAATACACTTTATGCACAAATGTTCCATACCATTGTTAGAACTCTAAAAGGTTACTTAGCAAGTAGACATTTCAGGAAGAAGGGGCAATGATGGAGCTAGTGACACAATAGAAAGAAAAGGCTTCATCACACCAAGGTGCCAATTCACACCTCGTTTGGTGCATTGTGGGTACAATGTAGCAAACAAAATCCTAATTGCGGATACCTTAGAGATGAATGGTAAAGCACGTAAAACACACCTAAAGTACAGAGGTGTAAACTATCTGCAGCAATATCATAGGTTAACATTGCTGCTTAAATAGGGAATTCATTACTGCATTAATTAAGGGATATAAGCTATTTTATTGTAAATTCTAGCCTAGGTGGGATAAAAGAAAAAAAGCAATAAACAGATCTGGCCTGGCTTTATTTAAGCCTTGAATAAAATAAAGTAACTTTTATTATAATGTATCCCTTTAATAAAGCAGTTTACAAAACAGATTAGAATTATGCAGCTGTTTCATGCTGCTACGGTATGTTAAATTATTCAATTTCTAAGTTATTTAGGCAAATCTAGAGCAATGCTTTGATGGTCCCGTTGTAGAAAGGTATCGGGTGTCTGAAATTATTCAGAGACAACAGTGTGCTTTATCTTCAAACTGACACACAAAACCTCTGCAAAGGGCAGGCATGAAATATACACACAGGCCTCCTCAGCTATGAGCGCATGTGATCTCAAAAGGTGAAAGGTAATGTTTGAGATACTTTCCTGCTCTCTCATAACTCGTGTTTGTAGTCCTATTCCCCATGGCTAAAATGCATTTTAAGTAGCTTTGCAATTTTCTATGCAATATAAACTAAAATAAACAAAGAATTTAATTTTTTTTTTTACTCTAAAATTGAAACATTCAAATGGATATAAGCACAATACTGATAAATTTAGTACAGTCATATACTTTTCATGTGTATTTGGTGTGACTAGTTGCTTACAAGACCACCAATACTGAGACTAGAAATCCAGTAGACTGAAAAATATAATTTGCATATAACTAATGCAAATTTCATATATGGGCAGATTATAAAACATGAACCAAAGAGTAGATTAACATGTTATCAAGAAAATAATGTCTTTGGGGTCTCATCTAAAGACCTCATGGCTTTAAAGCATGTGCTGATACAAATACGAGTAGTAAGAATATAATATAATTGTCGTATAAGAACTTCCATCTAACATCTCCAGAAATACTAGTACTTTGGCTGTCGTTGGCTTTGAAGTTCATGTTTTAGCTAATAGTAGTTGGCCTTTTCACGACACCACACTTCTAAAGCTAGTAATAGTTAGTTGCATTCAACTGGATGTTTTCTAGTTAAACACATTTCACTTGGAAAGAGGCATCTTCAACTTACAAGAACAAGTCCAGCTGAAAATGACAAACCACTACTAGCTACAGAAGTGTGACCTCACAAAACGACCAAGTGGTCCATATTTTTTATTTATTTTAAGTAAACTTACGGTTAGTGGTTTGTGAATCACTGACCTAAAAAGGAATTCATCCTTGGTTTGGTGCATGCAGGTACAAGGTCAGTAAAATATACAGAACAGAGGAAACCCAGTTTCAAAAAATGGTCAGCAATGACAATTCCTTTAAGAGCCATCTAAAGCTTATGTGACATTAGCAATTTTGCTACTGGTGAGATTTCACCAAGGTCTAATTGACATGCCATAGATAGGGTAAGTGGTTTCCTCACAAACCTTGCAAGTTGTCCCTAGTGTCAGGATAACTAGGGTGACATGGCCCAGGGCTACAATTACACATTCATTTAGGAATGTTACTCTTGCATCTTAGAAAGTCTTAACAAGGTAGTTCAGTCAAGTAATATTGTGCAGGGTCTGCTTTAAAATGTAGCACATCAACTGAAAACTTTCTCAGATTTGGATGGCCTAATGGTTAACAGATTTGGCCTCAGACACAGAGGCAGATCTGGACATTTGGAACCGGCACTGCCTAGTGCCTACATATATGATATGAAAATACATTTGTAGACTTTTTGCAAATTTATCTCTACTAATCCTTTTTTTGTTCTCTCGACATCTAACCTTTGTTCCCTACACTTAATGGCTACTAGATCAACCACATACCAATGACAACACAAATCCTAAAAGTTATATTTCTCTAAATTAAAACAGAGATTCCTAGGGGAATGACTGTAGGTCTGCAAGCCTTCAAAAAAAAAAAAAAAAAAAAAAAAAGAAAAGAAAAGAAAAACTGAATGGCCAGGCTGGATATACCTGACCAAATACCACTATCAACTCCTATTGGGCAAACACAATATGTTTACTAGATGTGATCTTGCATTCCTAGGAACACTTACTCAACAGTCCGAACTTGCATGCATTGCCAGCTACCATCTAATGGTTGTGACTGTGACTACCTTAAGTCTGACATGTGACTATTAAGTCACCAGAAAACTTATACCTTCTTTAAAAAAAAAGTCACAATGACATTGCATCTACCATCACAAAACAACCTAATCTGCTTAATGTGACTTGGCTGCTTCTCAAAAATAAATACGTAACACACACAGGTGTGTGTAAACGAATACAGTTAAAACTTATCCGTCCTGCTGACCTTCATGCTGTTGCAGAGCTACCACTGCCTAAATAATATTAATGAAAGCCAGGTCACCTCCCCTGGGGAAGGAACAAAGGTGCTGCTTCATCCAGTAAATTACAATATTAACAAATAAAAACAGGACCTAAACTACGTGGATTGTACAGCTCCAGTGAAGAAAATTCCTAGATTGTAACCTCTTTGGGCAGGGACCTTTCCTCCTATGTCACTGTCTGTATCTGCCTGTCATTTGCCACCCCTAATTAATATACAGCAATGCTAAATATGTTGGTGCTATATAAATCCTGTTTATTATTAATAAAAAAAGTGCAGATGTCTGATTTCTTTGGCTGGAAATTATCTTTTTTGATTATTTCTAGTGACAATAGCACCAATGATCGCTGTGGACATAGCACTGTCCTGTTCCACAGTGTTGTGGAAGGGAGGGGGCAAAGGCAAGCAAGAAAAAAGCACCCCACTGTGCTCTCCTTCACAGGAAAGTACAACAGTCATCCCCGGTCTGTAGTTTATTGATCCAGTAGGACATGAACAATAATAGTTTACATTGCGCTACAGCACAGGTGCGTTGCTTTAGTGGGATAAGATCACCACAACATAGAGGTGTGAAGCCAGTCTGAAAGTTTAGTTGGAGGAGCAATATATCCCACTCTCATTAACAATGATCCAATTACCTTTTCTTTATAACAGGCAAAATGAACACATTTCCCAAGCACAAGCCTATTAAATAAACTATATAAACTATATATGTATAAACTGAAGTGAAGAAATGCAATGTGCAGTAAAAGATAGAAAGCAAAATCACCAAATCTGCAATCAGATCACCATTACTACCACTACTGCAGGACAATACCTCATTAGCAGCCTTTTTTAACCTTTTAAAATGGGGGAAGTCTTCAAATAACTTTCAGGTTTTAGGCAACCCCTGCTATAAATACTGTGGCCCTGGTTTATTAAAGTTCTCCAAGACTGGAGAGGATACACTTTCATCAGTGAAGCTGGGTAATTCAGCAAACCTGGAACGGATTTCCTAAAAGTCATTTGCTATTTGTTAGCAAATGTTATTATTCCTGGACTAGATCCACTGCAGATTTGCTGTATCACTAAGCTTCACTGCTGAAAGTCTATTCTCCCCAGCCTTGGAGAACTTTAATAAATCAGGGCCAATATCCACAACACACAAAGATCCTTAGTGTGGTGATCAGTGGTAAAAAAAAAAATCTCCTACATTGCTGGCCAGTGGGAAAGCTGCCCCCTTACAGATAGCCAAAAAGATCTTTGATGCCAAAAAGTATAACCAAACATGAGAGGCAAAAACTGCTCATTGTTCAAGGAATCCTTAGCAACCTTTTGGAGGAAACCTGGTTGATAAACACTGTCCAGTGCTGGGGGAAAATAGGATACATGCAGCAAAGTCACACTTACAAAGTCCCGTGCAGAATTTATGCTCTAGGTCAAGGATTCAGATAAGCCTAACAACCAGGAAACTAGGATTTCTAGAAACAAAAAAAAAAAAGTCGGAACTACAGGCCTGCACTCTATCTACAGGTCTCCTTATAGGTGCCTGCAAACGTTCATCTGAAACACATTAAAATATTTATACCTTATAACCCCAATAATAAAATTCTTTTATTGCTCCTATATCGTCAGTGAAATATGCCAGTGGTAGCATTTTGCCATGTCTTTCCTAAGAGCAAGACAAACCTGCTGACCTTTTCAGGAATTCAGAGCTATCCTGTGTCCTCTGCACACTTCCTGTGTTATCTCATAGAGTCTATAAAAATAATGGCATGCAAACCACAAGTGAGTGAGTCCAAGGGAGCTTTAATCAATATCCAATTAATTGAAAAAAAAAAAAAGCCAACATGTTTTGGGAATTTGTGAACTGCCCATTAATCAGCGCCATAAAAATGCCAGTATAAACCAATCTGTATAATATGCCAAAAAAATTACTTAAGAATATATAAACAAAAATTCCTATGTTTACACAATTTCAATACCAGAATTAACCAGACGCACAATATTTTATAAATACATTAAAGCTTTATATTAACTCCATAAAAGTACAACCCCTACAGTTGTTGTCTGGCTAGCGCCAAGAAATTTTGTCTGTGAGGGGACACACAGAAGCCTTATTACCTTATTCTCATGCTCCCCCAGGCTTCTGCGGTCCCTCACAACCTCATATACAAATCGTGTTGTGCTTGCACAACAGATGTCATCCTCTACAATAGTGGGCCAGTAGCCCTGCATTGTAAGGGAGAATACTGCCAAAAGGAGTGATGAATGGGATAAGTAAAAGTCCTTTTCAGCCCTAGGCATGACCAGGGTTTAAACCTACCAGCTCAGGTTGTTTTACTGCAAGGGTAAGTATCTTTGTTCTGGATTTTGATTCTGGGTATCCCAGTTAAAGTACCCAAAAACAATGAACCCACACGACCACTGATCCTTAGAAATCCATTAACCTGCAATATTTGAAGCACTGATTTTTAGTGTAGCAAAACCCATTCCAATACCTAATCTTAATCTAACTAAATCTAGTGATTAGTGTCTCTGTTGTGGAGATGGAAGAGTGGAAGTAGTTGAGCAGTTTAGCAAAAGACACTGGGCAGGACTGACAACTTAAAACTTGATATGGCAGATCAACCCTTACTCTTCTGTACTTGCAGGGACAAAAAGAGATAAAATAAAGGGAAACATGTATGTGTTGTAGAGAAGTACCGATCATTTTTCTTTAACTTTTCGTCTTGACATTTGCTTTAAACATCTGCAGAAGGTATACCTAGTGCTATACCTAAAGTGTAGGGAGTAGAAGCACTACAGGAGTT
>NC_092858.1:130345479-130352368 GCF_032062135.1 Pyxicephalus adspersus
TGAAGTCATTATTTGAAGGTGGGGTGATATACTACAACCAGCCACTACATGTATCTTACACTCAGACAGGGGTTTGCAGATGGTATTTTATTCAACATGTTACTATGTATACAGTCAGGCTTGTACCGGAATTCTTTTTAAGCTGGGTGGGAGGAAGATGTAAGGCTAGGGAAAACAATGTTGCTGGATATTCCATTCCAAAGCCATGGGCATTGATTCAGAGTCAACACACTGACACATCCTTTTGCACTATTAGTTTTTTGGTAAGGGAGTTTACCAAGAGTGTATGTGGAACCTTGTGCCCATTAAGTCAAAATAAAATTTAGGAGGTGAGGTATTGATGTGGTAGAAACCAGGCTCACAATCAATGTTCCCAAGTTATCCCAAAAGTGTCAAATGGTGTGGAGATCAGGGCTGTGCAAGCCACGTAAATTTCATCACACCAAGCTTGCCAACCCACGTCTTTCTCAACTGGAATTTGTGTACAGTCAGGCTGGAACTGAAAAGGGCCTTCTCCAAATTGTTGTTAAAGGATTTAAAATGTACAACGTATGATGTAAAACATCATGGAAATATTTACTCTGCCTTCCTCTGTTATCTTCCAAACAGACCATTTATTATTTTATACATTAACTACATAGTCAGGCTTAATCAGTTGTTATTGATATAGCATTCACAGTTCCAATTCTGCAGGTTTTTTTTGCCAAGGTCTACTTTTTCATCTATTCCATAGTGCTGTGTGGCTATAAAGTGACCACCATAGTGTTCAATGTCTACAAGAGGCCCCCAAACCCACCGGTCAGCTGCTGTCAGATACAGGGAACCGTGAACTAGATGGCAAGTGCAGCTTCCAGTAGCCAAATCAAGCATGGACATTTGACCACCCCCTACAGAAGTCTATACCAGACCTTAGTAGGAGCGCAGAGGAAGAAATAGAAGAAGATAATCATCTTAAAAGATAGAATCTATAGGGAGTGTTCTTTGCTGGTAACAATACCATCTATTGGCATTATATCTATTAGACAGTAAGATAATGGCAGGATACAAACTATATATTTTTATGTTCATCTTTAAATAGTTATTACCATTTACATACTATTGTCATCTCCCACAGTATACTATGTGAATTGCTTTAGTAGATCTGTTCAGTCAATGTGATTTTTGTACCTAGTTAGGGAAAATCCAGTAAACAAATATAATGAAGTGACTTTGTGTGAATGTAAGGTGTTGTATGACTCACTACTTTGCATCTCCAGTTGGAAATTGGTGATTGACAAACATCCACAGTAAACGATGACAGCTCTGTACTCCAACATTTATCTTGGTGAATAGCATTTACACAAAAAAATTTTTTTACATAGAATTATAAAAAGCACTCGCTTTGGATGCATACACACACACACATTGTCGCCGATTGTTGTCGATGATCTCTCGTTTTCATTTCCAGTGGTGTGCTATACACACAATTCTATTCTGTTCTTTGGGGAGGGGAGGGGCGAGAATAAGTGAAGCCTCCATTGACATGATTAGCCGTCATTGCTGATCGTTGTTCATCAATCTGCCATGACCGCTGTACACGTCAGATTCTCACTTGTCTGTCTCAGGTGAACATTATCTGAGGTGTGTACGAAGCCTTTCTCATGTCCCCCGCCCCCGCCCCCGCCAATAAGCCATGGTGAGAACCATGGCAGTCTTAGAAAGACCCATCTCAATATTGTTTGTGATGCAACTGAATAACTTCTAGCAGTCTAAAATGAAACAATAAATCAAGGTATTCCATTCACATTAGTAGTGCACAACTTTGCGTTTTTTTTTTTTTTTTTTAATACACCTATGTGAATGCAAGAAGATGCAGCACACGTAACATATTGTAAAAATAGACCAATTTTATATATGCCCTGTGTGTGGGCAGAATTAATTGTATTTCTCACAACAACAAAACACACCTACTCACTCACATGCAGGAAGTAGGGTGTACAACTGGCAGGCCTCACAAACTGGTAATTATAAACTTGTAACATTATCCACCCGTTTATGTATTTCCTTTCATATATTTCACTTATAAAACAATTCACCCTTTTGAAGTCCTAGAAATCAGAGAATATCCCCCTATTTGATGATATAAGCCTGGGAAAGATGGTAAAGTGTTGACGATGAGATCCATCAGAAAGTGATAATTATGTCTGGGAACCGGCTTCACTTTAAAGACTGGAGATCAGACAGGAGAAAGTGTAATTAAATAATTCAGCAGATAGGCTTTTAACAAGACTAAACAGAAGCGCAATGTACATCATGTCACATCAAAAATGTTACTGCTGTGTTGGTAATGTGAATTTCTGTATCAAGAAACTAATTGTCTATCAACCCAATAAGAGAACATGAGATGACAGCTCACTGTACTTTTTAAATGAATAAAAAGTATATCTTTACCATTTTTACTTAGAATGGAGTAGGAAAGTTGAGAACCTTTGAAAGGTTTTTACCGTGGTCTGTATGCCTACTGGGGTGGTAAAAACTCACAGGGATAGTTAACAAAAAATTTACCAAATGTCACAATGGTTCATTGGGCAGAATTCATCTGGTGAAAGGCTTGCTGCGTAAATGGTTTGAACTGGTGCAGTAAGCACGGGACAACCACTAATCAACTCAGCCGTCTTCAACTTCCATAGTGGTTGGCAAGCTTTGGAATAGGCAACCAACCGCCAGACATTGCAAACCCAGGGTCTGTTAGGCCTGCAGGATCTACCTCACATACCTGTAAACTGCCTTTTATACCTGCTCACAGCTCCACCACTGAAACACTTTTGATTGGATTAAAGAAGCATGGGGCAGTGGAAGATGGGGCGGCCCATCTTACAACTGTGCTATAACCACCAGTATGACCAAGCCGTGAAAGCAGCTTTACCTTCCCTTTGGAGGGTGTTCCTCATTTCTTGTCATGTCGCTTGGACACACAGAAAAAAAAAAGTTAGAGAAGTATTAACCATCGGGTGCTACTATAGCGCGATTCCTACCATCATTTTTCGTTCCCTAGCTCACATTCTATTTATAGCCTACTAATCCAGAAACTTCTTTGTTTACTTTGGTAACCATTATAGCATCTTTGCAACCGCCCCTACTAAAAAAAAAAACTACCTCACCTTCTATTTCATGAAGATTCCCATTTAAAAAAAATACCTCACCTTCTATTTCATTAAAATTCCCATAAAGATTAGCCATTGAAACCAGTGGAAACAAGCATACCCTTACAAAAAATGTTGTTACGAGAGTTTTATAGTGGAGTGGTGCAAAGTGAAGAAAGGTCAACACGATATCTCCTTCAACATGGTCTCCTGGTTGAGGAAAGTTCCTGCCCCAAGTGAGATGGCCCAGTGATGTTGACGAACAAGAAGGTCCGTGGTCATAATGTGCCGGTATGGAGGTGCAAAAGAAAGGGTTGCCAGTGTGTTCAATCAGTAAGAAAGGGGAACAAAATGTTCCATTACACTATTTTGAATGGAAGATTCCACTGTAGTTTGAAGCTCTGTGAAATTTTAGAGCTAGTTTACCTCTGGAGCATCCGAATGCCAATGGAAGAAGTGCCAAAGCTTACTGGTAGATCCACAAATACTGTGGTTGACTGGTTCAATTACTGTCGGGAAGTCTGCTCCGAAATGGTATTTGTCAATAGGAGAGGAAAGCTGAATGGTACACCGCTCACTATAGACACACTATAGTAGGAATCACACTATAGTAGCACCAACCATCCTTTACCTTATATTATACTCCTAATCTGTCATTTTTTAGAACAGACATAAAGTTCCCTGAAAACCCACCCCAGACGAATATAAAAAAAAAGGTGATTACATATGGCCAAGTGAATGTTATTGACATAGGGTAATGGCAACAAACAGGGAATTGCATAAAATATAAATAAATATATTATATTATAAAACACATCCATGCAAGTTAAACAATATTAAAAATAAAAAAAAAACACTAAAATTACGGAAGTCTAACTTTACTAAAGTAACCTTATAAAGTTATTGTCACTGATTAGTCATGAAACTGAAGTTTTGTATCTACACCATGATACAGTTTACATAAGAATGTAAGATGACACGCACATACTCTACCTGACAATTCACCGATGTGTCACAGAGAACACGTGGGCTGAAGTAGACTGGAATAAAAAACTTGTTCTCTATAGCAACCAAAGAAGTTTTTTAATTTTTAAAACTTACAGACAAATTTAAAGTACCACAGCAGTTCATGTAACTGGTAGAATACAAAAGCATTGGTTGCAGGGTACAGATTTTGGTTGTTAAAATGACATGTACATTCTTGAAATGTTTCATGAAAAAATTTTGCAAGCTTTACTGAAATAATGTTTCAAATGTTAAAGTAAAATAAAAAGTCATAGTACAAATGGAACTAAACCCTGTTATACACACATGCCCCCGTCCCATCCTGGGCACTGTTATCTTCCTCCTTGTTACATTCTTTGGCCATCTCCATTAGCTAGACCAGGATGACTTAAGTCCAACGTAGGAACCGCAAGGAAGGACAGGATGTACCAGATATCCTGACGCACACACACGGCTCAGCTATTTTGACAATTGAAGCAAGCGATCAGGCAGGTAGGAATACTTATTGCAGAGGGGACATCATCTGTCTCCTTCTGCAATAAAGCTCCTCTGCCTGGTCACAAATTGTTAAAGTAGAGCCCAATTACTGAGTTGGAAATCTACACATAGGGCACAAGTTAAAGAATTTGCAGGAAACAATGCTACTCAAATTCTCTGACCTAGGGGTCATGTTTATGTGGAATTCCCAAACGACTTTTTTTTAAAGACCTGTTCAATCCACAATGAATACACCAGTGTACTTATAATGTGCTTGCACAGCCTGAATTTGTATGTCATGTTAAGTTCAGATCATGGGGTGAGCTTCTGAAAACAGGGGATCCTGGAGCAGGCTTCCTAAGACAGCAGATCAGGGTTGGAAAACTTTAGTTTTTGGTATTGATCGAGGTGATGTCGGCTAGCAGTCCCTAATGGGGGGAGTCGCACATGCAGCAGGAGTCCATGGAGGGCCCTGCTATCTCTGCCAGTACAATGGCCATGGCTGCCCCTCCTGGCGATCCAACATGGAGAGCAGGTGACACATGTCCCGGCAGATCCCGGTGCTCGCAGCTCACGTCCCCCCACCGGGGCTCTCCCACCTGTACAAATATCAGCAGCCCGAGCACACTCACCTTCCCTGGATGCACACAGCTGACAATTTCCTCATTTGTCCCCTCCCCGCCCCTACCTGACCGCCTGTATGCCCGGGTCTCTTCCTGCCTGGATCTCTTCCTGCCTGCCTCCCCTGCCTGTTGCTTCTCTGCTTCTTGTTTTGTTTAGTCAGGCCGGGCGATGAGGAGCCGTGCAGGGTGTACAGACATTAAATAATGAAAGCTGGCTGGAGTATCTTCCCTGCTGCCTACCTCCCTCCCCCTCCCTATCCTGCTTAGCAATCACTCCCTGATTATCCCCAGGACAGAATGAATGCTTGTGTCACTGATTTACACATTCCCTGCTCCTTCCTTCACTCATTGTCCTCTGCAGGTAAAACTCCATAACCACCATAGGTGTCTGTTAATATACTGACTGATAAAGTTTGGCAAAATAGTAGGAATCAGGGTTTTAAAGTAGAACTTTATTTAAAAAATAAATAAATAAATCACCCTCATTTACCATCCCTCCACACAAACCGAGGCCAGTAAGTAGCGCATGGCCTCAGCTTCCCTGTTTTCTCAGGCACTTGATGGAACAGTGAGTGCGGCCATCTTCTTCCGGGTTCTTTTTCCGCACCGTTGTGAGATTGGGTGACATGTCTTCCTGCAAATGTAAAAATAAAGTGCGGATCTCACCGTACATATATGAGATTGACCACTTTCATAAGAAAGTCCCTGATGACGTATGCTTCAATTCGGGCATGCGTTATCAATGGCTTTCCTATAGTGTAACAAAAAAGTGCTGCCAAGGCTCCTGGGATATGTAATGCAAGTGTCCCAGGAGGATGCCGATTTCTTTTTCGGTGTTTACAGCCGCAAAGTGGAACTCGCCAAAAGTTATAAAAGCATACCTATACTCAGAATTTTTATTTTACATAAAAGGATAGCCAACCCTTTTATGTAAGGATAGCCAATCCTTTTTTTAGTAAGGTAAAAGTTCTGTATGTTTGTTTATTTTTTAATACGTAGTGCCATTTTTTTTCATTTTAGATGTTTTTAATGCAGGAGTTTTTGGAAATTGCCCGGAATCCTTTGAAACAGGAAATACCCTTTCTATTTTCCCTCATGCACACTGTGAAGCAAGATGGCCAAAAAGATTGATGGTGCTGCGCTGGTTGAACTGGCACGAGACCAACTTGCTAACAATGTCAGAGGCTTTCTTCCCAATGACCACCAGGAAATGTAATATAAATTGGGCATATCATCATGACTAGGATAGGTCGCAAGCATCCCTTTTCCTTGACATCCCCCAACAACCTCCCCCTCCTTCCTCCCAGTCTTCCCCAAAAATCAGACCACACACCATATTTGGAAAAACTTTTTGGCTGGACAGCAGTTTATTTGTTCAAAACTTTAAAATAGAAAATTATCTTTATTATACATACCATTATAAAACCATAAATATTCACATAGCATTTAAACTGTACCATAACCGCTTTTTCTGGTGTTCAAGGTTTTATCAAACGTCACCACAGAAGTGCATCCGAGTCTGCCATAGCCTGATATTTTTGGCTCACAGCTGCTCCCCCCTGGCTCGGGCGCTGATATCATGCTTCCACAGACCTCCCATCTAGGCCCCCACCACACTCTCTCCTTTTCCATCAACCTTTAAAATCCCAGAGGACATCATAG
>NC_092858.1:130352883-130355020 GCF_032062135.1 Pyxicephalus adspersus
ACTTACAGTTCATTGTGATCACAATTGTAAAATCTGGTATAAATAAAAAATAATAAGGCATACCTAAATTATTTGCCAACCTGTGCAGATATTATTTAGATCATTCCTCTCTGATCAATAACATTTTCAAATGAAAACAAAAAGGAAAGCAGTCAATAAACATTTTGGTGCCCCTAGTTAGTGGTCAGTGTAGAAACAACCGTTTGCATTGGTAACCTGGTAACCTCAGAAGGAACACTGGTTGAGAGAGCCTTGGTTAGAGCCTTTGTCAAGTTTTTTTGACAATTGTGTCTGTTTTAGGGTAAAATTTCCTCCTTTATTTTGTCAGGGCAGGAAAACATAAAACTCACTGTAGTGAGAAAGGAAGGAGACCTTATAACAGTGTTTGTATCTCTGTTTATGCCTTGCTATCCCATGGAAAGCAACAGTACCCATTTCCTGTATGTCTATTATAGGGACAGGAATGAAGGATAAATCTATCTAATGATATCACAAATTTTATCTCTTACCCATTCTGTCCAAATCTAGAAGTGAAACATTTTGAAAAGTTCGACTCTGAACAGGCAGTCCATCCATAGTAAAAAATTAGTTATAAAACGAGTCCGGTGAGGTCACTCACCCTATTGCTTTTATTTTCTGTCTCTGTTCCCACCTGGTTCAGTGTTTTGGGTGTTTCACCCCTTCGGTTGTGTTCCCAACAATGTTAAACAAGGCAAAAAAATCTGATAGGAACCCTAATAATAGTTGCAACAGGGCTGCAAAACTTTCATTTGACGTGCTCTCACTTCTGGAGTTGCTGAGATAAAATAAACCTTGGTTAAGTTATTTATTGTAGCAAAAGCTGAAAATTCAGTTTTGGATGTACTGACTCCTTATACCCAGTGTGTTACAATGGAAGGCTTTCCAGAGTCATAGACAGTAAAAAGGTGATCAGATATGTAGAGAAGGTTTGTTTATCCTCTGGATGCAGACATTGCAGTCCACTGGTCAGAGAATCATCAGGAAGACTTCTCTGGCACCAACCTATCAGAAGGAAAGCAACACGACAATGACCCTGTTTGTATGTGCCTAGCTCACAGTTGTTTGTAGTAGTTACAATATGGATTGGAAGACTGATACTTTTTACTGTATCTACACCAATAAGGACATAAAAACGTATATTTTCTTTGTAGGTACCTACAATTCTCTAAACTAGCCTACTCTTCCATTAGGAATCAACCAGGGTTGGATTTTGATCAATTTAACTTAAAAGCACAAAGGCTTGGACACCAAAACCAATATTCCCTGTAAGTTTCCCCTTATTTTACACAGAACAACATATTACGCAGCTCGTACATTAAATAGGGGTTGTATTGAGGAGAATATTGTTATAATTTGTATCTATTCTAATATGAGATGTCTATATTTTTAATTGTCATAGACAAAAAATGTTGCTGGTAAAGAGGAGATGCAACTTCAATGAGTTCCATTGCTGATGTCAACATCTTTCAACTCTTCTTCTGTGATCCAGACTTCAGGTATTTTGATTGGCCTGTTGTAGCAGTTAGGTCATTTCAAAATCATACATTGAGTTGTGCATTGTGCAGAAAATATGAACAAGTAGGTAAGAATCCTAATAGCAGAAGAGACATGTCTCCACTATGACAAAAACCTGCCTGTCCATTCACTCATTTAAGCCTAAAGTTGCAACTATATCTGTAAAAACTACCTCTATGCTTTGGCTACCTATAGTACAGACTTGCATCGCCTAATTGTTAATTAATCACTGAAATCAATCCATTGCAATATAATGCGATTGTTTGTAACTGTCTAAATCGGTATAATTCAGCGTTGGGATTTTTTTCAAAGAACATGAATGTTGTCAGATGAATCTTTAGACCACCATTTTTATATGCAACTCAGCATGGGTTTGGACCTTCAATTTATCTTCATGATGAATGGAGCTGCCTTTCATGGTCATCACTGTTTAGATTGCATCAGCAGAAATCATTACATTTAGGAATGTGTTGTTGGACCTCTAAAGTCTGTTGTAGCCCTGGGGGGTACTTGAAGTGCATGGCAAAACTGCAGTAAAAATGCCAACTGATCTGCATACATTTGCCATACACAGTGTGTATATAATAATAATTATTATTAT
>NC_092858.1:130355257-130359592 GCF_032062135.1 Pyxicephalus adspersus
AAGTTTGAAAAAATGGGTTTTGAGTGCTCTTTTAAATGAGCAGAAAGTAGGAGCAAGCCGAATTGGACGAGGAAGACCATTCCAGAGAGTTCAGGCAGCTCTAGAAAAGTCCTGTATCCGTGCGTGTGATGAGGTTATGAGTGAGGAAGTCATTAGTAGGTCATTGGAGAGTGGTCAGAAAGGTAAGTGGGACCAAAACTGTGGAGGGATTTGAAGGCAAAGCACAGGAGCCTGAATTTGATTCTAGTAGTTTTTTCTAGTATGGCAAAAGAAGACTCAGAAATACTGGGTTTATGTATACTACATTACTACATGTGTATACACTTAAATAATTCCCAGATTAGTGGGATAGTAACAGAGGTTTCTGCACCAAGGATACCTGCCAGGCATTTGTTCACAGAGGGACCAGGTTTTTATCAATACACAGAGCTGTTTGTCAATTTTTGCCATCTTTTCAGGGATTATCTACGTAACAGCCAGGAAACCTAAATGTAACAGGGCAATGTGACAGATCATCTTTAAAGCTCACCCCATTCCCACTTATATTTACATTCCCTCTGCTCCCCGCCACTCTGTTCCTTTGTAGTTTTAGCCCTGTGTAAGCTGTATGCTGGAGCTTACATGAGATTTATGAAGTCACCCCTTCTGTCATTTGACAGTGCCTGGGTCTGAAGGTTGGTTGCTGAGGCCAAGCACTGCATTGTAGGAGGTCACATTGTTCCCCAGTATGTGGAGGCACCAGGTATTTTGTGGCAGCTGCGGGAGGACTGCAAAGGCAAGTATACATACATCAGGGGTAGGTCTTACAGCGAATGTGTGTCTACAATATTATTATTAACCTGTATTATTAAAGCACCAACGTATTACTCAGCAATCCTGTCCAAAAGAGCTTACAATCTATTAATTGGAGGAAGTAACCTAGAAAAAATTTACATATTCCCAAAAAATAGTTAAAGAATGTTAAAACAAATCACTATTAACCTCTGTAGCTTTAGACAATGTGAAAGAGGTTCACAGCAGAGGCAAGAAAAAGGATAACTTCTTCCCTTTAGGGCCATTTATACCAGTCATTTACATACCATCTATATACATTATGATGTGCAATGGATTAGGGCAGTCTATTCAGGATGCCTAACACACTACAATGGTGTTAGAATAGTCCTTGCAACATTTATGTACTGCAATGAACTGCAAGACAATTACTGATAGTGTATTGTTGTACTTTGCAATGCAAGTGCATTGCAAAGGTGTGCTGAACAGTGCCCATTATGTACAATGCTGTGCGGAGTGGTGTAGCGCATCAGAAGTCTGGTTTTTATTCCCTTGTGTTGGATTAGTCAGCCTATTTAAATAGATAAGTTGCTTTAACACAGAACACGCAACTGGCCTTACTGGTGGGAATGGGTCCTAAAGTGTCATCTCTGTACACTATGCTGAAAATGACAAACATGCTGGAAGTACACAAAAATCGATGTTAAGGTATCTGACATACAGAAAGCTCCCATTTTTTAGCATGACAACGCAGCTCTGAATATCATGTGTCCCAATCATGTGGTGTCTGTCCTGCTTACTTCATTTTTGATGGCTTGCAAAGAACAACCCCTCCTTGTGCATAAGCTTTTTGACAAACTGCAAATAAGGTTTGGTATTGATTTTTACAGCAATAGCCTAACTTCTGTTTACTCTTTCATAAATCTCAGCTGCCCTATAGCTGTCTATGCCTCTGGCATTCTCGCAAATATTTCCTCGAACTTCCAATGGTTCGGCGAACCGATTTTGCTAAACCATCGGAAGAGGGAATGAAAACAGGAGGATTCCCAGAGCTGCATTCAGCCCTGGGAATCATCCTGTTTGGGATCCCCGGGGCACTAGAGGTTAATTAACGCCTAGTTCTAGGAGATCGCAGAGGATTTCCAAAATCCTCCATGATGCACCCTTGGAAATCCTCCTGTTCAGCAAGAGCTCGAACTCTTGGCGAATCAGAAGGCCGTTCTCGCTTACATTTTCACCGTGAGATCGAACTTAATATTCTCGCTCGCTCATCCCCAGTCCAGAAAGCAATACTCCTATTCCTGGTGTGGATTTCTGTGACTTTACTAAGTTATAATTGGCCTTTTGGTTTCATATTCCTGTTGCAGTTGTTATTTTCTTTCCAATTTTTAATGGATTCAACTGTTCTTTGATGACCAAAATTTAGGATATTTTTCTTTATTACACAATACTGATTGGTATTTCTATACAACTTTATAATGAACTTGTTTTAATAGCCCTTGTATCAATATGATTGTTTGTTTTCTGTATTCTCTAACAAATCTTGGGTCTTACAGAAACGAGTATATTTATTTAGAGATCATGACACTTTCTTTGTACACAGATGGATTCCATTGAATGAGTTATGTGACTTCTAAAAGCAGTTCATTGCAGCAGACATAATTTGTGTTTGACAGCAAACACAGTGAATATTTACACAATCAAATTATTTATTTTTTCATTCCTGAAATGGTTTAAAATGTATGTAAAGCATCGTAGGAGTATTTCTTATTCGTGTACAATGTACTGGTTCTATATAAATACCCTAAATATTAATATATGTATCCTTACAGCTATATTTTTGATGACCCATTTTAGTAACCCATTGATGACCCTTATTTTTTTATATAAAATTTGCAATACATTAGCATGTCTGTCAGCCTAATGAAAAGCAGCACCGTGGCTAAGTGGTTAGCACTTTAGTTTTTGCAGCACTAGGTCCCAGGTTCTAATCCGGCCAGGGCACTATCTGTATGGAGTTTGCAGGTTCTCCCTGTGTCTGCGTGGGTTTACTTCGGTTTCCTGCCACATTCCAAAAACATGCACTTAGGTTAATTGGCTACCCCCCCCAAAAAAAAATGACTGTGATGACTATGGATTTTGTACAGTGCTGCGTAATATGATGGTGCTATATAAATACTGTGTAAATATATTAATCAGAAATATCAAGGTTATGCACAAATATTTAATAGCTAGACAAATCGGCATGGCTCTTAGTAATTTGGATGCTCCTAGTTTTCTTTTTTAAAGCAATTTAAGTCAAACTTTTATACAATATGACCAAAGTTAAACATAGAAGTCATGAGAACATGCAAATTAAATTGTAAGTTTTTACTGACAAAAGAAATTCTTAAAGCATCATTTCAAGTCATTGAAACATATACAATATAATTTATTCTCTTCCCATGAACTTTACTGCTTGGAAAAAGAATTGGTAGATGTCTTCCATCTGGTGAATTCCATGGTATTTTGTATATTCTTTGTGAATTCCTTTAGGTTTCATGTAAATTAACTTTGACCTTTTAAATAGATAATTGATACCTTGTTACTGAGAGTGGCACGTTTTCAGCAAAATAATCTTTGCTTAAGTAACCTAAAATTGTTCTCTGCACAGATGATTCTGATTTTTTCTAACTATCTGTGTAACCTTTTACTAACTACCCTTGTCCTGTCAAAACTTTTTGGTTTTTTCCTTAGTTTAAAAAAAAATTTTTTAAATATAATGCCTCACCTAAAATAGTTAAACAAAATACAGACAATAGGGTTAACTTACTAAATTTGTCCAATCTTCTCCTCCAGCAAAGTGGTTTAATACTCTGCATAGAAATAAATCACTTAGTTGGGGAATGCCATGAAGCGTTCTCGACTTTAGCCATCCTATCCTTCAAACAATGTATATATATATATATATATATATATATATATATATATATATATATATAATTATATATATATATATATACGCACTTTTTTCAATCCATTTTTTTATTAAAGTTTTAAAAAGAAAAATTTATATTCCAAATGATTGGATTCCAGTATTATGTTTAGAGATGAGCGAATCGATGCTGACAAAGTGTAATTCTATCCGAATTTCAGAAAAAAATTCGATTCGCAACGAATCGGAATTTCCTCGCGATTCGTGGTAACGAATCGCAATTTTTTCTAAAATGGTGGCTACACGTGTGAGGACATGGGGCAAGGAACTCTGGGAAGGCGGGATGACCCATAATGCCATGCATGCAGCCAATCAGCGGCCAGCCAGCCCTGTGATGTCACACCCCTTTAAATAGCCTCAGCCATCTTGGATTAAGACATTTTACAGCTTTCTGAGTGCAGAGAGAGACGTGTGCAGGCACTAGGGAGAGTGTTAGAAGAAACCTCATTGTGTTAAAAAAACTGAAAAATCGATTTATAAGTGCAGGGAAAGGATAGAGAGGAATCATTTCACAGCATCTTAGCGCAGGGAGAGACGTCAGAAGGTGCTAGGGACAGTGCTAGAAAAGCGATTTACAAGTGCAGGGAAAG
>NC_092858.1:130360488-130382804 GCF_032062135.1 Pyxicephalus adspersus
AGCAGCTACTGCCCAGCCAAGATCTGGAGGAGACATCCGCCGCTTTCTCCGCTAGGCAGGCAAGTAGTGATGAGGAGAGTGGCGTGGGAGGTGGTGTTGCGAGCAGTCAGGCTCCTGACCCAGAGACTGTTGAGGAGGACATCAGTGACTTGCATACACTACTCGATGATGATGAAGCCAATCGCACTTGGGAGCCGGGTGAGGAAGGGACTTCATCATCATCAGGAGAAGAGGGTGGCAGCTTGCCCGTGAGGCAGCGGCTGAGCCAGCAGGGTGGTAGCATGGCTGGTAGTCAGCAGGGTGGCAGCAGTGGGAGGTGGGGAGCCAAACGTGCCCGGGGTAGACCACATGCTTCGCAGCAGCCTACCTGCCCAGGAAGTAGTGGTGCAGGGGTTCACGGAGGCATCAGCGGTAGCAGTCAGTCAGTGCAGACTGTTTGGGGGAAAATCACCTACTCGGCGGTGTGGCAGTATTTTGTTAAGCCCCGGAGGAGGTTAACATGGCCATATGTAGAATATTTGGGCAGAAGGTGAAGCATGGCCAGGGTGCCAATGTTGGCACCACGGCCCTGCGTCAACATATGCAGCGTTACCATAAAGTGGCCTGGGAGAACCGTGGCTCCGATGTGGTGGTCCAGCCTGCCGCAGCAACCACTGCGTCACCCAGTGGCACGCACCGGCTTTCAGGCAGTCAAGGCTCCACCACCTCAGCCGAAGGGAGCTGTATGTCATTTCTGTCTTCTGCTGGTCCAGATGCTCCTGCTCCTCCTACTCCTCATCATTCATTCTGTCAGCAACCGATCACCGAAGCGATTGCCAAGAGACAACAGTATGCATGCACTCATCCAACGGTGCAGAAGCTGAATGTGCTCCTGTCCAAGTTGCTGGTGCTGCAGTCCCTCCCTTTCCAAGTGGTGGACTCTGCACCTTTCAGAGAACTGATGGCTTGTGCAGAGCCGAGGTGGAGAGTCCCAAGCCGTCATTTCTTTGCGGAAAAGGCAGTACCAGCCCTGCACAAATATGTAGAATAGAAGGTGGGCCAGTCCTTGAGCCTGTCGGTGTCTGCCAAAGTGCACAGCTGCGCCGACGTGTGGAGCTGTAACTACGGTCAGGGACAATACATGTCCTTTACGGCCCACTGGGTGAATGTGATTCCTGCACAGCCACACCAGCAACTTGGCCAGGTGACACTGCTTCCGCCTCCACGTTCCCACGCCGCTGGTCCTGCTACAACGTCCGCCTCTGCCTCCTCATCCTCCACCGTGTCCTCAGCTTCCACTACAGGGACAATTCACAGTGCCACTCCAGCATACCACATGTGCAGGGCACGGCGGCGTCACGCTGTTCTGCACCTGGTTTGCCTGGGGGAACGGAGTCACACAGGGGAGGAACTGCTCAGTGTGATTCATCAAGAGATCGAATCATGGCTTTCTCCTCAACAACTCAAAATCGGAACCATGGTGACCGACACCGGGAAGAACATTGTGTCTGCGCTGCGTGAAGGAAGGCTGAGCCATACACCCTGCATGGCACACATCTTCAATCTAGTTGTCAAGCAGTTCCTGAAGTCTTCCACCCATTTGCAAGACATCATAAAAATGGCCAGGAAACTTTGCATGCACTTCAGCCACTTGTACACCGCAAAGCACACCCTCCTTGAGCTGCAGCGGCAGAACGGCATCCCCCAACATAGGCTGATATGCGACGTTTCCACCCGTTTGAATTCCACCCTCCATATGTTGGACCGACTATATGAACAGAGAAAGGCCATCAACGAATTCTTGATGATCCAAGCGGATAGGACTACTCCAATGTGTAACTTTAATGTCAGCCAGTGGCAGCTCATGCCTGACACCTGCCGTTTGCTCAGGCCCTTTGAGGAGGCCATGTTATTTGTCAGTCGCAAGGACTACGGGATGAACAACGTCATTCCACTGCTTCATGTCCTGGAACAGATGCTGGTAAGCCTGGCTGGTCAGGGGACTGGAGACGTGGCGCCTAGATCTCACTGCCACATTAGCCCTGTGGGGGCTGAACTGGAGGAGGAGGAGGGAGACATTAGAGCAAAGGCAATGTATACCGAAATGGGTGTTTTTCTACTCAGGTGACGGGAGAGGAGGAGCAGGAGCAGCCAGAGGAGCAAGAGGGAGATGAGGAAGATGAGGCAGAGGACCCAGACACACTGTGGCAGTATGCAGTGGGGATGGAAGCAGGGAGTCCCTCCGAATCACTTGCAGAAATGGCCTGCTGCATGCTCACTTGCTTGCACAGTGACAATGACAGCCGAATTGTCACCATTCGGCAGAGAGATGACTTCTGGCTTTCCACCTTGTTGGACCCTTGCTACCGGTCCAAAATTGGGGCCTTTTTTACACCCGCTGAGAGGGAGAACAAACTGAACTACTACAGAGACATCCTATGTGGTCAGTTGGCCGCTGCCTATCTGCGCCATTGTCCGTCCTCTCGCAGGTCTGACGGGGGGGGCCTTCTGCACTGACAATCCACTGCCATGGCTGCTGTGGATGGGTGGGGTGGCAGGAGCAGTACCAGTTGCATCAGCAGAAGCCTGAGTCTAGAGCCGCTGATGAGCAGCTTTCTGCACCCGCATAGTGAAGAAACTACTGATTTGACTGTTTTGGACCCACTCCTGTTTTTTTTGGCATTACAATACTGATGGATTATTGAGCAAATGCTAACCGAGCGAAGTCATATGCTCCACAGACAGAATCCATTTTTTGTGGGTTATTGTTCTGATGGATCAGAGGAAGGGCAAAATAATCAGTGACGTCAACACAAACTTACTGCTGACACCCTCTCCCCTCTCTCGGGGGGGCTCTACTTGTATAAGCAGTTAATAGAACAGGTTCTGTAGACATCTATGTGGAATCAGCTGATGATGGTGTAAAAGGAGTGTGCTTCTTCTTGACACTAACATGGACCTGTAAGGCTGAGTTCATACTTGAGTTATTTGGTCAGTTTTGGCCCCATGACTGCCCAAATAAGTGAAGTGTGCAGTGATTCTAATAGCGACGCATGTCATCTGCATGTCATACTGACTCACAGTATTATTTCACTACCACAGCAGACTCCATATGCGTGTTACTGCAATGCACAGTGTTCTACACCACTATCAAGTTTCTCTGCAGGCCGGAAATAGACGTTTTTTAACTCGATTCACAGCGAATAAATTCGGATCAAAGCAAATCTTTTCGAAAAATTCGGCGAAACGGCCGAATCGAATTTTTGAGAAATTCGCTAATCTCTAATTATGTTTTAAAGAACAATCATTTTTGAAGGTTAGGCTCATAAAGTATACAAACAACATAACAAGTCCAATGTCTATCTGTATAGAGGCAAAAAGTATGTAAGGCCACCCATATAAGGGATTTTTAATATTGATTATAGTCCATGGAAAATAAACAATGGCTTTGGGGGGGATATACCCTTTCAGGGTCAACATTTCACCCTCCCTACCAGTGGGTTGGCCGCACCCTAGTATATCTAGGGGTGCAACTGAAGTAAACAATTAAATGTATGTAAGAAGACGAAGAGAGATAGAAACAGAAAAAAAGAAGAGAACCTCTGGAAGGCTGGGGCAGGGAAAAGGAATGGACATGTGGACAGGTTTTCGCACGTTGTAGCATTGATTAAACTTAAAGTAGGTAAGTGTATCATCAATAATGCAACATTAAAATATCAAACTTCTTTGGTCCCACCCCACTGGCATGTAATAATCAATCAAGGGTGACCACAACAAACTGCATCAATACTTACCAATCTGTACTTAACAAAACAAATGTTTGTAATATACCCGTGAGGAAGCCCCTTTGGGCGAAAGCATCGGGTAACAAGACGTTTATTTGGCTTATCTACGCTATATGTTAAGTAAGCATACCTAGCACAGAGCTTTTATGACTAGTTCAGCATGAGTTCACAGGCTGAGACTGTAGGCCGCATGGTCTGTAGAGGAGCTGACAGGCGCTATCTTGCCTGCAACGTGGGCTAGAGCTGCCTTAGCTGACAGCTTGGATTGTCACGGTCAAGTCAAGGATGCCATCAACTTCAGTACCGCTGTGTAGTGCAGTGGTCGGGGATGCGGAGGAGAGCTGAGAAGCTGTGATCCGCGACAGATTAGCCTGTAAGGCTCTTCGTCCCTGCACAATACTGAGCCCATTTACGGAGCTACCATCGGCTGGTCCCGCGCATGCTCACTCCATATATATTATTTTACAGCTGCAGGTGATTAGGTATTTTCTCCAAAATTTTTCTCCATAAATTTGACTTTATCTTACCAAGATGCCTGAAACTTTACTTAATGCCCAGGGCCTTACATGGCCTATTTATCAGCAGTCACCAATATTTCTTGCAGCAAGCCACAGTCATGTGGTATAAATAATATATACATTGATCATGAAGTAGTGACATTGTTAGAAATATGTTCGCAACAGTGTTAAATTAAAGTATATTTAGATCCAAAAATAGTGTTTCCGAATATAGGGAAAATATTGATATTGCATGTTTGATATGTATACATCAAATCAAAACCATAATATTGCTATTGAACTAACGTGTAATAACATTCTTAAGCGTGCAACAGACTATTCAACTAATTCCACACTTAGTAAGGATCAGGGTCACCAACTCGCCCTTTTCATGATTACTGATATTAAGACATTACACACATGTTCCGTTGATTAGATGTAAAAAGTCACAGAATTGCATTGCACATTTAAAGTAATTAAAGTGAACCTGTCACATGCAGTTCAGAAACCTAAGGGTCATTTCAGATCCGTGGAGAACCATTTTTTTTCTTATTTTTGTATGTGGCTGCACATGGCTGTAGCAGTTTACAGCGCATTTCCCAAAGATGACAAGTTGCTTTTCTGTCAAGTTTCACACCATGAATGTAATGGGGCCCTTAAGGACCATAGAACAGGCACCCTAAAATTTCCACAAATACCTTTCGTGTGTTTTGAACCCTTTTCTATTCTGTGCACTTAGATCTTAAAGTCTTTGATTATAAAGGGCTTGACATTAGCTCCTTTTCAACAAAGCTGCACCCATGCCATGCCCCCCATGCCACCACACCCCCACCGCTCTATAAACCTAAAAAAGTATCACAGCTTGTAATAACAGAAGTGACTTCACCAGTTTGCAGGAAGATCAGCCATGATTTAATAAGATTAAGTTTAGACCTTTGCAAATAATGCACCACAGAATAATGGAGCTCATCGGGCACACAAAACTTCTCTGTGTAAAATAAGAATTTGCATATACCGAGGTGATGTCTAAGTCTTTATAGGGCACACAGTTGGGAATACCAGTGAAGTGTACAGTTTAAAGTAAGTGCATACTTTATTTGTAACCTGACAAAATAAAATTACTATTGTGTTAATGAAGGTAACCCATCTGGATAAATTAAAATCTATATTTCTGTAAGACAAAAAGATAAGCACAATAATAGTTAAAAATTCAGAGATATAGCTGATAATCACATTGTGTTAGGGTTAACAATCTGCACCAGAACTGCCCATTTTTCCAAATTCTCCGCACTTAATTTGCACTGCACAAAAGGAAATTTTTATATCATGAAAATGGCAAGATGCTTTTATTTTGCAATGTACATGCACTGGCACTATGTGAAAATCTGGTCATGCTCATTGACCTTGGCATGTAGGGGTATTTATTACCCATTGTTATACTTCGACATCTTTGTTATAGGCAGCAACATTTTAGCATAGAACATTTTCTCCTAGTGTGACAGTTTCTTGTCATTGGTCTCCCTCTAATGGCCACTTGAAAAATGAAAGATTGTCACAAAGCATTTCACATAAAATATACATGACTGTACTTTCTGTACTTTGTAATAACACATTCAGTAATGTGCCTATAGACATTCATTGGTGCTATTACCAGATTTGTATTCAAACAGTGTAGTAGATACAGACAACCAAGAATGATAAAACTTTGGCTATCCTTTTAAAAAAGGCCAGTTTCTTTAAACAGGTATATATGTTTAAAGTCCCAATAGAAAGACTTCTCCACTGGTTAAATAATGTTGAAATCTAGTTTTATATAAAAAGAAAATATATTGTATTTTCGGAAACAGTGTAATTATTTGAAATTTGGGATGTAATAGCATGCGTGGGGGGCTGGATTTCCAACACACATGCTTGCATGTACACAACACAGAGATGTGCTTAAAGACATACCATTCATTCATGCTCATCAATCCCTGTTTATTTTGGATCATCCCATGTGGGCAATGCAAAATAATTCTGTCCCTGCACACACCTCTATTTTGTGTGAAAGAACCTCCCTCCACATACACACAAATAGGGGTTGCTTCTTTTATACAGAACATTATCTGATTATCCGGGTTATTACCCTGCGTAAAATAATAAATGTGTGCATATATTTTATATAAGTTTCTGCCAATAATGGGAAAAATGTGTGGTCAGTTACCGTGAACAGCTTTAAACACTATTTGGCCCCTCTGGCACACACAGTGCAGGAGATGGCTGGGTTAAGCAGTGGCAGGAAAGGCTTCCGTCCACAGCCAGGTCCCAGTGACAGCAAAAACGATCTTTGGGCTATACATTGCATTTAAAAAACAACTCTACCTAAATGTATTATAGCAGGGTTTATTAATCACTACTACTTTGTATACCAAAAAGCATTTTGCTCATGAAGCCCACCGAGGCTGTTTTTTTTACGTATTCAAATATCATTACCACTGATAACAAGATCCTGTATGATGTTGCCTTACATATGATGATCTGATGGAGATCTGAGTTCTGCTCTCATCAGTGGTAAATATGCAAAGAGTTACTACAACTGTTTCTCTTTATATTTCAGTTATAATTAAATAATACATCTGCACACTTAATTCACTGCAGCATTGTATTTTAATTGCATTTAGTAATTGTTCTTTTTTTGGCATTTATTACGTCTTTCAACAACTTTGAAAATTTCACATTAAGTTTAAATCAGTTACATTGCTTACAAATATCAAAAAAGCGGCAATATATAGCTTGTCTTGCTGGGGTTAATAATTCAAAAAGCTATGCTCAAATCTGTGAAATCTCTCATTCTGCACCCCCACTTCATATATAGATTGTTCATCAAAATAACTTGCATGATGAAGGCATACTTGTGAAAATTATTTTGGGCAACTAGATTTTCTATCCCACTTAAAGCAGAACTTAAACCATCAAAACAAAAAACGTTGACCAAGCAGGTCCTTGATTGCACATGTGATGTTCCTCATGCAAAAATATGTTTATCTGCCTGATCACAATCTTTTATTTAAACCTTGCCCATCTTGTCTGGCTAGGCCAGGATTATGTAACATTTTACCTGACACTTCCCAGCATCCTGCACTGAGTTACAAATGTTCAGCTCAGTGTACTAAGAAAAGAAGATTGAGAAGCAAGTAACTATTTTGTGTTGCAGAAGAGACATTGTTTATCCTCTCTGCAATAGGAATCCAGGCTACCCACACATTTCTGTTCTGTTCTGTCCCACAGTTCTGTTTTAAATAACATTGAAGTGATCAGAAAGGAAAGCCAAGGTAGCTCATACATTAATATTTTACTATTACATTTGACAACTAACAAAAAATTAGGCTTAAATGACCTTACATTAGGTCAGTCAGCAAACTATCTTAAGCCCATGTGACCAAAGTGATTAAAAGGTTTTAGCTTTTTAGTGCTCTGAGAGTGTTTGTCACAGGATTTTTTCATGAATCACATGGACTGGTTATACATAAATTTCTTTCAGTGCAGATTGCCTTGAGAAATTGATTAATATTGCTCCAACCCGGCAAATATGAACAGATCATCCTAAAATACATTGATTGTATTAACTGTACAGATCTTCCATTCAGTATATTAAGTTAATGCATTCAAACATTTGTGGAAAATGATGGCTGGATGCTGAGTAGATGATTAAAGGGTCATTGCTTCAATTAGGTAGATTTACTACCCCAGCCCCAGGAGACATTTTGACCTAATTATCTGTGAATATGGATATCTTCTCCAACATTTGTTGGCAATACATCAGAAATGAATAGTACCAGTGTTTTTCATGTTGCTTTTTGTGTTGGAAGTGCGGTAGGTTTGAATATTTTAATTAATTAGAAATTGTTAATAAAACAATGAGGCTTAAATGTTGATATTTGTTTAGTTTTAAAGGAAGCTGTAGTATGTAGGTCAGGAGATCTAAATACCGAATAATAGGACTACTAAGCTACTAATAAGGGTTTTACGGGTTTCCTATACAATCTTCTCTTTTGTGCACTAGTGTCCAGCTGTGTATCTAGAAATATTGCTTTATAGATGACATACAAACTAAAGGTAATACCTATTGACTTTTCCGTTTACCTTACGTAAACACCCTTAGTGAGAAGTAGTGACTTTGGTATTGTACAGTAGAATGAAACAGCAGAGGACAGGGCAGGACAGGTGGGCTGCGGCAAATTTCAAACTCAAAGAAGCTCCAGGTACATCCTGATCCTAGGATCTAATAAGCTCTAAAGGGCCACATGGATTGATCTGGGAACTTACATATATATTTTCCACAAGCTGCATCCATTACAGCACTGTTTAAACACATGATGCTTGCAGATGCCTGCACCCCAGCACTGTCGTTACCTGGAGTATCTTTTAGTTCAGGCCAGATTTAATTTACAGCTACAGTATGTCCATAGTCTTGATCAGGGCCGAAATTCTTGCATTTTGTGGAAGACCTTCAATTCTGTTTTAGGCAGAGCTGGGATCTTTTTCTTTTATCATTCTTACCCATTCCACACTTCCATAGGTCAAAGCATTCACATACTGCAGATCTAAATGTACATGTATATAAGCATATTTTTTTTTATCAAAAATATGGTGTCCACCAGGACGGTCCATGAACAAGGAACGACAAGCGCTGTAGACACGCCAGATTCTCATCCAATATCAGCAGGCGATATCACTTTAGTTTTAGGAATATTACTAATGTTTATGCTATGTTGCAATTTCCAAAACATCTATTATACCAGAAACATGATAACATGGATATCTGTTTTCCCTATAGATGTGGATACAGCTTTTCTACAGTGCCAGCTTCTGGTGGCTGTTCTGATATGCAGTGGATGCCTACCTAGTGGTTAAAAGGTCAGCAGGAATAAGGTATGTAAACACTATGTATAATAGACATAGAGAGAATGATGAGAGAAGATAAAAACATCCTACAGGATGTTCCTACACTCTAGAAATCAGACAAAACCTACATAACATAATCATACAAATACTTTATAATAAAGTAAACCCATGCTTTTCAATACATGACAAAGCAATAGTTTTTTTCCCCCTCTCCCCTGCAGCTTCCCAAGTTTGAGTTCCTGCATCTGCACATCTGTTGTTGCCATTATGGCAAGGTATTATTCTCCTTGGTAACATTTATTAATAAAATTCAAGCAAGCAAGAAGTCAACCAGGAACTCTAAAAATCATTTAATAAAGCTCTCCAAGGCTGGAGAAGATACACTTGCATCGGTGAAGCTGGGTGAAAACATTTGCTAACAAATAGTAAAGGACTTTTAAGAAATCCATTCCAGCTTCACTGATGAAAGTGTATGCTCTCCAGCCTTAGGGAGCTTTAATAAGTTAATATTACACAGTATTTATATAGTGCCAACATATTACACAGCACTGTACAAAGTCCATTGTCATGTCACTAGTTGTCCCTCAAAGGGGCTCACAATCTAATGTCCATACCATAGTTATATATCACTAACAGAGTCTAAGGTCAATGTTGGGGGGAGCCAATTAACCTAACTGCATGCTTTTGGGATGTGGGAGGAAACTGGAGTACCCAGAGGAAACCCATGTAAACAGGGGGAGAACCTGAAAACTCCATGCAGATAGTGTCCTAGCCGAGATTCGAATCTGAGATACAGTGCTGCTAAGGCAAAAGTGCTAAACTCTAAACCACCTCGCAGCTTTAGGAGACCATGTCCTAAATGTCAATAAGATGGCTCTGTTCATCTGTCTCTATTCGGCAATCAAGGTGTCTTTGGATAGTTTCACCATTATGTAAATACACTGACAAAACAAAATATCGTTCTTTTTTTTAAATAATCTACAGAGGTAGGTATATGCATATGGAGTTGTATTCTGTAACAAAAAAACAAATGTATCCTTGGCATTCCTTTGAAGGTTCATGGTCCAATGGGCCAATGAAACAGTTAGTAGCTTGTGCAAAAAGGGACGCCAAGATGCATCATCACTGCAGCATTTTTTTTCTTTTGCCTGCATAGAATCAGGCCAACATAACATCAAGTCAACACAACATTGTTTTTATCTTTATGATTAATATTAACTCCATGCCTTCATTCATTAATATCCTGGAATGTGTTTCTGGTTTTACTAAAAAAAAAAGAAAAAAAAAAAGACCAAAATATGTTTGAAATTCATGTGTGTCGCATTAAAACAGTCGAAAAATGCATTACTGGAATCTGTAAATGTAGTTTTTACATTTTTCATGTACAGACAAATAATGGAATGTGGAAAGAGTGTTCAGATAAAATCAACTATAATTTTTCCATCATTTACCAATTTCATGGAATTCCACTGAATTATTATGCAACTGCTGACCTTCTAGTTCTTAGACACTGGCTTCAATGCTTTTGCCTCCTGGAACAAGGTAGCAGTACATTGCAGTAAAATGACATTGTTAAATATTTCTATGCTTATCCTGGCTAAGAGCATGGCAGCCAGGTAATTACATTCATTGAGAGGGCAGCAGTGGCAGCCTACATAATTCTCTTATGACAGGTGCACTTTAAGCAAGTCTCAAATGTTTAGAAAGAGCATGGAAGTAAAGGTAATGGTAGCTCAACAAATCTGAATGTACATTAGAACTATTTAAAATAATTGCATTTAAAATGAGAATTAATTTAAATTAATTAAATTTAAATTTAATTAATTTTTTCCTTTTATGTTTGCATTGCAGTACAATTGTCCTTTATCATATGATGACTTGGGGTCTGGCACTTCTGCTTTGTATACAAGGAGTGGCTATGCTCTATTACCCCTCAGTGTCTAGGTGAGTATATCTGTTCTGCATGTGTTATTTGGTAGCATTTAGCTGTGCGTTCTTATGTCAACCTACTATGAACAAATCCCTGCACCTGCCAGGATTTACATCAAACTGGGACAAATCACTGCAAGTGAAGTTTTGTTGTGTTTGTGAAATATTTTAATATGCTTTATTTTTCAGCAGATCAGCACAGGGCTGGGGACCTACATAAAAACACTGGGAACACAATTGACCTAAACTTAGGTAGCTCCTCTGTGGCTTGAGAATTTTGTCTCAAGGTGTGCATGGAAAACTTCATGTGTTCATTTTTCTTTGTTGCCATCTTGATTTTCATTGACCTAAAAAACTTTCCACCCTGCAGTATTTAAAAAAAAAAAATGTTTTGCTGCCAGGAAAATTTGCTTCTGTGGTCCAAAAAGTGCAAAATATTTGTTTTATAAAGACTACCAAGTTTGCTAACCCTTCCAAAATATCTTATGCAGCCATCCCACATTTCCTTTTATGTGAATTTTCTTTGGTCCAATTGCTTCCTTCCACTGATTCTTTTTGCATGTGAAGCTCAGTGTACTGCATTAGCATGTTTTAAAGCCAGGACAAAGTAACTCTTTTGTGCATGGGTGGAAATCATATGATTCCATCCTGGCCAATGAATATAGCCAAGAACCAGTCAGGAACGTAGCCAGTGGGCCCCTGTGCAGAATTGATTTGGGACCCCCTGCTAAATTGACAATACCCTTGTGGGGGCTCCTTGTGCAGTGTGGCACCCCATTATGTCTGCCGCTGACAAAGATTTTGAAACCAACAAAAGACAACAGTGCCAGTGATGGAGCAACTATAGATATTGTTGCCATTGCAGTGCTGGAAGGGGGCACTTTGATAATAAGTCATTATGTGCAAATATGCTGTACATGCTTGAAGATTATGGTACACCCTGGCCCCAGGCAGCAAAGTTAGATTCTGCTTTAAGGTTATCTCATCTCCTTTTATCTCATCTCATCTTCCCTGATCTGTGGGCATTAAGTTGGTAATCTGTTCTGATAATTTTGTGAACATGCCTGTCCCTTTTGCTATGCTGGCCCTGATTTATTAAAGCTCTGCAAGGCTGGAGAGAAAACACTTTCACCAGTGAATCTGGGTAAACCAACAAACCTGGGATGGATCTGGTCCAGGATTGCAAGCATTTGCTAGCAAATAGCAATTGACATTGAAGAAATCCATTCCAGGTTTGCTTGATCACCCAGCTTCACTGGTGAAAGTGTATTCTCTCCAGCCTTGGAGAGCTTTAATAAATCAGGCCCATTGGGTCTTACCTTTACCTGCATTACCCTAATTGAAAATGTTTTGTCTAGTGCTCTACTTCTTAGTGGAAGTATTCTACCACAGTGAAAAAAAGAAAGTAGTTTGCCAAAATGTAGCACAGACTTACCTGCTAAAAAGAACCCCTCCAGCACTGCAAAGCTCTTCCACCATTGCTGATGGGATTCCATTTGCACCTAATCTTATACTGAGTTAGGAGCCTTTGCCTCTTGATAGGCTGGAAAGAGATTACATAACTTTTGTGCCGATTACTTATCACTGCCACAAAACTCTACACTGAACTGAGCAAGCACAGCTTGGTGTACACTAGAAGAGAAAAGGTGCTGAAAGGAAGGTACTAACATTTTTGAAGAAGGAGAGTTCGCAAGAATATACTGCCAGTCACTTTAAGCAGATGTTGCTTTCTCTTTAAGCTTGCAGTTTTACTTACACTCTAAAACTAAACCCACTTTCCACCCATAGGATAGCTGTTCCGCTTCTAAGAAATGCGCTTTTCAGTGTTATCAGTTTACAGCATATGGTCTTTTATAAATTACATTTGTACTAAGGAATGTGGTTGATTTTGTTTTCCAGCTGTGAGGAAGGCTTAGAGCATGCCATTCCGCACTACGTCACAACCTACACCCCTCTTTTGCTCGTAATGGTAGTTAATCCCATTCTTTTCAAAAGGACTGTTTCAGCAGGTAAGAGGTATGATCATTACATGTGCTGTTTGTATCACAGGGTACAAGGAAAAAAACTGTGTGTGTGTGTGTGTATATTTATATATGTTTGTGTTTGTGTATATATATATATGTTTGTGTGTGTGTGTGTATATAACAGTTACATGTTTTCTTATCAAGCAGCACCAATTCTAGTCTATGCCGGATACATGTAAAATCCAAAGAAAAGCACAGCAACACTGTCAAATATAACATAATACACCTGATTTATTAAGGTCTCCAAGACTGGGGAAGATACACTATCATGGGTGAACGTGGGTGATCCTGCAAACCTGGAATGTATTTCTTAAAAATAATTTGCTACTATCTAGCAATTTTTTTAAATTCTGGACCTTAATATGCCGCCTCCACTCATGCCCTTGTCACATGCATGGATCTGAGATTTCTCCAGAGATGCCCTGCCTTACTTATTTCTCTTTCTATCTAATTCTCCTAACTATGCATTTTCATGTAGTAAGGGTCTGTCACAGTCTGTGCCACTTCCATCTCCTTTACCTACCATATCTAGTCTTCCCCCACTTCTTATACTGCAAGTCCATTTGGAGTGGTCCCCTCTTTTACACTTTGTTATGTTTTACAATTGATTATGACTGAAGTTTTATTTCCCATTCTCAGTATTTAATGCAGTGTGTCCAATGTTGTGGCTGCCAAATTGAACACCCTGGGTTTCCAATTGGTCCACCATGCCCCCTACTCACCTGACCTGGCCCCTTCAGACTTTTATCTGTTCCCAAATTGGAAGAAACACTTGAAGGGGCAACTTTTAGAGGACATTTCTGATGTCAAAGATGCTGCTGAGAGCTGGTTTGCGGCTCAACCAGGGCTTTTATTTGAATGGTCTTGTAAAGCTGCAACTACGCTTTACCCAGTGCATCCGTCTGAGGACGGAATATATTAAATAAATGTGTTATTTATTGACTTTGGCTTTCTTCTTTCTGGGCAAAGCCAGGAACTTGTCAGCACCCCCCCATATACTTTTATGTGTTGAGCTTTATGTAAAAGTGTCAGTAACCTATCATTTATCAACTATTGACCTATCATCGAGAGATCAATACTAATTGCCTGATCTTTTGGTTTCAGTAGCTTCAGACACACTTATGAAACATGCATACAATAAGCTGAATACTTAAGTGTCATTCATTGAGTGTGATTCTGTGATTCAGAACATATTATAGAGAGAAGATCAGTTGACAGTTTGAAAGTGCCAACGTTCAGTTAATCAAATTACCCTAAAGCAGACCTAAACTCACATTTTCACTTTACATAAAAGGTATAGACAACCCTTTTATGTGAAAAAATAATAATAATATTTTTTTTTTTTAAAAAAAAGGTGCTGCCTGCTTCTGGCAACCAAGACTGAATCATAGTGCAGAGCCTCCCGAGATACCTACATCATGCATCCCAGGCTCTGGGTCCATTTTTTCCACTAAGGGGAAGGAGATGCCAATCCCACTCCTGCACAGTGAGATTGCCTCTCTTTTTTTCTCCCTTTACAGCGGGCTATGTCACCTGATCTCACACCTGCACAGCACAACAACAGGTGACGTAGCAAGAAGACGGAAGAGAAGACAGAAGATGGCGGCGCCTGGCACTTCCTCCGGACCAGAAGAAAGAGGAATTCTAGAACAACGCAGGACTGGATCGAGGGAAGGTCCAGCACCATCAAGGGATCTGCACGATTGAAGGTAAGTGTGTTTTTTTTTAGTTTGTTTTTGCTTTAAACTACAAGGGCTGTTTGACAAGTAATTAGCCTCAACCATAAGGATGAAAGCTAGTAACTTTTTTATACATTTTCAATATATTCTTCATGAAGCAGAATGCATCTTGCAGATCTTTCTTTTAAGGCTTTTATACCATTTTTATAGAACTCAACATCTTGGCCCTCAAGGAAGTACTCAACAGCCTTGATGACATCATCATCAGAGTCAAATTTCTTCCCTTTTCGGTATTTTGTTAAAATTCCAAATAGATAATAGTCCGATGGGGTCATATCTGGCGACATCACAATTCAAAGCTGCATTCATGAATTAAGGCCATTGCAACAGCTGACATTGCAACAGCTGTGCTGGCGCTTTGTTCTGATGACACAAAATGCCTTTTGTCAACTTTCCCCATCTTTTATATAGGGGCATTTTAGCTGATGACAGAGATGATAGTGACAGGAAGCCAAATATATATTAACAAACATCTTCCATCATAATGTAAAATGTGCAAAAAGATAATACATTTACAAAGTTAAGTTTCATTTATATTAATAATAATATTTATAGAATACATATATACTAATATTAATATTTATGGATTTAAAATCAAAGGGATAATCTGTATGTGCATATACAAAATGGTAAAGCATAAGTAACATGGGGCTTAGAAGCATTGAAAAGATGCTGCTAAATACAATTTTTCTGTATCTACCTACCGTAGGAGGTATTATTGCATTACATTTATTATTCCACATGTTCACATATTTTCATATATTGTGTGCAAATCATATGCTGTTGTTGGAATTTCAGATTACGTTTTAGGATACACTGCCTCACATAATAACCATTTTTATAAAATGAATTTTGCCCCCTAACAGTTAGGTATAAGCCACTGAGTTTTGGTTCTAATAAAAGAAAGTTTTTAACAAAACTTTTACCTTGTTGCCTATAATATCTTTATGAAGGGCAGTGACTTTTTGTGTTTCCACTGAAATCCTAATTTTATTATGATTGCATTCATGGGGCCCTGCTGTGTTTGTTAGAGAAGCTATAGATACGAGTAAGAACTTTGATGGACAAGGGAAAGTCTGCCCAATAACAAAAGGGCTTTTAGGAGTACAATAAGTAGACAAAGTTATTTTTTCTTTTTTTTTTTTTTTTTTCAAAAAGGTCTTTTTAATGTTAGAAAGTATAGCGTTATTTTAATGTTACACAAGTGTGTGTGTGTGTATAGGGGATGGTGGGATATAAAAAATGCCTTTGTTGTTAACATAATTGATCTTTCTATTTTTTTATTAGTTGGTTGTCTAATATCATCAATGAGGGCATTTTGTTCTATCTGGAGTTTCAGCCTGACATGAATGGAGACCAGCTGAAGAATGTCCGGAATGCAGCTCTTATCACATGGTTCATCATGGTAAGCCAGGCGTGACTTCAGTATACTTAGATATTATTATTAATGACTAAATGCCAGCTAAGATGCTTTGTTAGACTAGTGATTTTATATTCTTTCTTTTAAGGGCATACTTAATCCAATGCAGGGATTTCTCTTTACTTTGGCTTTGTATGGATGGACGGGATGGAACATTGATTTAAGGCTTAAACAGAAAGAAATTTCATTTGAACACCTATCTAGTACATCTGCTGAACACAATGGCCGAATAGGTTCTTTCCTGAACTACCCTGGCTACATCCAGGACTCCAAGAAATCTCAGATGGAGAACAGCCAGCAAACGGATGAGGCACTGAGCATACTTTCTGAAGGTAATGGGAGTATAGTTGACAGTATAACCAGACACTCCCCTATTTACCAAGGCTGGTAGTTCCCAATTATGCAGCTCTGTCTGTCCAACATTTCCTTATTACATCAGTGTTTTACTGGGCCCTTTAATATTAAAGGGTTTATGTGTCAATGTACTAAACCGCTGTGAAATATTAAATTGTTGATAAAATATTTCTCCTCGTCCAAGAATAAACTACAGAGATGTCGGAATCTACCAATAACATTAAGAGCTTCTATATATTAATTAAAAAACTTGCATACTGAAATTTTTAACGAAAGTTTAATGAAAGGGCTGTTTTTTTCATTCTGTGGTATGAGAATTAAAATTGGCAAATGTGTTTGAAAGTATCTAGACATGGTTGAATATATAGTTTCATATATTTCAAGGTGCTAAATAAACATGAGCAAAAAGTACACTGTATAAATGATCATGTCCTGTAAGGTGATTTACCCTGATATATTGTATTTGTGCTTGCAATGGGGGACAAAGCCACAGGTAAAGGGAGAATATTATATTTACTATACAGGATCAGTAATTAGTGTAAGCATCAGCTTTTGGTACGCAGTGTGGTGGGCCTTTTCCTTTCGGCTCTTGCTTGTTTCAACCACAAGCCAATAGGTGAACATCCACCATGCACCTTGATAACCAACCACAAATCGATGTTTGTTAAAACCACCAGCCATAAGCAGTTCTCCCACCATGTACCTTAGTATTAACCTCACTAAAATGTTGCCTTTCTGTTGATATTACGATATTGAAAACTTGAACAATGGAAATGACATTTTGTGAAGTGAGCACTAAACACATTAATTTTTTTTTAGTTATTGTTTTGTATGCCTGTGTCACATTTGCAAATGTGAAGACGTTCTTGTTTTGCATTTGAGGCTTTATTAGGAAGAGTTGAGCAGCATTGGTGGCATGTCTTAAGGGGGGAGCTAAAATAAAGAATCATATACAGCCAAGAAATAATAACAAAAAAGTATAAAAGAACTACCTCTGCATAAGATGACTGTTCAGCAACAATTGGTGTATCGGTCTGTGTTATTACCTTTTACAAGTACATTTATGTATAATCACCCATCTCCAGTTATCTTTTAGGTAAATTTGCTTGTCTCAATTCTCATAGAACCAGTCAAAAAACATTTTTGGTGGGCCATGTAACTTTGCAAATTGTTTATAAATAAAGTTTAAATCTCTACTTTGAATTCTATTTAAAAATCAACTTGACAGCCATATTAAATGTGGATCATTAGCTGATATCCTTCATCACAATTGCTTAGTCTTTGCTCACCTCTTTGTGAGGAGTTTGAATTTATGGTCATTCCACCCAAAATACATTTTTTGATTTGGGTTGATTATGAGCAGTTAAAAAGTTTTCTCTCTGTATTTGACTTTATGGGCCTGATTTAATAAAGTCGCCAAGGCTGGAGAGGATACACTTACATTAGTGAAGCTGGGTGATTCAGCAAACCTCGAAAGGACCTGGCACATTATTAGAAACATTTGCTAACAAATGCCAAATTAATTTTAAGAAATCCATTCCAGGTTTGTTTGATCACCCAGGTTCACTGATGAAAGTGTATCCTCTCCAGACTTGGAGAGCTTATGTATGGCTTAAGTAAAGGTATCACCGATTCCCCAATATTGGATTTTCTTACATAAGAACTCCCAGCAACTGAATGTTCATTGTGTTATGTGAGGTTATTGACAGGGCAGCAACTGTCAGATGTCATGCAACCTTTTACATCCAGACTCAATATTTCCATATGGTCAGTTCAAGGAAATGAGATACCCACTGGCTACTAAATGAAGATCAGAAATAGAAAACAATAGCGAACAGCTTGACCACTGGCCATCACACTTGATCCCAAGGTGGACCCCTAAAGCCCAATGTCAGGAACAATAACCGTACTATGGTTAAGGCAGTTAAACATTATATTTCCCTAAATACTTTTACATTCTCATTTAGTCCTCCTGGTACACCAAGCAAATCAGCTTGTTTATGTACCAGAATTAGTCCAGTTTCTGCTATAATTTTGAGCCCCTTGGACATAAAACTTTAGGTTTCATTGACGAAAGTTTTGCAGTTTTGTGTGCATCTCCCTCTTCTCCATGTCATTTACAATTTTTTAACCATGGTACTATTATGTAGTTGGGGCTGTATAAATGGGTATTTTTAAACCACCTTTATTAAAGACAGCTGCATCATACCGTCCTAGGACCAAAAAATTGAATGACCGTAATCTCAAGGGTTAGGTGTCAAGGCTGGGCTGCTACTGTAAAGATTTGAATTTGTGTATCCTGTGTATACCTCATAACCTACACAGTCAATGTGGGGTGAAAGTCCTCCCCATTTCCTCAGTTTATGCCATATGTCTATATATGTGTAAAATATGGACGTGTGATCCAGCAAACCTGGAATGGATTTCTTACAAATAATTTGCTATTGATTGGTAAATGTTTTCAATCCTGGACAAGATTCATTGCAGGTTTGCTGGATCACCCATGTTCTCCCATGTTAGTCCATCTTCTTCAGTCTTGGAGAGCTTTAATAAATCAGGCCTAGTGTGAGAAACAGTGCTGACAGGAACTGAGAAATCCCCTGTTTCTAAAGTTTACCATTCTGATGTCATGCTATTTATTTTATTATGCAGTGACTACAAGAACATAGACACAATGCAAAGGAGTTTAGGTTTGTTATTGTGCTGTCCGGAATAGCAGAGGAGAACTGGTAACAAAAGTTAGCTCGGCCCAGGTGGAGGGAGGTATGGAGCAAGGTTGTGGTACGGCACTAAAGATACACAAAGTGATTGTCTTGAGCTGTCAGGGCAGGAGAGAGGTCATGCCTGTCTTCCCTGCACTGACACTGACATCCCTTGCCTCAGGACACAGACTGCAGTGGCAGATCTAACAGTACCAAAGCTGTTAAAAATTGGAAGTTATATTTTCTAAAGAATGCATTGGCTAAGTTTTATGACATGGCATGCACTATTTTTAAGGTTTTTCAAGATTTTCTAGACTTTGTATTAATGTATGATTCTCCTCACCCTCCTTCACATTCTTTACATGCTCAAAAGGAACCAAAGACACTCTCGATGAGTTGAGTTGTCACACCCCCCCCTACTACCAATATTGTCTAGCAATGCCTTACCTGTACACTGTATAAAAATGTAACAGCAGATAGTATGTGGTGTTCTCTTTTTATATTTTTAATACTTACTTTTAATAAATTCAATCCAATTTAAGTTACACTTAACATTAATCCAGCAGATAGCAGTAAATTTAGTAGGGTTTGTTTTACAAAGAGTCAGAAGGTGACTCTATAACAAAATACTGGCTTTTGAAGACAGGAGTTTAGCCCTGACCTAACTTTAAATCCTAAAACCTAAAGTTATTACATGGACAAAAAGCTAAACCTAGTTCTGTTCTTCTTTTCCTTGACCCACTTAGACCTAAACCCAGCCCCAAATCTGTGCTAACCCCTAGGGTTAAGCATGAGCAATTTATTAACAGAAATATCCAAACACTTACCGCAAACTACCTTTAAATATGAATGTTGCCTGAAATATATTGTAATTGCCAATAAGTAGTTCAATCTTCAAGGAGCATGGAATTAAAACAATTCCTATAAACACAATTTACTCTCCAAATGGCTAATTGTCCTTTTAGCACCTGACCTATCTTTGCCAAATACAATTTATCCTACGCTAATATCTCAGAATCAAAGATATTGCTGCCAAAAAACACTAATCCAACAGTCGTGAGTGATGAGCTACCTACTACACTCTTCTTGTGGACTCCTTCTTTTGTAGTTGGCTATTACAAATAATACACCAGAACTATATAAAGAAGAAGGTTTCATCTCTGTTTAACAGGGGCAATGGGTATTTTCAAGTTTAGTATACCCTTGCCCAAATATGCAATTGTTCCCAATTGGGTTGTTTTATTATATTGTAATTAAAGAAACAGAAAACTTCAAATAGTGATTTTATCATCAAGTGTTTGTGTTCTTTAAATAAAGTTTTTTTGTATTTTAACACAATTTTAAAAATTTTGTGGCTGTTGATACAATCTATTGAACATATAGTAGAAGTCACTGGATGAGTCAATTCTCTTTTGTTTTGAAGGTTCTGAAGCTAGCACTATTGAAATTCACATATCCAATGAACTTCCACACTTAGATGACATAGAGGCTGATGACGAATCTACAGAAAACTTCGAAAAACACAAACTGGTCAAATAATCATCAAACTGGGCTCTTCACATGATGCAGATCACAGGTTTAATGCCTATTGCAAAAAAAGTATACACTGCATTAGGAGTATCAAGACTGTGGAACCATACATCTTTCCAAAGATTTATAAGTTCTTCTTCTATAATTGATACATGATAATCATTCTGTACATAAACATCTGATGTATTTCAAGTACCTTTGTTACTGAGCAGCATTGTTTTCAGCACCCTAGCAGCACTCCATGCAATAATGAACACAGCATTTTTTATTTGTAAAATTTCTGTAAAGGGATAGTGACATCAGCCATGGAAACAAACCTTGTTAAGCATGTCGATTTTAGGAGCTTTGATGGAAACAAATGTTTGAAAGTAATGCAAAATACACCTTTTATGTAAAAAGAATGTCAAATGTAAAATGTGCAAGTGCATTTGCTTTGCAAAGAACAGAATGTAAAGTGTGCTGTAAATTATCAATAAAAATCTAAAGATTTCTTTCAGACAAAATAATATGAACACTTAGGTGTAAATTCTCCTTAGTGTGTTAGTCTCCAATCAAAAGAGACAAAGAGGAAAAGGCTGGGAAAGCCTATATGGTGTAGTAGTGTCAACCGTAAAGCTTAGAAGTACATATGTGACAAATAGCTGTGTCCTTACACACTATCTTAGGTTGATCTAGATGTTCTGTAGAAGCTTAAAATGCTTGGAAAGGTATTGTAGGAATATATAGTATAGTTCCAAAAACACTGATTTTCTTAACCAATGTTCTGTTTGGAATGGCATCTGCATTAAAAGTTAAGGGATCTTAAAGACATTTTTTTTTATCAAAAAAGGTTTCTACTGAGCCTGGGACTATCCCTTGTTCACAACGAGAGTTAAAGCATATAGTCAAGTATAAAAATTTGAGAGGCCATATCCTAAATACAGTTTTGTGGCACTCAATATATGAATGTCATAGCAGTGTTGGAGATCAAATCAAATAAAGCAACCTTAATAATAAAATGGATGAAAGGTCACAATGCACTCAGAAACTTCTTATTCAATCATCTGTACAGAAGACAAGAGGATATCATTTGAGTATGGAAGAAAATAGATTTTACTATCTAGATAGGAAGGGCTTGCTTATGATAAGAGTGGTTAAATTGTTGTATCTTTCTGTGTGCCTACAGTGTAGATTCACCCTCTTATATGTCCTTTAGGCTTAGTCTACATGGACAATTTCCCCGGTGTTTAACCTGTGGCTTTAAAAGCCCATGTTTGAAATTCCCATGCATTCCAATGGGCTAATCAACACCAGGGCGTTTCCTTGAGGCACATTTATGAACGTTATATATAATGTTGCAATGCTTGCAACATTTAAAAAATTAAAACGCAGGGTTAACACTGAAAAACGCCTAAAAACACGGGTAAATGCTTCTATTGATTTCAATGAGTAATTTTCCCGCATTTATAAGCACTTAAAACATAAACGCGGCAT
>NC_092858.1:130384780-130411108 GCF_032062135.1 Pyxicephalus adspersus
CTGGTTCATATTCTGCTTATCAAAAATTTGATTTTTTTGCATTTTTGTATTTCATATTTGTATGCATTTTATGAACAAAGAAAGGATAACATATATTGGAGTCTTAACACCTTAAAATCTCAAACCAAAGCCATGGCTACAAAAGACAAGTTTTATATTAACTCTCCTGCCACCCCAGCGACAGATGTCAGGAGCTAGCTGAAAACTAATGTGTGTGATAAGTGTCAGATGTATGGTCCTTCCTGTGTGCTCTGGTTCCTTCTTCCAGCTAGTGACAATAAACCTAAATGTGCCAAATACTAAAAATGTTTAACATAGCTCAATGAAGAGATCAAATATCAACATGTTCAAATCATTTGTACAGTAAGTAGACACTTAACAAAATGCAGAAAATACCATGCTATTGATAGTAATTGCACTGTCATCATCCATTATATTTGCAGGTATTACATACATTGGATGATTGTACTAAGACACATAAATGTGAACAGGTATTTCTGAACTACCTTAAACTATGTACACACAAACAATAATTGTCCTTGGAAATGAACGATTAACAACTGATCCTTCGATAATCATTAACAAAACAAATCCACAACAGGCCAGTGATGCCAATGAATGAGGAATGTCGCTGTTAATGAACAACGATCCTGGCGGAATGTTCGCTATCTGTTGTGTGTATGGTTGTGTGGTGATTGTGGATGGTTCTGCGGTCCTTTCTCTGGTACATGTCACTTCCTGCATCGTTCAAATGATCGTATCTGTGTGTGTAAATTATTGGTGGATTATATTTGAACAGTTGTATCGTTACAGCATGTACAGAATCCTGCACTATATGATCGTTCAAAATTATTGTGATAATGGTAGATCTATCGTTGGTCATTCGTTTTCTAAGTGGTAAATGTCCACCTTCACTACGAAAAATGTTTTCTACACACCAGCCTGTGTTGAAAGTAGTTTTCCTGGAACTTGTTAAAAAAAATGTGAGACCAATGCAACCTTCACATAAATAAATTAAAGGTTTGAAATTAAACATTTTCCACATTTATTTGATTAGACCCTCATTTATCATTCCTTCTTCTAAAGGTAATTATCTGTAGAACTGATTTAATCGGAGTCATATCTACTGCTGAGATCATTGCTGATATGCTGACACCTTGCACAGTTTATCTCAGGATTAACAATTCTGTAAAGAACATCATGCTCCAGGACAAACCATAGTACTATAAAAAATATATATTAATAGTCGATAAACGGAGGTAGTCTCATATTTCTATAATCCTTAGGGATTTTGGAGGTGGATAAGGGTCATGCCGCATGTATTACTGGGAATTACAAGCCTGATAAAATTACAAATACCTAAATGGTATCTACAGTATAAGCAATATTTACTACCTGAAATATTTATATGATGATTTGATGATGTGGACATTTTGCCAATGCAGCACTCTTATATAACTCTTCAAATTATAATGAGGACTTTACATAGCCCGAGCACTCGGGATTGAAAATAGCACTGTCAGTGTCTGCATTATGAAGAGCTCCTTCCTGAAGACTACAATTTTTGAGATATGTCAAAAAATTATGATCCTGGATACATCTTTTTTTAAAAATCTATTACAGTCATATATACACCGCAGTTATCAACTAAAGGTAATAGGAAATGTTGTGAATGGCCGATAGGGTTTGCCCTGGGGGTGTAAAGTGTCCTGGATATTTTAAGTGGTTATTATAAATGTAATAATGGCAGGCACTCTCAAGGGTAAACAGAACAGCTGAAACTCAGCATAGAAGACATCCAGAATAGTTTAATGTCTATAGTTTTAAGTTACAGTAAGCTATAGAGCCAATTGCTAAAATCTTTTATAAGTTTTATTACAGGTATATCCAAGAGAATCACGTCCCTATATGGTATGGACCCTGGGGGAGGGGCAGGGTTTTGTGGTCCTTTCTTTTTCCTGTTGTCCTGATACAGGACACCTCAGTGCGGTAATCCTAGGACTTCAATGGTGGTACTACTAAAATCACAATGTGTAAAGACTGGAAACAACATTAAAAAAATAACTGGTAAACAGCAATGTATTCAATTTTTTGTTGTTGAGTGTACAAACACTTTTTAATAATACATAGTAACAGCTTTAGAGGTCCTTGTGCAGGGACGTCTTGATATAGGGTGACAACACTCTGGCCCAACCATAGTCTATTCCAATAGTCCAAATGTCCAATAGTCAAAGTCTAATGTAGCTTAGGCCATTTTTGCGGGGAACCAATTAGTCAAAAAGTCTGCTTTTGGGATGTAGGAGAAAACTATTGCACCCACAGTAACATGCAAACATATAGAGAGAACATGGAGCATAGTGATTCAGCAGGAATATTGTCCAAAGATTGTAATTTTAAGTGTTGGCAGGTATGGTACATAATATAGCATAACTGATGAAGATACTGGGCAGTAATAAAGGTTTGGCCTTAATGGAGCTTCTATTGAAGTTTGACCGTGTTGGGTCTATAGAGATACTTACTGATCCGTCAGAGGCACTTGCTCCCACTTTGTCACCTCTGGCATTCCAGCAGACTTCAAATATTCCTCCTGTTCCCCTGTAGCTGTGTACTAGAGAACCATTCTGGAAGAAATAACATGCAGAAATATCTTAAGTGAAACCACAACTTCATGGCAACATTTAATTGTTAAAATCAATAGGAAAAAGTTACCGCTGTGCTAAATCAGAAATTACCAAACTAGTCCAGGTTTTGTTTTAAAAGACAAGTTAGCTAGTTTGATGGCTTTATTGCCCTTGTGTAACAAAAGGCCTACAATGCAACAGACTGTAAGCGGTATGGCTACAAATCTAGTGACCACTCAGTAGTGGAATCCATACATTTACAGTAAGATGTAACAGCCTCCAGACTAGATGTGAAAATATTATCAGCAGATTATATTTTAAACTAATTTATCTGATGGAAACAATGGAGGACATAGCCAACAGTGGGATCCTGTGCAAAACTGTCCAACCAAAGTGTTATAGCTGGCAGAAAAAAACAAAAGGTAGATTGTGCCATTTGTTCAAGAAACAAAACATTATCTATTATTACGATAAAAATTATTAAATATATTTGATTGCTAGACTTACCTGAGTGTTCCATATATGGACACATTTATCGAAGGACCCACTTGCCAGATACTTTCCGTCAGGGCTAAAGGCTACACTATAGACTGGTTCTTGATGTTTGGTTAATGTATGGATACACACACCACGCTCAACATCCCAAAGCCGGACTGTTGAATCAAATGACGCACTATAACATTAAAAAGAAGAAAAACCTAGAATCAGGAACCTTTGCATTCATGTATATAATACATAAATTTAAAACTATAGATAAGATTTGGCAGGTGTTATTTTTTTCAAATTGGACCTTTGCTGGACTGTGCGCACCAATGTATTTAATATATGTTATAGCTTGACAGCCTCCTAATACAATCAAACAACAGATTTCCAATCTATTAGAAATCAGCTGAAACGTTTGGGCTCTATGAAACTTGCAGTCCAAGCTCACAGTTAGCTGCTCCGGGGTGCATTGCAGAAAAGATTTAAAATAAACCATGGTGATGACACAGCTACTTAGAACTGAACTGAAATCCTGTGAAGTCCTTAGCATCTGAAATCCTTGTGAGTAATAAAAAGTGGTCAGGGCAGGCTGACAGATAGCACTTACTGTGCCAAGTTTATTATTAATGTTGCCTGCCAGAATCTCTTCATCAATATTGTCTCTGTAAGATTCTTATCTTTGACTAGAATGTGGAAAAACTTGAACCCGTTGCTGTCTATGCCCCTATTGAGAAGATTCTTTCTCTTTATTTGTTCTTGTTATTGTTGTCACTAAGACCAAAACTGATGGGAAATCTGAGAACTGTACAGGCAGGTGACGATCAGTTTTTCAATTTAGATATCTCTATTGATAACAACTAAGACAGAAATCTATTTTCATTTTTTTTCTCCTATTTTTGTTGCATCAGAAGTAAAGGAAATACTTCCCAACGGGAAATAAACAGTAGAGGTTCAAACTTTTTCTTATTCCATCTAATATAAAAACAATTTTGGCTATTCTGGCACTTTATCACCCAACATTTTTTTGCTATTGCCTTTATTGATGAGATATTAGTTCTAGACTTCCTTGGTCTGCACACTGATTGTTGCCATGAAATCTGCACTGATAATGTCACACTTGGAGGGATGGAGCCTCTTGGGGGCACTTTGGCTTGCACAATAGTGGTGTGAGCCCTGAGAATGGCTAGGGTGCAAAATCTAAGCAGCTGCCAGATTGCAGTCCTTGGGCACACCAGGATGGGCAGAACAGAGTCTGGTACCGAATCACTAGGCAGGAGAATAGTCAAGGAAGGCCAGGGTCGAGGCAGGCAGCAAGAAAGAGAGGTCAAGAAATAGATGCGAGTGACATGGGGCCACTGCAGACGCAGGAGAACGCAGGAGACACGGGAAGCGACAGGTGACACAGGCAGGGCGGCGTTTTAGCAAGGAGGAGGTAAGTGTGACAGGTAAAGTACAGAATGCACAAATGTTGAACAAAATAAATAAAAAACTAGTGTATGTGAATGCACCAAGTGTTCCTTCTTAAACTGGTGATGGATTACCCCAGGTTTTAGGTTGTTTTCTGCTGTTAATTATCTGCTACATTTTTGAGAATAAGCAGATATAAACTCTTTTATAAAAAGAACAATTAATTTTATGAAGTAAGGTGTGAGGGATTTTTTCAGCAATTTAAATATTACAATAATTATAGATTCATAAATGCATAATCTTTGCCATTTTTTCTATTCTAATAAGGTTCAAGACACAAATTTGAAAGGTATAGGAGATTATTATAAACTGTGACACTTCTATAATAATACAGAATGGATGGCATGGACTACTACTAGTATGTGCAAATAAATTCTGTTCTTCAACATAAACATTATTAATGATTTTAAGTCACTTTTTTTTAGTTGACTATTTTTTCCAAGTGTATAATATCTACAAAGAGACATAAGGAGGGGGTAAAACATTCCAAAAGCACTATGGTTTTGCTTTAAAGCAGGGGTGGGCAAACTTTTTGGCTCGGGGGCCACAATAAGTTTAAAATATGACAGACAGATCAGGTCAGTATCAGATCAATGGGGATTGTTTGTATGAACAGATATAAATTACGTGTAAAAGCCATTACCTAAATTTCAGTGAGAACAGTGTTGTTAGTCACCCTTTTTTACATGTGGACAATTTTGTACCAATATTTGACAGGCCGGATTAGAAAGCCCAATGGGCAGTAGTTTGCCCGTGCCTGCTTTTGAGACAGCACAACAGAAGTAGCCTATTTTTAGATATAACTGTCTCCCATGGATCATAGTACTAAGAGACTTGATAAAGAAAAAATTCTGAAAAATCCAGTTATGTGATTTAACTACATTTGTACATAACAGACTTTTTTTTCAGGTAGTAGGTAAAGGGGCCAATGAAAGAAGCCTTGACCTCCATCCGATGAGTGAATAAAAGACTACATGTTATTCATATACAGAAATTCACATTTTCTTAAAAATGGATTTAAAATTCGTATTTGTTAGTTTTGACCATAATACCTATATATGTACAAAATCACTACACATTCTATTTTAATACTTAAAGCTTTGAGAAATAAAAATATAAATCTAATTATAATTCACCTTGCAAGCATGATGTTTGAGTTTGGGTTGGTAGTACCAGGACCTGTCGGACTCCATTTGATTGTGTAGATTTCTTTGTTGTGGGCCTGCAGGTCATGTACACACATGTCCTGTTTCATACTCCAGATCTAAACCAAATCATAAATAACAAAATCATGTTAAGAATAAATACATTTCATTAATGCATACAGTAAATAAAGCTGTTGCAGACAATATCTCTTTCTCAAGCTGTTCTTCCTCAATATGGTGCTGTACAAATGCAACTGATAGGAGAATGTTGTCTGTCATGGCCAGACTCAGATGAAAGTTGCCCCTATCTCTGGTCCTGATCTATTGACCGGTTGTCTCCCTTTGGATTTGTGTTGACAGGCAGATGCAGTTATTTTACAGATGCATTCCACGTGAATTTGAGACAGTTTGAATCTCATCTGGTATCGCTTAGCTAATTGACTTAAAACAGGCCACCTTTTTTCATCGCTGCATATTTTAGTTCCTACGTTCATGTGCCTTTTGTGCTTTCCACAGGACAGGGGTCAGTATGAGCCCTCTGACTGGTCAGTGGGTATGTTGCAATGCACTTTGTGTTTTGGCATCATTCTCCCATAGCCAGCATTTAAGTGTATGTTCAGTCAAAATACCAGGTCTTGTTTTGTAAAAAGCAGGGGAATGCTAAACCCCCTATCAGATGTATTAATTTTTATTGTTTAGTAGAAATTTACATTTACTTTGTGTCCAGTAAATCTTCCAAGATAGTTGTCCATGGAACAGGTGTCCCCACTGGAGGATTTTCCCTCACCTATTGCTCTGATGACCAATCAAAATGCTTAATTTCTTTTTCTCATTCTCTGTCTTAGTGACAATGGTCACCAGGACAATAAAGGGAGTGAGAAATTCTAGTAGGGTCACAGTTCCCCAAAAAACCCAAAAAACAAAAGGTCCAAAGTATATTGGGAACATCTTACTAGACCAGCGGTTGCCAGGGGTGGAAAATTTTGACAATTTTAGCAAGCAGGTCTAAACCAGCAATGGGAGAGTGGGTGGGTTTTGGCATCATGACGTCACTCTGGCGGAATTTTCTTCCCCTTTGAAGAAGGGGACCGCGCTCACCGCGCATGCATGGTCCGGATTCTGTGGATTTAGTGGTCCGTGAGGTCGGAAAGGTGGCGACCACTGCACTAGACCAGACATTTTGGAGATGATGATTTTGCCCCTGCCATTTATATTCTTAGAGTTGTCCATTTTTCCTGCTTCCAACACATTACTTTTAAGAACTGACTGACGATTGTAACAAATAATCTAGGTTTTTCTCATAACCTGTCAGTGTTTTTAAGGTTTGACTGATCAGCGTATACAGAAATAGTATTTTGCAGAAAGTGCCTAAAGAAAAGTATTGTTCTAAGAAAACTACATATTGAAATCACATGGAGATTATTCGCATTTCTAAATCATGTTTGCATGATCCCTCTGATTCCAGTAAATTTCTCTATAATGCCTTAATCAGGGTCTTAGTGCACAGAATTAGGCGAGTGTCCTTCACATTACTTCCATTGTCTTATGTAGATCACTATCATAATACAACGTACAAAAGTATAAAAAGCATAAACAGTTGTAAAATAAAGAATGTACAACTTTATTTTTGCTTATCAATTTTCTGAGATGAGAAAGAGGGTAAATGTTTGATACAATGGGCCTGATTTATTAAAGCTCTCCAGGACTGGAAATGATAGACTATCATAGAGGATGATCCAGTAAACCTGGAATTGCATTTTTTGCAAATCATTTGCTGTTAGTTGCCAAATGTTTTTAGAGCTACACCACATTAATTCTGGGTTTGCAAGATCACCCAGGTTCTCCCATTATAATCTATCGTCTCCAGTCACCAATGGGCCTGATTTAAATAAATCTCTCCAAAACTGGAGAAGATATACTTTCATCAGTAAAACTGGGTGATTCCAGCAAATCCGGAATGGATTTCTTAAAAGTAATTTGCTATTTGCAAATGTTTTCAGTCTTGGACCAGATCCATTCCACGTTTTCTGTGTCACCCAGCTTTACTGATAAAAGTGTATCCTCTCCAGTCTTGGAGAGCTTTAATAGATCTAGCCCAATGTATATAGGCATAGGACATGTTTCTCCCACATTTCTAATTATGCAGATCACAAGAAATAATATCCACAATGCAGATGCCTAAATAGTTTACCTTTAGTTTCTTACAATATAACAAATGAAATTACAACTAGGCTCTATAAAAGTTTTGGGTAGTATAACAATTGTAGTAGGTAAATAGTCTATTTTATATAAATGACTATGCAGTAAACAGAGCAACAACTAATAAGGCAAGGCCAGAAGGGTTGGGTTCAAATAAAGAGGCAGTCTCTGCAAAAGATGAAAAGCTGCTTTCATTTGATTGAATGGAGACATAAAACTTAGTATCAGCTAAGGAATACAGGGCCACCAAAAACAAAATGTACCCTTTAGGTGCCTACACATACCAATACATACATATACTAAAGTCCATGCATAAAAATACAACAAATCTTATAAAAAATGTAGAATTAAAAAGTCACATCATAATATTAAATTTTCCCAGCACAAATTATAAAAAGAAATAGGGCAAAATTAAGACACCCTACTACTAAACTGGTAAATACACAAACAGATTTTGCCAGTGTGTAAAGCTATAAATTGCAGTTGAGAATTAGGTTATTTAAAAAAATAAAACTGTGTTGAAATGGAATTTGTGTGTGTTATTACATGGTGGATTTAAAAACAGCTTTCCGATCTTCAATAAAATATTTCTATTAATTTTTTTAAACTACTCACCTTCAAGGTCATATCATCTGAACATGATGCTAGTAACATTCCTGATGGGTCCCATTTAATTGCATTCACTTCATTCTAAAGGAAAACATGGTGTAATGAGTGGATGGAAATGCAGCCGACATCCAGTGGAGGGCAATCGTGCGTCATTTTAGAACAGTTTATCTTCTGTATATAACACTTTTCTAACCTCATGCTTTCATTTGCTCAACAACATTTAACACTAACTAAGCTCTTCTTGCTGTGGATTTGCTTTATAAAAATACATTGTTACATTTTTCCAACATTTCCTTTTTTTTTTGCATCTATTTATGGTTTCATATAACCATAAAAGTACAGATGACAGTGTTGGCATCGGTAAAGAGGTTCTGTTCTGTGCTAACACTAAGTTATAAAGTCCCAGTAACTAAGTGATTGTGCCAAGTGAGATCAACACAATAAAATTACCAGCTGGCTAAGCTGATATTGTATTATTGCAGAACAAAATGAATCAGTTTATTTTATCTATGGTTTAGCTCACATTGATCTAAGCATTTGCAAACATTTGGTGATTTACCCCAAAATAATTTCCTAGCAGTTGTACATTATAGCAATTTTTGGCAGGTTCAGTTTAGTTGATTTTAGGCCATTAATGCCTCCATTGTGATTTTAACATTCACACTAGTGATACTTAGAAGGTGCCATGTCATCAGACAAGGCATATATATTACACCCAGTCATCCATTTAGATATTTATATTACTGGCTTAATATTTGTTGTAACTTTTTACACTAAACTTTCCATTGGCACCTGTCCCAAAGAAAACGAGTTTATCTGGAAAAATTAATAGATGTAAGGTAGCTATACAATGTCGTGCCATTTTAACATTGTTACCAAATGATCTGTAAACTAACCAAAATAATCAATAATAAAAAGGTTTACCGTGTGTCCTTGAAAGGTTTTAACTGGACGGTCACAGCCAAGCCTGCAAACGTGAATACACATGTCTGTGCTACAAGATGCAAAGGTGGTATTGTTCTGCCAATCCACATCTAGGGCAGGAGCTGTAGATGCAATAAAAAACATTCTAATATCTGGGTTGAAGACCACAAAAATATTTGGCATTTTTAAAAAGGTAATCTTTTTAGACATAGATTACTCCAGACATGTGAACACCAAACTGGTAAATACTGTATATACTCAGGTGTAAACTGAATTTTGGTTTATTTTTGGGTAACACCAGTAGATGGTGTGAAGTGTGTAGCAAACTCTTGCCATTAATAATATTTTTTTATTATAAACAGTATTTAAATAGCGGCAACATATTACGCAGTGCTGTACATTAAATAGGGGTTTTAAATAGGGGTTGCAAATGACAGACAGATACAAACAATGACACAGGAGGAGGAGGGGACCCTGCCCAGAAGAGCTTACAATCTAAAAGGTTTGGGATGTAGCACACACTAGGAAGGGGGATATGGAATAGTGGGTATGTTGAGAGGGTTTAGGAGACTGAAGAAAATTGGTAGGCAAGTTTGAATAGGTGGGTTTTATTAGCCTTTTTAAATGAGCAGACTGTAGAAGCAAGTTGGAAAGGATGAGGAAGACCATTCCATAGAGTTGGGGCAGCTCTGGAAAAGTCTTGAAGCCGTGCGTGTGACGAAGCTATGAGTAAGGAAGTCAGTAGTAAGTCATTGGAAGAGTGAAAAGAGCAGCTAGGGGAGTATTTTTTCTTCAGGTCAGAAAGGTAAGTTGAACGAGAACTGTGGAGGGGTTTAAAGGCAAAGCACAGGAGCTTGAATTTGATTCTAAGGTGAAATGGAAGCCAATGATGAGAACTACAAAGAGATGCAGCAAAAGAGGAGTGGAGGGGTTTAAAGGCAAAGCACAGGAGCTTGAATTTGATTCTAAGGTGAAACGGAAGCCAATGATGAGAACTACAAAGAGATGCAGCAAAAGAGGAGTGGTGGCAATGATGGATAAGTCTGGCTGCAACATTCATAATTGATTGTAAGGGGAGATTTGCAATGTGAGGGGAGAGACAATTGGAAAGTAGACAAGAGAAATTAGTTTATTATACACTTTAAATGAGGACACAGCCTAATGCACTGGTCGTCAATAATATTGCACAAATCATTATCTAAGAGCAAGTGACCAACAATAGTCAACTCAAAAGCACAAAATAATTTAACTTGAAAAAAGAAAAAAATTTATCCAGACTGAGCTCTTGTGATTTTATTTTTTTATCTTTTAAATAATACCACACCATGGATATACTTATTCATGTGTATTCATGTACTAGGACAATACTGTTTTGAATTTGGCAATAATGGACACATTTTGTGCCCTAGGTTTATACTCGAGTCAAAGCTTTTCCCTGTATTTTCAGGTAAAAACAAGTACCTTGGTTTATATTCGGATTGGTTTATATTCAAGTATATACGAATACTTTCCAAGAAGATGTGTCTAATTAAAAAAAAAGACACATTATGACATTTTTTCCATGAGCAGGAGATGCTACTTTTTTAGGTCTTCGCTAGTACAGCACACAAAACATTACGTTAAAATAACCAGTAAGGTATAACCATTCAAAACTTTTTCACAATTGAGAAATGAAAACAAAAAGTAATAGTATATCGCTTGGGACTTGGGTATAAGAGCTGAAGGGGCCTGATTTAAAAAAGACTGTAAAGACTGGAGAAGCTAGACTATCATGGGTGAACATTGGTTATCCAGCAAACCTGGAATGGATTTCTTATAATCATTTGCTATTACTTTGCAAATGCTTTAAATCCTGGAATCGATCCAATGCAGCTTTGCTGGATCAATCAACTTTATCCATGATATTCTATCTTCTTCAGTCTTGGAGAGCTTTGATAAATCAGGCCCAATGTGTCAGGTCCATAGTGTACCCTGTAATGTGCAATTAATATTGCTGTTAACTATCTGTTATGTAGTAGTTGTAGGCATGGTTGTAAAAAAAAAAAAAGATTGGTTCCAAAAGAGGGGCTGTCCCTCCAAAACAGCAAACGCTTTTAAGTTACAGACAAAAAATTTAAATTATTGTATGTACAACTAATTTTGTAAAGGAGATTTTTCGGTCATTAAAAAAGACAGTGCCTGACATAATAAATGTTTGTGAAATGTTGATATTTATAAACAAGAATTAACATGTCAGCCATACCTGAGTGGAATGGGAACTGTTGTTTTGCTTCTCCTGTATGAGCATCCCAAATGATTGTGGTCTATATGAAAAAAGAAAAAAAGTAACTGCTTAGTTGAAAATGTGAATTATTCCTAGAAATGTTGAAATAATGCTTTGCTATTAAAATAGTTTTACCTAAACCAAGCTACTTTTCTCCTGTTAATTGATTTTTTATCTGGTACATCTGTGACTTATACCCTAATTTTTGTTCAAACTGGAAAACGTATATTTTATTACGTTAACCACCAAGCAGGCATTTGTGCACATCCATCAATGTAATAATTTATAAGTTTAACTGTTTATATCAGTGGCATGTTTTTCTTGTGTATAAATTACTTATAATTTAGGATAGACAAATAATCTACTTTTTGATCAGGATTTTTACCTTTTGATACTAAAATTGAATTTGGCCAAAAAACCTTTTATCAATAAAATACTTTGTTCACTGTGAAAGTACATTGTGTCATTATATAGAAAAACTTCAGCTTGATTACAAATCATAACCACAGTTTGAAGCAGAAAACTGGGAATATCTCAGGGTAAAGGTTTTCTTTTAATTTAAAAGAAAGTTCCTACAAAAAATCTATTAACACCTATCACTAGTCAAAATTTTAGAGTTTTGGAGTTATTTTCATTAGTCCATTGTCTAGAGTTCCCCTCTATTTTTGTCTCTTGGATGCCCATTCCAAAAATGTGTGTGCCATTGGGACAAGAAAGAACAGACAGCAAAAACAAAAAAGTCAGTAGTGTTAACCCTTACCCCCGTTTTTTAATTTTTGTATCCATGTTGTCCCCAGTAGACACAGATTGCAGTTAGTCACTAATTCCTCTGGACTTTGACTTTAAAATTCAACTCAGACAATTTATTGGTGTTTTTTTACATAGAGTGATGGAAAGTAAGAAATTCTGTTTTTTTTAAGTCTATACTGGGAAGAGTTCCTTTACTTTCTTTTTAAATTAACTGGAAGCAGTTGTACATTTTTTGTAATAAGAACATACAAAGTACTGAAAGTTTGCAATGCATTCCAGAAAAGTATCTGGGTGCAGATTTTAATCTTTTGCAACTACAGAAATGAGGCTGAAATAAATGGAAGTCACTGTTGTTTTACTCATGTTTTTCTTTTCGTAAGTCTTTATCTTCTTCATATATATCCTGCAGTTTTTGCTCAATCCTATTTGCAGTTGCTTTGTAAATGCCTATTATATTAAACTATAAAATTTGTATTGAAAACCTTATTATTTGCATATACTAAAACAGACATGGAGCAAATTAACAACCCAGCAGCAGCACAATGAAACTCAAACCACTAAATTCAATGCATCATAGATAACAGAATAAAGTGAAGAGTGAAATTGCCTCTACTTTGTTTTGATGAGTTTAATATAATGAAAAACATGGAAACACATATATATGTAGCATATTGTTATTTGAAAAAAGGAAACACAAAGAAAAGAAGCTGTATTGTGCTATAGTTTTCCTCTTACTTTTTTTTTTTTAAAAAAGTAGAATTAAGAACATAAGAGCATGCCCTGAAAAGTCTGGAAATAACTTTTCAGTTATATGGACATTTTTTTTAAAACAGGTATAATATTGGTATTTATAAAGCACCATCATCGTCAGAACTGCTGTACAATACAGACAATAGTAATAATGCATTAACAGTTCACAACTCTGCAGTAAGAATACCTGGTATAACACACAAGTGCGTACAAAAAATGTAATAAAAGTATAAAATAACAACCAACAAAGTAGTTAGGTTCTTAGGTAAAACCATCACAATTGAGACAACAAACAAAAAGTAGAGGGCCTGTCCTTGCAAACAATGCAGAGCAGAGAGGGACGGAAACACTAGGTAAGGTGGCAAATCTGGAGAAAAGGATATGAAAAGTAGTCTATTTTCAAAAATATATCTTAGAGGGACATTGGAGAATGTCTTAATTTCCTAAACAGGGATAGGTGAACTGGGTCATTTGAATATTGTGCATTTTTTCTAAATGCTGCAGAGTTTTTGTTGACTATATCTTTTTTTCCTGGTCACTTTGGTTTTATTTTGTTGCATTTCTGACTGTGTTCTGAGTGTTCAGGGGGCAGATATGAAGAAGTATGCATTATGGTTCCAAAGGTAATATAATACATAATATATAAAACAAGTTATTAAGGTCATATAACCTGTTTAAAACCTTCCTACTCTGATACCTGTTGTATGAAAGACATTCATATTCTTGATTATAATTAATGATGGGAATTATGCCATTTCCCATGTCACATCTGGTTCATATCCCAAACAACAAGCATCTTCCTGCAGCCTTACAAAGGGAAACCAGGAGATTACGTATGGAGATATTATGAAAACTTGGAGATAACTCATTGATTGAGCCTGCTTGGATGAAATTATCTTAAAAAAAAGGATCTACCCTCTTTTCACATTAATCAGATATTTTTTTAATCGGGGGGAGGGGGGTGTATTTAGGGTAGCTCTATTTATTTCATAGTTTGTGTTACAGTAGTTATCTTTTTTTCATATATACATATATAAATTGATTACAAAACTAATAAATTGATTACAAACCTAGGAACTTGTTTGAACGAGTCATAGATTATGTGATAGCTCTTTTCCTTAGGTAAAAACTATGGTCCCGAGGGTGCATGCGTGGACCAGGCAGATGTTAGAGTCTTGAGCCGGCTCCGCTCTACACTGGGACGAACAAGGCTGTAGCGGGCACATCAGGCGGCGGTTCTGGCTTCGGGAGGCTCCCTGAGTGAAGAGCAGTGCAGAGGGAGGCTTGCAGGAGAGGAGTGAGTGCTCTAGTGAACCAAAAATGTATACAGGGAGCCTGACTTCAACACCAGCATCAGTTGTGCAACAACAGTTTTCAGATCCAGAATTTTTTTTGGGAAAAATTTCAAATATAGTTGCATACGGCATTAGAAAATACTACCAAGAAAATTACAGAGCACTTTACAAGGGAGCTAAGAGAGTTGGGCCAGCATACGGTACAAATAGAGGCGCGAGTAGATGATGTCACCACTGTCCTAGAGGGGCATGAAGAGGATATTGAGTATTTGAAACAGGAGGTACAGCTTTTACATCATAAAATGGAGGACTATGAAAATAGGGCCCGCCGCTCTAACCTCCGTATACGTGGTTTACCAGAAAGTGTAATTGATCTTAATACAACAGTGATTGGATCGTGCACACCGCAATTTAGTAAAACCAAAACTTGATGTTCCACCAAGGGATATCGTGATTAAATTGCATTACCCTTATGTTAAAGATGTGATAATGAAGGACGCCAGAAAGCAGGAACCCCTCGCTTTTCAAGGTCATAATTACCAACTTTTTATGGACTTGGCTCCAGTAACAATATTGCGTCGCAGAGAGATGAAATATATATTATATAATATAGATGGGGTTTCCCCTTTAAATTGTTATTTACATATGGGGGCAAGTTCCAAGTTATCTCTTCGCCAGAGGAGGCCAGAAATCAGTTTCAGGAAATGGGACTTTATGCCTCTAATCAATATGAGAAATCAGGCCATGTGGAAAATCCTAATCCTCCAGTATCACTAATATCTGAAGTACACCAGCAAAAGAGGACTAAGGAGCAAAAGGCCACAGATTCACCTAAACGCCTGAGATACTCTCAGAGTAATATTTGATTTTTTTATTTTTTTCAAGTTTTTCTTAGGGGTTGTGGAAATAATGTTGGCCCATAATGTATGAATGTCCCTTTTTAAACAGATATAATGTTTTGATAAGCCTGGATACAAATCTACTGGCTTACTTGAGATGCTAAGTACTTGTTTGTTAGGAGTAAAAATATTTTTTCCAATAGCTGGTTAAATAATTGGAGAATTGCTTGATGTTATTCAGTATTTAATATTGTGCCTTGGTCCTGGTGTAGAAGTCACTGCGCATCTTTGCAAGTCACCAGGGATATCCCCCGCCACTAAATTGGGAGTTATGTCTGACGACATTTTTGGGGCGACAGAAAAAAGTCTGTCTTCTCTTGTTTATATTACATTTTTATATTATCAAAGAGGGCAGATTTGGGGCGAGAGCAGGTCTCCGCTCTACATACCCTGGGCGTATATATTATGCATAGTGTAAAGTGTTTTGTTTGTCTGGTGTCTTCCCTGTCTTAGTCTGTATCTTTTCCCTTTTGTTTCTGGTGTGGGGCAGGCCTTAATTCCCCAGTTAAAAAGTCACAAGCATTTCGCTACTTTCATACACGTAAGGCAGATGTAATATGTCTACAAGACACACACTTCTCTACTTCTTCCTGCCCAAAATATTTTCATGGGGCCTATCCAACTGTTTTCAGAGCTAATGCTCTGGGGGGTGCCTATTGGTTTTAGAAAAACAGTGGTATTTCAATTGGACAGAGAGGTGGTGGATATAATTGGCCAGTACTTGATATTGGTTGGAACATTAAAAGAGGCCAAAGTGACATTGGTGTCTTACTATGCTCCCAATGATAATCAATTGCATTTTTGGACAGCGGATGACTTTGTTGCGCAAAAATGCGCAAGGCTATTTGATGATGTGTGGTGATACCAATGTTCCACTAATACCAAGTATGGATAAGAAAAAAACATCTATGGATTCTATTGTATCTGGGGATGCTACACTGTTGTTGATGTTTTATGTAATATGATAAGATTATTTAAGTATATATGTCATGTTTAACTGATTGGCAAAAAAAGGTATGCTATAATTAGATAATGTAAAAATAGAAAATAATAGGAAAATAAGCAGTGTTACCAGCATAAGATAAAGTGGAAAAGAAAGGTGAGCTCTTATTGCATTCCTAAGTCTAAAGGAGTAATGAAGATAGAAACAATATGGAATGAATATTTGTTAAAAGATGTATGGAGGGCTCCTTCCTCTCTCTCCATATATCACAGAGAAATATTACACTAATTACACTAATTTGGGATTGGGGTGGGAGTGGGGAAGCAGTCGACAATTTATTGGTATTATGTTTGAAAAATGTGCTAGGTGCCATATATGGACCTCATTGTGCAAACTATGGAAAATAATGTAGACACTGTAGCATGTGAAAATTGGGTAAAGTTGGATTACCCCAAAATGGATGGACCTTACTGGAAGCACTTTTTTAGGTCTGGGGAGTTTTTCCTGTTAGAAAATGTGAGAACTATCTCAGTAAAGTGGAGTAAGTTTGTGACAAAGGAGGTTTGACCATGCAGTAACTGTAAATATGGACCTATTGGGAGTCCCACATTGGTAGTAATGAGAGATCTGTAAATATGTGGCCATCTTATGTAGAGCTTTGTCTCTGAATAATCCACACTTCTCAATAATTCTATTTTTCTTGTCTACATGTGATCACTTCCTTCCTGTGTAAAATAACCATACCCACCAGCATTTCCAAAATAAACAGTTCAATCAAAAACATCGATTTGCTTTTTGCTTTTTTTAATTTCCCATTGACACAATAATGAAAGTACCTTATCAACACCTGCACTCAATATATAGTTGCCTTTCTTATTCCACTTCAGTGCAAAAATCGGACCTTTATGCTGACCTAATGTGCTCGCAAGGTTGCCTGTGGGAAAACAAATAACAAAGATTTATTCATATAGGTAATTCACAGTTGTAAAACATGTTTTACATGTGATATATATGTATATTTTTATTAAAATATATGCTGTGCTTTGTTCTTAAAGTGGAACTAAACCTAAAAAATGTCGCTAAGTACATGTTTTTGGTAGAAGAGACAGGCAACATATATCTTGCAAAAAAAAATCTTCACTGCACCAGGTGGCTTTTGTTTTTTATTTTGCTTACCCCACACTGTAAATGTTCCATGCAGTGTAGAGCCTGGGATGTCTGGGACAATATAACTTGTGCACACAAGCAGGACTTACAATATCGGTGGCCTTCAAAAGGCCAAATAGTATCATGGTGAACCCAAAGGACTTGTCTGAGCATGCTTGCTAATTGTGGCAAAAGTTAATTATTCATCAACAACTCCAGTTTCACTTTATTTGATCACCACTTGGTGATTACTGGCTGGGCTGGTAATTACAGGGGAACAGAGAGGTCAGCATGCCTCATCTTTTCATCCTTATACTAGACAACATGCTTTGAGATGGGTCAATAAAAAGGCTTTCCAAAATGCCCGATTACATTTTCATGCTAAAAAGATACCTCTATCATGTAGTAAAAAACATTTTTAAAAGTCTTGCACTCAATTCAGATTTCAGATGTTACCTTATCAATAAAAAAAAAAACAACTAATGACCATGGCTTCTGGCTGATTCCTCAAGACATTGAGTGTCCCATGAGAATGCTGTACTGCACAATCCCAGTGGCATTAATATTAACCAGGCTTGGTTTGTCAAAGCTATGGCTAAGGTAAATATCTTTTTCATTTTTGGTTAGACCTAACTTTTTCACAAGGAAAAAATAGGGAGCTACTACCTATAAGTCAGCACTTAAGTTTAAGCTTACTTATAACTTCTTTTTTTGTATCTCCAGAGAAAACTAGATAAATGACAAAACTCTACGCCAATTTCAGGGCCAATTCAGCTTTGCACTGATGGAGAGAATCATTTTGCCTATGTCGGATAACCCCTGTTGTTCTTTACTGCCCTGCAGGTGAAAGAGGTTTGTACTCTGTTTGCCAGAATCAACATGCCATGCTTTTCCTCATCTGCTCTGCACTAAATGTGAATAAATAATGGAAAGTATGTTCAATCTCTATCATTTATTCATTTATTTTCCCTAAGTTAGATATTTTTCACACATTGCATATTAATAGAATCTTGTTTTCTATTGTTCTCACCAATCTTTTCAATAACAAGCACAGCCGGAATATTTAGAAATAGCAGAACTTGTTGAAATGAGTCAGCGGGCTGTTAACACATTGTCATAAAACCCACATTTTAATATGTGCACAAGGTGCAATTTATATTTATAGTTCCTATGGTATAAGTACGAATTGGTAAATAAAAAAATGCATGATTTTAAGTACTACTAGTTAATAGTTAAAGTTTCTCAATAATATATTATGTATCTCTTTATAGCAGAAAATGTTTAGCGAAGACCCTTGGTGAAGACGATAATGACCCAATAGTGACTATATATAAAATAGGTTTACTCCTTAAAACTGTACAAAAATCTTCAGTATTTATAAGTATTCTCTCTTCTTTGTTCAATATTAAATATATTTACTTATTTATTTGTAATTATATTTGCTAATGCATAAAAAATTATTTTTTAGGAAAGTTTTAGGCAAATTTAGCTCTTGATGATCTCAAAAAGTTGTAACTATCTCTAATGCATGAATTTTTTTTTTTGTAAGAGAACCGAGAGAGATAAAGATTATATACAATTTTTTTGGGGTGTGTCTTAAGCGATTTCAGTAATGCCTTGAATCTGGATGAATTTTGATATTATTGTATTTTGACAACATTAGTTTTATAAAACAATGCATCCTCTCTGTGGAGGTGAACAACATCTGGGAGAAACCAACATAGAGTACAAAAAACACTATATGTATATAACTCTTATAATGGTCAGGAAAGTTATAACTAAGTTATACCAAATTGTCAATAACTGCAGCATAAAAACTCTACACAATTCAGATACTGAATACATTAAACAAGTTTACCATCCTGCGTCCAAATTCTTGCGAAACCATCATATGATCCTGTAGCCAAGAGTGTGCCGTCAGCCTGCGGGAGAGCAAATGTTTAAAATAAATGTGTTATATTCAACCTTGTATCCTGGAGATGGAACACTTAATTCAATGAGTCCCTTTTTTCCGCTGAAGTAATATAAAGCCCAATCATCAAGAGGAACATTTACAAAGTGTAATGGTACACATTCCATGTAAGAAAAGGCAATAAAATAATTTCACTGTCTATTAAACCATCTGCCATCAGCTCTAAGTGAGAGCTGGTATTTTTTTTTTGTCAGTAGCTAAATATAAAAAATTACAAGCTGGTGAAAATGCATGAAAAAATATCAGTGCAATTCATGACATTTTTTCATTTATTTTTTTTAGAACCCGTAAAAGGAGATGATTTTATCTATTTAACCAGATATTATTGAATCCCTGTCCTAAGGAAAAATCTATGTTATTAGGTAACATTGTGAGAATATATTTAACTTGAAAAAAAAGTTGAGAGATAATTTTTCATGATCTCTGCTCCACAACTGTTTTAAAGATTGTTACATTTTACAGGCTAGCTCAAGACACTAAAGGTAAATGTTGGAACAACTGGGTTCTGGGAGCCATTAAGGTGCTCCAGAAGATGTTTTAAGATATGTGGGATGATCCACTTAGCTTAGCTATCAGCATGTGTAAATACATGAATTAATTATCAGATTATGTATCTAGTATTAAAAAAAATGTATAACTAAACCAATAATTGGACTAGGTGACAGGTCTGTAGGCATGCAGGATTGGTGTTCTGGGTGCATGCAGGTAGGCCTGCAATCTCAGTCTTTAAGTTTCAGGGTCCTCTGGAGTGCAAGGGGTGAAAATATCAAGTGACAAGACTCATTAAAACAAATCTAAAAAACTTTCAGACAGTACTAAAGGCTATCGAGGTTAAATAATATCTAATAATGAAAAATATTATTGCTGTAATATTGGTTCCCATACAGGACTGGCTAAGGAACCTAAAAAAGTTGGGATTAGACCTTTAGTGGACCCCTACTATGCAAGTAAATTATAGCTTGTGAAACAAATACATATTATAGGTCATTTTGTATTATAGGTGGACAATATTTGCTGCCATGGCACAGGCTGGGTCTCAGGAGGTATGTTATTAGCACAAAGGGACAATTGAAACAGAGCTAAAATGCCCTGCTGCATACAATGGTAGTTTTTGCTTTATAAATAGTGATAAAGCATACAAACTTCCACACTTATGCAAAAAAATAAAAATAAAATTCAAAACATACTTCTACTGCAGTATAATACCCTCTGTGACCATTACGTTCAGCTTAGAATACAAATTGTTCCTGTAGGTAGCATCAAAATAATTTTACAGTTACAGCTCACTCCTTAGATGTCCATTAGTAAATAATGCATACATTATTCATATAAAGAATTAAAATTTAATCCACAATGCTTGCAATATGCAAATGATATATGTTTACATTGAAAGAGCAATAAACAATTTTAAACAGGCTAAAGTAAACATTCTCCTTATGAAAATCACTATGTCCATGAAAATGTTGAGTACTTCTTTGAAATAATTGTTGTAAGTTCAAGAAAGATATGAATGTTCTGGAAAGTGCTAATTACAAAAGTAAGGCTAACAGAATATAATGTATTCTTGTTCAGTTTTTTAATGAATGTTAACTGTAAGTGACTTACGTTCCAGTCCAATGAGGTCACATCTTTGTTGCTCGGAACATCTTGACCGCCTTCTCGTATACAGTGTCTTAAAACTAACTGAGTGGAGTTGCTACTACTATTTTCATTTAGGTTCCATATTCTTGCCGTTGAATCTCCTGAACTTGAAATTACAAAATAAATAGAAAAACAAATATAATAATTTTGGGGCAAAACCTGTTCCCTACGCAGGTAATGTTAACTAAACAGTACATAGTTATGTTTGTATTGCATATCCTTCCAGTTCCAGATTTTCATGTATAACTATTACTGGCTGGTATAGATAGTACAAAGTATTCAAAATCTTTCAATGGTTGATGCATTAATTGTGTTGCCTTGAGTTGATGTTGCCTTCAATTGAAGATCAATAAAAATGCAAGACTTTGAAATGGCCACAGATTTTCTGTTCTCATAAATGCAGAATATTTTCTGGCAGCCTATTATGTGAATCTGTGCTTAAGTTATGAACATTCAAGTATGTACATATTTTTAATAAGCTGTTATAGTGCTTTAAACAAGCTCTTAGTGACTGCTGTAGATGTAGGTACTATGAAGAAATTCATCCTCAGCGTTCACTGAAGTAGCCGGAACTCAGGACTTTGCTTGCTCTTCTTCCATAGTACCTGGCCTGTATAAGCACTAAAGATAAAAAGGATGTGTGTGGGGGGGGGGGGCTCAAAAAGTAAGATGGGTCCCCCACCCTAGCATTGGGGTACTATCCCCCAAACCATATGTCAATACTTTGTTCTACAGATATCTGGACCCAAGTATGTAACCACAACATGCAGCAGGTGACACTAGCTTTCAAAACTTCTAGATGTCAAAGAGTCTGCTGGGGCCTATGGCATTTGAAAGAAGGAAATGTGTGGGGGGGGGTTGAGTATAGTTACAATTCTATAGCAGTAAAGTGCAATTAGGCTTGTACAGAGCCTAAAATAAACATTTTAAAAAGAACTTCAGATTAAATAGCTAGCTAAAAAGAAGCCTATGAACTAAATGTTACTTTCTGCTCTACTCCTGACCTGCCTGTTCATTAATATAAAAGATCTCACTTCTTAACTGAAAATCTATTACCTTCTGACTTTGACCTACTTTGACTTTCCTCATTGTGTCATAAGAGTTATTTTAGTAAAATGTAATGCAGGAACACTTTATAAGAAGTCTTTCTTTATATTCAGTTACAATGATAAATGAAACATTATTTAATGTCCCTAAACATTAAAGAGCCTTTGCATTTCCCTTAGCATCCTCTGCATCTTCTCCCCCGCTGTTCTCTTGGGAAATGAAGCCAAAAACATCCAGAGGTAGTCTGGAGTAGGATATAAAGTAATTTGTGCTGTCTCCTCTAAATTCCAAATTGCCTAGAGAATTTCATGCTTACTATAAGACCTTTAGATGAACAGGGATCAGAAAAAAAATTGCTTTCTAACCTGTTACAGCACCATCGGCCTATTTCATTTGTCTAGAACAGTCCTTAAACTAATATTGCTTTGATTTTACATTAAATCTGACTTACCCAGATGCTAGGAGATCACTGACTGGATTCCAGGCACAGATAAACACTTCAGATTCATGTCCACGTAGCACCGTTGCTTTATTAGGTGGAATTTCCACATCACCATCAATTTCCATTGGTTCTGCATGGTTATCTGCAAAACACATCAGAATCTAGTTATGTGTCCAATATCTCACAATGGTTATTTAATGATACTGTCAACTGCTGGTAAGGAAGAGTCATTTAAAATTCTGGCCTGTATCTCTTTTTAATACAATGAAAGCACTAAAAGTAAATTGAATTGTTAAAATTTCAATGAACTGGAATAAGCCTTTTATATTTAAAATGCTTTATGGAAACTTCAAGTCTGATGACATTTGACAACGTAATTACATTTATAAACCAAGTTTGCAAAGGACAAAAACACTTAAGATTATAATGATTAATCATAAATGTGCCGCATCTCATATGGAGAAATAGCTGCAGTATTAAAATCAGTTTTTCTCAGCTGCAGTCCTCAAGGCTCCAAACCACATTATGGATGGAAACCAGGAGATGTCTAAGCTGTATTATAAATACACAATTGTATTAGGCTAGCTTCACTCCAATGTATTGTGTAGTATATGGCAATGCTCAAAACTTTGGCAATTGCCATTCACTTAAGCCCTGTGCACACATCCAATAGATGTTAGATAATTGTCACTGGAAACGATCATTTGTGATGATTTCTAGTGACAGATGGACAATGAGTGCTGTACACACAGCGCTGTTCCATGGAGAGGGAAGGAGGGGGGGAGTGAGCAGCATCCCACTGTGCTGTCCTACATAGGAATTACCAGTGGTCCTTTCCGATGTGTCCTTCATATATCTGCTGTGGGGGACTGGTTTAAAAAATTTCCCCTGGGTGGATAAATAGGTTGATATTGTATGATTTTTTTTAACAACACCCCTTTTGCATCTCTCCTCATTTTTATGAAGTTCCTGGGTGGAGAACCAAGTTTAACTTGAATGTTGCTTAAAAGTTATACAGTACAGCTTACTCACTTATTGCATGAGCCCCATTCTCTTCACCATTCACAGTGGCTGCTCCGTTCTTTGGTGTGGTCTGCTGGGTTGCAGGTGCTGCTGTTGAGGCAGTGGTGACCGGTGCAGCACTTGGTGCAGATACTGCTGCAGCAGCTTGTTGCTGGGCCAACTTTTCTCTAAAAGCTTGTTGTCTTGTCTGTACAACATCTGGCATTACCGCATCAATCAGAGATAATGACTCTATAGGCCGACCATCAAACACTGTACCATCCTAAGAAAAAGCAATAGGCATGTTAATTTTTTTGGATCTGATTGCATTCAGTATTGTTCAATTCAGCAATTGAAAAAAAAAACTAATAAATTAATGTAAATATTAAGGATTTTTGAAAAAGTTCCTTTTTTCTTTAAAGAGTTATATACTTGTTTTTGTAGTTGGCACACAGCTTTAAATATTTTCAAATGATAATTACAAACACTATGGAGGGAGGGTTTGGGGGTTTAGGGCACATTTAGGGCACTTGGTTATTACTAAAAAAGGGTACCAAAGAAAATGATTTCTATTATTATTATTTCCTGTTGCTGAATCACCTTCTGTTGCTGGAAACATCCCCGAGGAATGTTTGTTTGTCTTGCCAGTGCTAATCACTGAATGTAGGGCTTAGTGGGGGAGGGCTGTGGAGGAGAGATAAATATCTGGGGACAGCCTGAAAGTGCCAGTTCCTGCCATGAATATGAAAATGTACTCATTTAATATTTAAAGTTTTTTTTACTACTGCAGATAACTGAATCCTAATAGCTCATTTATCCCAGGAATGGTCACAGTGGAACCCCTCTATAGCTGGTGAAGCTTGGCAAAAGTTTGGGCATTAGAGGTAGATTGACCAAGGATATAGTTTGGAGTTTATGTCATGTATTTTCAAAGTAAGTGACTTTGAAAATACAGAGGCTGGAGTCTTATAATTGAAACAATGGGCCTGATTTATTAAAGCCCCACAATATTGAAGGAGATCAGTGAAATAAAACCCTAGACTACAAGCAATGACTGAGCCTGAGTTGATCCGAACCCACAATGGCAGCTCCTATGGGGTTGTGCTCTCTGTTACATACCTTTGTACATATGCGACCATTTCATACATATATATTGTGTTACATTACATACAAATATTTTCAATTTTATATTGGGGACTAGATGCATTTCAAGAATGAAGCCATCCTATTTTGGGATTGCATCTCAATTTTCACACTATTTATCATATGTATGCAAAATATTTTTGTTATAGATCTGTAAATGAGCAATACTACATGTTAATGTAATTTTAGCCATAAACTGTCTTAAAAAGACAGGCAGGTGGAGAAATATTCTTTTTTTATCCATGATGCTGGAGGTAAATGGGAAATGAATCAAGTATGATTTTCACATCTGATAATAACACTTGAAAATACACTTTTAGGCTTAAGTATATGATACTGAAGCTTGATGCATTAGACCCTTATATCTTTATGATTCTCAGTAAAATGTAACACAATCTAAAGAATAATTCTAAGCTTACACTAGGCCACTAGCTGCATTTCTCCACATTCAATGTAAATAAACTAAATTATACTAATTTTGCAAGCATTTTCAAAATCATTATTTTGAAATGATCCAAATTCAGAAAACTGCAATAAGCATACCAAAAATAAATAACATTTAGGCAAATTATTACAATACTTGGCATTTACTAATTGCCACACATATGGGGCTAATACTGTTGGTGCAATGAATCTAAATCTTTTTGAATGTTTAATGACTGGATAGTAGTACACTCCTGTGTTGCCACATTTATTGGTGTATGCGGTCATCACGTACGTTTTTTTACTTCCGTAATACAAAAATGAATCTCTTTCTGGAATTATTAGATTTGACTATACATGTGTGTTCCACCATGTTTTCACTGTTGGGTCAGATGGCCTTTGGAAAACATACATGGTGGCCAAAGTGTTCTTTTTTAAATAGCATATGGTAAAATAGAATATTTTGGTTATTCCGTGTTTATTTCCCAGCTCACTGTGGGTACTTACGCTGCCAGTATGTGTATTTGCTTTTTTATTACAAGCTGTTGCTGTTGGGAGGTGTTTTACTGAAATTGAATTACATAATTAAGCCTTTCTGGAACTTCAGTACATTAATGTCACTTCCCACTTATTCTCTTTCCTAACTTTGGAATATAATTATAAAACCTCTATTAGAACAAAAACTGCAGATAATTGTGGACAAAAGAAGGCTGATAAGAAAATTACAGTGCTGCTGTTGATAAGAAAACAGTATTCTTTAACAAACATACTTTTTCCCTTCAAACCTGATTATATCTCATTCTGTGAATACAATTACATTCCTAATTTAGCAAAAACAAAAAATGTAGTTCCAATAGCTTACCTTTAAATTGTTAACTACTAAATTATGCAACTGCTATGAAACAAATTAGTCTATTGTCTCTCTTAGAAAGGTGATTTTAATGGAAATCTAAAATGTTTTCTACATAAACCTGATTTTGATGGGGGTGGTTTATTCACTGTGGCTTTTTGAGTAAGATTTGTCTAGCTAGCAGGAAATATTACTCAGCACGTCACAGCAATATGTCATTTCATTGTCTGCAGTAAAATTTTAACTTAACCTCTTAATGATATTAGGAAAATTATTTTATTTGGGAAAGACAAACATCTACTTTCAAATGGTGT